>NC_058130.1:684867750-684931313 GCF_016433145.1 Gracilinanus agilis
TTTCTTTCTTTCTTTCTTTCATGGCCATTATCATCGCCACAGTCAACCTCTCTGCACAGGCTCTACTTCAGGAGATTTCAACCTTATTCTCTCTCTCTCTCTCTCTCTCTCTCTCTCTCTCTCTCTCTCTCTCTCTCTCTCTCTCTCTCTCTCTCTCTCCATACTGTGTCAAACACATCAATGTCTACTTCATCTTAAAAGAATTTTCAGTGTGCCCTACCATCCCCTCAAGATATATTTCTCTGTTAAGCCAAATATATGCTACTTGTCTTCATATCCTTTTCTCTAACCTGGGCAAGTCATTTAACCCTTGCCTAGCCCATACCATTCTTCTGCCTTGGAAGCAATATTGAATAAAATATTGATTTTAAGACAGAAAGTAAGGGTTTTAAAAAATTAAGCAAATCTAAACTAGATCTCATTATCTTCCTCCCCCCCCCAAAATCTAGCCCTCTCCCAAACTTCTTTATTTTTTATGAAGACAAGTTCTTAACTTCAGTATTATCATTGTCTCTTTATTCTCCTTCCCCTCAAATATTCAGTCAAGGTTTATGAGTTATTCCAGGAGGTTTAGAAACTCTAGTGTGATGTCTTGTCAATCCCTTTTTAGGGTTGCTTATCTACCTTTAATTTCTACCTTTCACCCAACTTACACTTATGACTCCAAGAAGCTGTAGCATGTGCAGCAGCTGCACCCTAGTAAACCATATCAGAAAATGGGCTAAACCAGGTTGAGGGTAATTGACAGAACTCAAACACATTGGTGAGTTAGGGGGATGTCTACCCCAAGCACGTGAAGACTTTCCCAAGGACAGAACGGGTGAGAAAAATGTGTTCTGACAGCCATGAAGACAAGCAAAAGCAGGTGCTTAGAGTTTGGTAAAACACTGAAGCTGCCAAATCATCCCCTGCATCCTGGCCATCATCAGCCATCTTTTTTTTTTTTTTTTTTTTTTTTTTTGCATTTTGCATTTTATTTTTTAGAAAATTTTTCCATGGTTACATGATTCATGTTTTTACTTTCCCCTTCACCCCCCCCCCCATAGGCAACGTGCATTTCCACTGGTTTTAACATGTGTCATCCATCAAGACCTATTTCCATATTATTGATAGTTGCATTGGGGTACTCCTTTAGAGTTTACATCCCCAATCATGTCCGCATCAACCCATGTGTTCAAGCAGTTGTTTTTCTTCTGTGTTTCCACTCCTGCAGTTCTTCCTCTGAATGTGGGTAGCGTTCTTTTCCATAAATCCCTCAGGATTGTCCTGGGTCATTACATTGCTGCTAGTACAGAAGTCCATTACATTCGATTTTACCACAGTGTATCAGTCTCTGTGTACGATGTTCTTCTGGCTCTGCCCCTTTCACTCTGCATCAGTTCCTGGAGGTCTTTCCAGTTCACAACATCACCAGACATCTTGACTCTTGTTTTACCACTGACTTTGATGACTCTGGAACAGAATGTGAGACTGTTGCCTTTGTGCAACTTTGCCTCATTTAAATTCAATTCACTAGGGGGCAGCTGGGTAGTTCAGTGGATTGAGAGTCAGGCTTAGAGATGAGAGGTCCTAGGTTCAAATCTGGCCTCAGCCACTTCCCAGCTGTGTGACCCTTGGCAAGTCACTTGACCCCCATTGCCCACCCTTACCACTCTTCCACCTAGGAGCCAATACACAGAAGTTAAGGGTTTAAAAAAAATGAATTCAATTCACTGGCAAGTCAGGACATTACCTGTGGTGTTATTGGTCCTGTTCAAAAAACATGGATAAACAACAAAATCCACAAAACATTCACTATACAAGAACAGGACCACAACTGGTTCCAAAATGATTTGCATCAGAACTCTATTAAACAAGATGAGAATAAGAATCATTATCATTATCATCATCAGAGGGCAGAATTCTATTGACTCTGAGAACCCAGAAGAACTACTGATAATCTTCCAAAAATTTACCCTGGATTCTGTCATACTCAACCAAAACTTATTCTTTCCTTAAATCTGGGGCTTCCATCTTGAGATTATTTTGTTTTATTTTTATTGTGTTTCAAGAATATCCATTAATCTCCTCTCTCTGTCTTCATCTTTGTTTCTGTCTTTCTCTCTATCTACCTACCTCTGTCATTATTTCGGTCTTGGTCTCTGTGTCTGTTTGTCTGTCTGCCTGTCTCTTATGGGAAAAAGCAATTGGCGATGTTTAACTTAGGAAAAAGTAGATCTAGTAGGAGTAGAATGACTATCTCCAAGTATCTGAAGGGTTGTCATATAGAAGAGGGATTTGAATTGTTTTCCTGGGCCTCAGAAGACATATGTAGGAATGTGGGGTGGGGGAACAGAATTTAAATTCAATGTAAGAAAAAAAAACAATTTCTTAACAATTATCACTATCCAAATCTGACCACAGACATTTCCTAGGTGTAGGACCTTGGGCAACTCATTTAACCTCCATTACCTAACCCTTCCCACTCTCTTCTGCCCTGGAATCAGTACACAGACTTGATTCTAAAACAGAAGGTGAGAGTTTTACAAAAAATTATCTCTATCCAAATCAGAATGAATTGAACTGACAGGTGGTAGTAATAATAATAACACTAAATAATAATAATCTGACATTTGTGTAATGGTTTTAAAATATAATTTCATTTGAACCCTATAACAGCCATAGGAGATTACTTTTCCAAGTATCATTATTCCAAGTATACTTGTAAAGTAGTAAATAGGCACTATATTTATACTTATTTTTTGCTTTTATCATATTGAGAAGATGAGGAATTTGAGATAAAAAACCTTATGTTCCATCTCAGAATCAATACTAAGTATTGGTTCCAAGGCAGAAGAGTGGTAAATGGAGAGGTTAAATGATTTATCTGGGGTCCCACAACTAGGAAATATCTGAGGTCAGATTTGAACCCAGGGCCTCCTGTCTCTAGGCCTGACTCTCAATCCACTGAGACACCTACCTGTCCCTAGAATCTGAGATTTAAAGATGTTCAGTGACTTGCCCCTGGTCTCATAACTAGTTTGCATCAAAAGTGGGATTTGAACCCTATGTCTTCTTATCTCCCACTCTAAGCCTCTAACCACCATGCCACACTCTTTCTAAGAAAAGGCCACCTCACTGAAGATCTTTGAGCATAGGCTGGGTGGTCACTTGTTGATTACACAATAACTGTGATTTCAGTTAACTTTGGTCAACTTCAAAGAAGTGGAGGCCTGTTCCTGGTTAACCCTGCAAAGCACTGGAGATCCACTTACAAAAGCAATCTTCTTTTGGAGTCACTTTTTTTTTACTTTGGGAGGGAAGGAAGTGTGGGAGGCCATAGCTCTGAGCTAAGGGACAAGAACGGGGAGAGAAAGCACATTTTGATGTGGTCACCTGGACTTCGCTTAATATTGGCAGTTTTAACCATCCATAGTAGGTCTTGGAGCTTTCCCCCACAGACACAGGGGGCACTAGTGTATTGCAGAAGAGACTCAGGTCTTGCTTGGATTAGGTAGACCTTGAGGTCCTTTCTGACTCTGAGATTCTATGATTCATTATCCTGCCTTATACCCAGTTCTAGCATTATAAGCTAGCTCCACAAAGAAGACACAGTGTCTTTTAAAATTTTTTATTCTTAAATCCTTACCTTCTATCTTAGAGCAGATACTGTGTATTGGTTCTAAGACAGAACAGCAGCAAGGGCTAGGCAATTGGGGTTAAGTGACTGACCCAGGGTCACACATCTAGGAAGCATCTGAGGTCAGATTTGAACCCAGGATCTCCTGTCTTTAGGCCTGGCTCTCTATCCACTGAACCACCTAGCTGCCCCAGAGACATTATCTTTTATAAACATCTCTTTCCTTCTTGTGTCTGTATGTGCTGTGCACATATATGGCCCTGGATAAAATATTGTTGGGTTTAACTTAATTGAATCAAACCAGAAAGAGAAGGTACTGCCTAACGCTCTCATGCCTCTGCTCTAATTCCCCCTAAGCAAGGACATCCAAGAAAATTCACTAAAGGAAGTAGAACAAAATCCTTCCTCTATCTCTGTCCCTGCCAACATTAATTCTTAGGAAAATAATGAAATAGTCTCACTTTTTTTCAATATTTCTAATCTTCCCTTTCTTTCTCCCCATTTCCCCCATGCCATCTTTCTGTGCCTGGTGCTCATTATCTTGTACCCATTCTTGTCATGAAAACTTTCTTTTAGGAAAGGTTCTGATAAAATAATTAAAGCAATTATATGAATGATTAAATTTAGGTTCATAAGTAAATAAAGATAGACAGATGGATAGATAGATAGATGGATGGATAGATAGATAGATAGGTAGTGCTTACTGTGTTCTAGGGATTGTGCTAAGTGTTAAGGAAACATGAAAACAAGCAAGACAATTCCTGTCCTCAAACAAGCTTATACTTTTATGGGCAAAGATAGCTAGAGGTAGGAGTAGGGAAAGTTTGCCTATAAGGTGAAGAAACTGTAGAAAGTGTCTTTGTGGCCTGATTCCTAGCTAGATAAAGCAAAAAACTTCACAGGGGTGGAGTCAAGAGTCCTAAATTTAGTCCTAGATGTAGGAATCTTAGAGGGTCTATTACAGACATTTAATCTCTTTGTTTCCTAGACTCAGAAAAATAACCTTGCCCATGGTTACATGGTAGTATTGCTGGATCTGGTAGTTGAATCTTGGTCACTTGAATCCATTTCTCATTGCATCATGTTTACCTTCCTCAGATGAACAGGCTGAAACCTTTGAGTTAAAAGTTTTTCAAAGTATGATAGGAGGTTTTATAGCATAGGATGAAATACTGGATTATGTCTATTCCAGCCCTAGCATTTTATATTTTAACCTTGTTTGTTCTAGGATTTTCCCCCACTTCAGTATTCTCTGTTCTCTGGCCAAAAATCCTATACTTTAAAGATTCTTACAATGCCAAATTTCTATTATTCTATAAATGAAGCCCTAATTAAGCAATTTCAGACATCAGTAAACCAAGACTGGGAGGTGATAAAGGTGTGTGGGGTGAGGAAGAAGCTTAGGGTGTCAGGCTAACTTTCCTAGGAGTCCATGAAATCTCTTAAACTCTTCCATGTTTGACTGTTTAATATACGTGGTAATTTAAGACTGCTGGAAAATCACAGCTAAAGATGGAATTGCCAGAGGAGAGAAAAGTCAAGAGAAAGAGACTAGAAAGGAAAAGATTCTGCATAAAATAGATTTGGTGAATGGGGTGTGGTGGTACGATTTGGTTTGTTGCCCCTAGAACTCTGGGAAAGGTTCCAGGTCTGAGCAAGTTTATCAAATTCCTTTCACTACCCACCCATCCTTCCATTTCATGGAAAACAGAGACAAGAAAAGGCTGGTCCAACTCCCATGCACTGCTCCTCTTAGCAATTTGTCCCACAATATACAGGGTGCATTGTTCTATAATTCAAGATTTCAGTTATACAGCCAAATCTCATTTAAATGGAATCCAATTCACTAGGACCCCCACTTAATTAACTTGATCTTCCCTTCCACTGCACACTACATTACTGAAACACTTATTGTCTGTATATCTCTTTGGGGTCCTTTCTCACAAAGAGACAGAGATGGAAACAGAGAAATAGAAGGAGAGGAAGAAAGAAAGAGGGAAGAGAGAAAGGGAAAGAAGGAGAAGAAAAAAGAAGAAAGGGAGTGGGAGAAAGAGAGAAGGGAGTAAGAGAAAGAGATAGAGAGGCAGAGACAGGGAGAGGGAGAGAGAGAGAGAGAGTGAGGATCAGAGACAGAGACAGAGAAATAGATGCAGATACTAATAAAGAGGAAATAGAGCTGGTCTCAAAGCCAAGAATACCTGGTTCAAATGATAGATAGATAGATAGATAGATAGAGGTTAAATGACATGCTCCATTAAGATTAATTAGTTAAGTGTTTTGAGATTGGAAGTGAACTCACATAGTCCCAAGAATTGGTGAGGAGGCAGGGGATGTGACTCAATCTATTGCATAATCTAGCTGCTAATTAATAGCCCTGGACATTGGACAATTCAATTCAAGAAACAGGAACTCCATTTCAGAAGAATTTTAAGGTTTATAAACCATTTTTTTTCTCAAACAACTCTTTTTTTTTAAACCCTTACCTTCTGTCTTGGAGTCAATACTGAGTATTGGCTCCAAGGCAGAAGAGTGGTAAGGGTAGAAAATGGGGGTCAAGTGACTTGCCCAGGGTCACACAGCTGAGAAGTGTCTGAGGCCAGATTTGAACCTAGGACCTCCATCTCTAGGCCTGGCTCTCAATCCACTGAGCTACGCAGCTGCCCCCTCAAACAATTCTTGCAATTGGACTATGTAACTATTATAACCCTTATAGCACAAATTAGTTAATTGAGGTTCAGAGAGGTTAAATGTTTTGCATAGCATCACCCAGCAAGTAAGTATAACCTTCTATGAACTGGAGTCCTTGCCCTCAAGCTGAGCATGAGGCTTTGGTCCCCTCTTTTGGCTCCGGCCCCTTGCTAAAGGCGGTTCTAGATTCATTAGCTCCTCATTGGTTTCTTTGTCTCTACAAGTAGGAGTATATAGCAAAGATTTTAGGAAGTCAGAGAATGATAGCTTTCGGTAGACCAAAAGCTGTAGAGATAAAGACTTTACCTCCCTCTTCTATATAAGTATTAACCTCAGTTTCCTCAACTATAAGGTAGGGATAATGAATTTGCTTATCTCCAAGGTTTGTTCTGAGATCAAATGGGATAATATTTATAAAATACTTAGGACAGTGCCTGGCACGTACTAGGTGCTTTATTAATATATTTAGTGTTATTTATGATGTAACTCCTTAATTTCTTTTTATAATGATGATTTGTTGTTTTTATTTTGGAAGGAATTGCTACACCTGGACTTTTCTATGCTAACAAAATAACATACTTTGCAGATTCAGATACACTGACTGCTGGTACAATAGGGAGAGCACAGTGAATATGTGGGGCTTAAATGGAATAATGAGAGTTCAATGCTTTCAACAAACATTTAAATACTCAGTCCATGCAAGAACATGGTTTGTAACTAAAGTCCTATAAAAATGTTTATTGAAATTGAATTTGTATCCTGATAGCTCCTAGCTATTACTTATATAAAAGGTTGCTAGGGAAGTTGCTCAATAAGTATACATTAATAATCATATGATATTAGAGCTGGAAAGGACCTTAGAATGTAAAATGTTACAGCCTAGAAATGATGGAGCTGAGGAAGACCTTTAGGATCTATTATAACTCCTTTGTGTTTAAATAAATGAATTCTTGACTTCAGTTGAGTTCTGCCAGTTACTAAATCACAGAATCTTAGAGATGGAAGTCAGCTCAAAAGCCACTAGTAGTTCCAACTATATTTGACCAGGAATAATTTCCACAATATCTCCCAAAAATAATCATTTAGCCTTTTCTTTTGTTTCTGGTTAGTGCTTCCAGTCATGTCTGACTCTTTGAGTGACCTCATTTGGGATTTTCCTGGTAAAGATACTGAATGAGTTTGCCATTACCTTCTATAGCTCATTTTACAGATGAAAAAACTGAGGCAAACAGGATTTAGTGACTTTCCCAGGGTCACACAGCTAGTAAATGATTAATTCTGGATTTGAACTCAGGTCTTTCTGACTCCAGATCTGGCACTTTATCCACTGTGCCACTTAGCTGCCTAGCTTTCTTTTTAGGATCTCTCATTATAGATGATCCCATTCCCTCCCAAAGTAGCTGGTTCTTTGTAGGGATAACTCCAATGCCTAGGAAGGTATTTATTACAGTGTCACAGAAATCTGCCTTTTCAACTTCTACCCACAACTCTTAATTCTGCCCTTACCCCCCACCCTGAATCAAACACAAGTCCAAACCTTCTTCCACATGACAGCTTGAAGTTCTTGAAGATGGTCATGTGTTTCCAAAGTTTTGTCTCCAGGTAACGCATCCTCAATTCAACAGATCATAAGATCATATATTTAGAGGTGGAGACACTTTAGATAGAATGTAGTTCAGCCTTCTGATTTCAAGGTGTTCACTGAGATCAATGCAAGGAGGACCAAATGTGTCATTTGATGCAAAAGTTTTTAAATTATTTAATTCCTCCTCTCTAATGCACTTTAAATCCAAATAATTACAAGCAGATATTATAATTTTACTTTGAAATTAAAGTTTTCATCACATGATCTCTATGGTATGTGCAAATGCACTGGATCCTTTAAGAAGGCCTCTTAGTTCTTTAAGGTATTCTTAAATTCCTTGACTTGCTTAAGGTCACACAGATACTAAGAGGCAGAGATAGGATTCCCAGCCAGGCCACTATACTTCAAATCTATCTCTCTTCCCATTGTCACACTGCCTTTCTCTGTGTCAGGCAAAAATCAGTTTCATCAGTTAATCTGCATAGGACAAGCTCTCCAGTTCTTTCACTATCTTGCCTGCCCTCCTCTAATTATTTTTCGGTTTTTCAGCATCTTTTTTTTTTTTTAGGTGTGGCTCTTAACTTCCTCATTTTAAATAGTCAACTTCTTTATGTAGACTAACATAAAACTAGGTATTTTTATTGTTATTTTGTATCATTGACTTACAGCAGGTTTTTAGTTCCCTAAAATATACATTTTTCTTTGCTTTTTTTGTGTTTTCAAAAGGAACTGTTGTCTAGCCACATCTCTTCCATGTTGGAGTAATAAAGCTGATTTTTAAAAAATCCAAATGCAGAATTTTACATTTATTCCCATGAAAGTTCATCTGATTAGACTTGGCTTATGGTTTTGCCTTGCTTTTGGAGACTGCCTAATTCAGTCCTTCAGCCTATCAGGCTATGTGTTACCTACAAATTTGAGAAAGGTGCCATCTGTTTTATTCTATTCAGTGTGACTCAATATACACCTGTGTTTTTATTACATGCTAGATCCTGTATTAGGCCCTGAGAATATAAAAATTAAAATGCAATTGTCTTTAAAAAAAGCCTCTTTAACTAGAGATGAGGAACAGCAACATGTACACAGAGAAGTAAATATAAAATAAACACACATTACATAAAAGACACTTCTAGTGGTCAGAGAGTACTATACTTTCAGGAAGCTGTTAAAAATGTTAAATAGTACTGGGCCAAAGATAGATGCTTGGAACATTCTACTAGAGATTGCTATCCAATTTACTCTGCTTCGAGTCTAAATTTTTCAACCAGTTCTGAATCTACTTAACATCTAACCCAGGGATCGGCAACGTATGGCTCTCGAGCCCTATCTGGCTCTTTTGAGGGCCAGATATGGCTCTTTCTGCAGGAGCCATAAAGTCAATTTTTTTCAGGTGCTGTTACAGGAGCGGCACTGTGAGCACTGTACGGCTCTCACGAAATTACATTTTAAAAAATGTGGCGTTTATGACTCTCATGGCCAAAAAGGTTGCTGACCCCTGATCTAACCTATACATTTCCGCTTTTTCTGCAAAGAACACATGACAAATTTTGGCTAATCCTTTGCAGAGATCTGAGTATTCTATAATTATTTTTGTGGAGGTGTTTCAGACATGGCCAACTCTGTGACCCCATTTCGGGTTTTCTTGGCAAAGATCCTGAACTGATTTACCATTTCCTTCTCCAGCTCATTTTATAGATGAGAAAACTGAGGCAAATTGTTAAGAGACTTGTCCAGAGCCAAAAAGCTAGGAAGTGTCTGAGGCCAAATTTGAAGTCATGAATGTGCATCTTCCTGACTCTAGGCCCAGAACTCTATATAGTAGGTCATCTAGATGTCCTTCTATAACTATAGCCTTCTCTAGATCTACCTGTCTAAATATACTATTAAAAAAGTAATTGAAGTTAGATTAGCATGAAGGTAGATATAATTTAGTCTCTTCTATTTTTTTTAAACCCTTGCTGTCTGTTTTGGAATCAATATTGAGTATGGTTTCAAGGTAAAAGAGCAGAAGTATCTGAGGTCAGGTTGGATACCAGCTCTTCCTGGCTCTCAGTCCATTGAGTTAATCTGTGCTTGATAAAGCTGTGCTGACCTAATAGCTTCCCTTTCTAAATGCTCATAAACTCTTTATGTCAAGCTCTTTAGCTCATAGTCTGAAGACTTTATTCCTTCCTTTTTTTAAAAGAGGACCATATCATTCTAGGTTCAAATCTGTCCTCAGACACTTCCTAGCTGTGACCCTGGGCAAGTCACTTAACCTCCATTGCCTAGCCCTTACAGCTCTTCTGCCTTGGAACCGATACACAGCATTGATTCCAAGTCAGAAGGTGAGGGTTTAAATTTAAAAAAAAAAAAAAAAGAGGAACATATTGTTCATCTCCAAATCTTGCTGCCTCTCCTATTATGTATATTTTTTCAGAGATCATGGAAAGAGGTTCAGAAACATACCTATAGATTCCCTTTAGTATCCTAGCATATAATTTTTGTCCAGGCTTGGGGATTATAACACATTGAGGGTAGCTAGGTACTTTCTTATTATCGCTTTCCTTGACTTGAGTTTCAATTCACAATCAACCATTTTTGATCTATCTTCTCCAGTCCAAAGATTGAGAAAGAAAACAGAAGCAAAATAAATTAAAGAATTCTGCTTTTCCAGTATCATTCATTGTCTTTCTATCCATCCTGAACAGTCCCATTCCTCTTTTGAGCCTCTATTTTTTTTCAAAATAACTAAAATGGCCCTTTTTTTGTGTTTAGCATTAATTACTAATCTCAGCTAATTCTGACCTTTAACATTTCTGCCACTATGCTTGCTGGACTATTTCATTCTCTTATAAATACCTTCTGTCATATATTCTAGCTTCCCTCTTCTGTATGTGACTTAAGAAATCTAGGTTTTTTAATTCCCTGTGTATTCATTCCAGTTCCTCAGACAGATTTCCATGTTCCTCTTCATTGTAGTTATTTCATTTTGTATCTTCAGTATTTCATTATTGTTATAGGTATTATGGGGATTTTAGTTAGCAGAGAGCAAGATGACTGACAGGGAGGCAGGCTCCAGAACTCTGGGATACTGGCAAAGTGTCACTTAAGACTCTCACTGAATGCCTGGATGGAGAGAGTTGGACTCTCCACTATATCCCTATATTGAGAGAGCAGTTTTTCCTTTGGTGTGGATCCTGAATGAACTAGAGACCATCTATAATCAAGAGACTTGGTAAAGAAGGAAGGTTGAGTTGAGATTTAGACTCAGTGGTGGACACTGGGATCAAATCCTCACTCCCTCTCCTTAATTGGATTTACTATCAGACCATCAAGACTCTCATAAAAACAGTTTAGAAGATCATCTAGCTTGGACTCATATGTGAGAAACCCCATCCTTCACAACTGGACCTGCTCACCATTCCAGACCCTGGATTTGGTTGGAATTAAGGCAGTTGGTAGTTTTGTAGCTGATTAGAGTAGATTTCTACCTCTTGGACTTTTGGGTGGAAACCCTTAATAACTTAAGTTAGTCGATCCATTCCCTTTACTCCTTATCCCAGTGTTTTATTAAATCTTTAAAATATATATACTCTCCTGTAAGTTCTTTTCCCAAATTCTCTGATTGACACCTAAAGGAACATCTGAGAAACCCCAGCAGATTCCCTGGTGTTACCCACCTAACTGTCATCTATACCAATCCATCCCAGTGACTGTTATTTATTCTCCCAGTTATTATTTATTATTCCAGTGAGAAATTCATTCTTTCATTATTGAGAATCCCTATTTAACTGAGTGTTTCTGTAGTATTATAAGCCATGGAATCTTATCTATTCATCCTCTGTTCTCCACAAGTCTATGGTACATGCCAGACTATTCTTGGTCTTCTCTTTTGTCACAAATTTATCCTTATCTTTGTAGCAGGAGAGATAGAAGAACCCCTTATTAAATCAGTGGATCTCCCATTTCACCAAATGGATGAGATATTACAGGATGTTAACCTTTGTTATATTAGAGTACCTCCAATGGAGTTGGCCATAAACAACCGATCCCTTACTAAGGGTACATGCCTTGTTAAGAGGACACACAAACTGTTCTGATTTGGCCCTAGTGAGTGAAACTATCTCCTTTTGATTGATTTAATAAGACTCAGGATAATGGAGACTTTTCAGAGGAGACTCTCCTTTTGTGACCTAAAAGATCTCTTAAAGAGAAATGGTTCCATCCAATCATTTTGGATGCTTCTCAAGCACTTTTTCTCTCTTGTATTTCAAAACAGAGTGCTTTCAGTAGAAAATGATTATTTAGAAGCATAGGGGTTTGGAAGACATGCTTTCATGTAGCCCAAGACTGAAAATTCTTAGACATCTCAGTTATTGGTGCTTCTATCTGCCTTTCTGTTTCGTTTTCTTAGTACAGGTTCCTGAGAACACAATTCTAAGAAATGAATATTTCCAGCTTTGGTGGTTACTTCCCTGGTAGCCCAGAATTTGAGAGCACCTGGGTTTCAAAGATTAATTGTAACTGCCCAGAAGAACATGGTTTCCTCAGTGGCATACTCCTTAGGGAAATCTAGTAGGAGAAGAGTCCCATAGCTGAAGGACTAAAGGAAGCCATGTCTTGCCTGAGTAGGAGAATTGAACTTTGCGAGTTACTCAAATAAGGATATTTGAATGTATTGCATCCTTTCTGTTTGTTCATTTTGCCACTGAATACTTCCCATTTTGTGTAGTTTTTGTGGTAAAAAGTAAAAATGCTTTTCCATATCTAATACCATATTGTACATTGAGTGTTTTGTGGAAGGTGGCCCTGATGTTTGTTTTTGGAAAGACCCTGGACCCAAGCCACATTTCAATATTTCCCTGAAGTTTTTCTGAATGGGGACAAAGCTAGAGAAAGACTTGATCTTTTTTGGCATCAAGCCCCACAAAAGTTGAACCATTTCATCCCAGAGCCCCTAGAACTTAAAGAGGGGGCACCAGAGTACATAACTCCATTTGTTTCTTTCCCTCAATGAGTTCTTAGAGATTTTGTTTCTTAAGATCAGGAACTGTTTCTTGTATCATCAATGTCAAAAAAATTCAGCAAATACTCATTAAACACTCACTACATGTAATTGTATTGAGGATACAAAGAAGAATAAAATAAAATAAAAATATCTGTCCCAGGGGGCTTCTGGTAGAAGAGAGAATGTTCATACACGAAGCACTGTAACTCAAAGGAATTCAAGGCAAGTGCCAGAAGACAAAGTTTACCAGTGAGGTGGGCTACGAATGCTGAGAGCATCAGAGAAGGCTTTCCTCTAGAATATTATTTGAGCTGGGTCTTTGAGAATGGCTAGGATGTCAACAGGTTTACAAGAAAGGACATTTCTTATAGAATGTTATTTGTAAAGGTGCATGGGTAAGAAAACTTGAGATGTATTCAGAGGATAGTTTAATGTATTCAGTTTATCTGAAACATAGAGTGAGAAAGTTGGAAGTATAATACAGAACTTTATTGTGGAGAGCTTCAAAAAGACTAAGGAATGTAGGCTATATTTAGTAAGCATTGAGGAGCCATTATATCCCTTTCTGAAATAATATGCCACAGAATAAATCCTTAATAAATGGTTCTTGAAGATGTTGGTTGTAAGGAAATACTTCCCAACCAGGAAGCAAAAGTAGAAAAACACATTACAAAATAATAAAACTGTTATAAACACTAGGCAATTGTAGGCACTTTATTTTAATTGTTCATGGATATAGAATTTCAAATTACTTGAAATCAATATATATGGTTCTGATTACAAACTTAATCAGGCTACAGATTCCTTGGTCTTGATTCTTTATCCTAGACCCTTTCCTCATGACAACATAAATAAGTCAATCCTCTGTTTTAATGTTTGGGGACTATATTTTTAATTCCCCTCTCTCTGGCCTTGTTGTTCCTTTGCTCTAGGTGGAGGTTACACTAAGGAAAATGTTTTTGGTAGCCTAGGAAGTTAGTTCAGTCCCTTTGCAGCAGTACAGGTATCTGGCTTCATTCAGGCTAGGGTCTTTAATCTCCTTTCCTTTTTCTATAGTCAATTCCTTGTGCCTGGGAAACTACTCTCCAAATACCAGGTAGCAGGGTCTAGGCACAAGGGATGAGGAATGGACAAGTTCACCTGGGGCATTTAGAAAGGCTTCTCTCTGAATCCAGACCTCACCTCCACCATCACTCATTCTTTCCATTTTGTGTACTCCTTTGGGTTGCACAGTAGCACAGACCATGACCCTAGTACCATTTTGGTGCATTATTCCATGCTTACAATAAATTCACAAGAGGTATGAAGTCTAGGGAACCCCCTTTCTTCCACACACACCCCTCTGGCCCACCTCTCTTTCTCTCTGTTTCTCTGTGATTCTGTCTCCTTCCCTTTCTTGGTAACTACATCTTCCTTACAACTCTAATTTTAAGGATTTTCCTCCTTAACATCCAGTTGAAATATAACTGCAATTTCTACTTTTATTAACCATGGGAGTGGAAACTGCAAATAGACAAGCTTCAATTTAAGGGGGGAAAATCCTAGATAGGTGACTGATGCATAGAATAGTGGACTTGAAATCAGAAACACTCGAGTTTGAATTTTACCTCAAATACTTTAGCTGAGTGACCCTAAGCAAGTCACTTAACCTCAGTCTCAGTTTCCTCATCTGCAAAATGGGAATAATAATTGTATCTCCCTCGAGGGTTGTCATGAGGATCAAATGAGATTTGATCTAGCTATATACATACATATATATATATATGAGAGAGAGAGAGAGAGAGAGAGAGAGAGAGAGAGAGAGAGAGAGAGAGAGAGAAACAGACAGACAGACAGACAGACAGGCAGACAGACAGACAAAGAGAGACAGAGACAGAGAGAGTGAGAAAACTTTGTAAATCTTATAGTATTATATAAATATTCATTATTATTATTTTCTGAAAGCTATTAAAACTGCAATGGTTTTCACTTTATTTTCTTTGTGGGTTTTTTTCTGTGTCTTCTTCCATATCATGGCCAATATGTATATGTGTTTTGCATGAAGTCAAATGTATAACCTATGTCAAATTGCTTCCTATTTTAGGAGAATGGAGAAGAGGGAAAGAGGGAGAAAGAGAGACAATTTGGAACTCAAAATGTTAGAAAATATTTAGAACTCAAAAGCTGTCTTTACATGTAATTGGAAAAATATAAAATATTGAAAGACAATAAAATAAAACAAAGCTCCAATGGGCTTCTTTAGGACATAGTACTTCACTAGAGATCTCAAACAAAAGGTGAGATAACCACTTGTTGGGTATGTTATTGAAAGTATTTTCAGCCCAATACAGATTCTACCAATTGACCTTTGAGGTCCTTTCCAACTCAGATTCTGCAATTTTGTTATTTTACCACCTATATGCCATTATGGCCAAAGAGAGAGAAACTTTATAATCTCATTTATCAACTGGTAGTAAAAATACCTACGTCATCTACTCATCAAGGTTATTGTGAGGTAAATATTTTGGAAGGTTAAGGTACTTTGCAAATGCAAGCAATCTCTTTTTTCTCTTTCCCCTCTATTTCCTACAGTTCGTAACCACCCCATTTTTCTCTGTCTGTTGGCCTTTTCAGGAACATTACAGATGTCTTGTTTCACCAGAAAGCACCATCTTGATGCCAGGGGACCACATTATTTTGGTTTTAATTGTAGGTAGAGAAGCATTCTCTGGCAACAGAATGTTTTATGAGCCCTTTGGTTGGGAATTTGAAAATGAAAACTGCACTCAGAGGACGTTTAAATAGAGGAGGAGAAGAGAACAAGGGAGCATGTGACTCCAGAATTTCTCCATAGACATAGCTAGGATAGGAATGATGGGTAGCCAGAACAAGTTGGGAATCAGATCTTTTTCCTGGGAAGATTCATTATATTCTTCTTCAGTCTGCTACCCTTAATTTGTTTTCTTCCTCAATATAATTTAAATATCATTCAAACCTCTGTGTACTGACATTTGGGATGTAGGGTTTCTAGCATCAGAAATCAGAGGCAGTGACTGAGCTTTCTCAGAATTTTCAGTCATTATTAAGAGGCCATTTGTCTAGCCTGCACCTGAACAATCCCACCCATACAATATCTCTGACAAGTAGCCATCTGGGGTCTACTTGAAGACCCCTATTAATGAGAAACTCATTGTCTCTTGATGCAGATCATTCCACTTTTGCACATCTATAATGGTTAGGAAGTTTTTCTTTAAATAATACTGAAATATGCTATTTGATAACATACTGCTCTGGATCCAGGAATTCCTGAGTCCGACACAGAGCCCTTGCCATTGAATTTTGCCTTGTCAATAACTCTGTGTTAGTGACTGACATAGTTTGGCTAAGGGTGATGTAGAACTTTATTGATCCTTTCTGGGTCATCAGATCTGTAGGTCATTCTCAATTGAGGAAAATCAATTAATTAATCCACAAGTATTTCTGATCAGTGTAAAATCCTTCTGCACTATTTAGTATTATAAAAATAGAAAGACTCATAGGAGATCTTCAAGCAAAGAGTAGGAGACCTTATGTTAGGTATGTTATAGAAAAGATTTTTGCTCAGATGATTGTTGGACTAGATAGATGACCTATGAGACTGACAGTGGGGAAAAAAAAAAAACATTGGCTCTGTAATCAGAGAACCTGGGTTCAAATACCACCTATTTCACTTGTTACCAATGTAACCTTGGGCACTTCATTTTATCTCTATGGGCCTCAATTTCCATATTCATAAAATGAGAGTTTTAAAATAGTTAGATTAGATGCCCTCTGAAGTTCCTTATAGTTCTAAATCTATGATGTCAGCCAAGACCGAAGTTATTGTCTTGTAGATCTTACCACCTGGACCCCTTTTTGTCTTTGCCTTACTCTTAGAAACACCAAGTCCCATAGGTGTTAGAGAGGATATTGCCTCAAGTAGGAATTTTCCTAAATCTCTGATTATACAGTTCATTATTAACCTTTGCCCACCCCATGGTCATTTCCCTCCATTTCCCTTGAAATATCCTTCCTTAGTCCATGCTCTTCAATTCTTTTGGATGTAAGCTGTTTCTTTGATTCAGCATCTACTGAGGCAGGATGAGTGTTCTTTTTAAGTATCAAATCCCTACAGATTATACCTATTGTAAAATACCAATCTCCTTTTATAGATATCACTATTATCTCATGGGAGCCTTCATCAGTAGTACTCTTTCCCACCACTGGAACAAAATTTCTCCAGTTCTTCCCCCTTTTCAATCCCTCCATATATCTCCGTACCCATTCTCCTCTAGGCTCTCTACCTTCAGAGATACTATAAGAATTACTTTCCTTTCATTGGTAGCCTTTACTTGATTAGAGTACATCACATTCCCCTATATCTTCTTCCTGCCATCTCTGCTTTTATGTGGCTTCCTACCTGTACTTTAATCCCACAAAAAATGTGTTGTCTATGATGTTTCAAGACTATTTTTCTGCTCTCCTATTTGATTTCTGTGGTCACCCATATCTTTATGTATGTATTGGGAAAGAAATATTTTAATGGTCTTACTGTTATTTTGTTGTTGTCTCATTTTTTTGTTTATCTTTCTTAATATTTGATTTTTGTTTGCTTTTCTTGTGTATTTGTTGCCTGTGGTATTTGAAAAGCATGTTTTCTTTACTTTTAGTTTTCTTCCTAAGAAAGTTTTAAATATTTTAGAAGAAAATTGAGTGTCCATCTTTTTTTCTTTATGGTTAGGCTAAAGTTTTCAGGGTAGGTCACCTTGGCTAATACCTTTTTGTTTCCTTTGCTCTTTTAAACAGTTTATTCCATTCTTTCCTCTAGTTTTAGGAGAGTACAGAGTAGTCTTGTATTATTTGAATTTCCTTTCCTTTATATTTGAAGATCTGTGTCCTGGTCACTTGAAAAATTTGACTGTCTATGAAATTGTTAAATTTAATTATTGTGTCTTAGAGTTTGCAGAATGGTGCTTTTTTTCCCCCTGGAAGTAATCTATGGATTCTTTTGATTAGTACTTTTGTTTCTATGTGCAGATTTTCTGGGCATATTACATGTATTATTTCTTTTTTTTTAACCCTTAACTTCTGTGTATTGGCTCCTAGGTGGAAGAGTGGTAAGTGTGGGCAATGGGGGTCAAATGACTTGCCCAGGGTCACACAGCTGGTAAGTGTCTGAGGCCAGATTTGAACTGAGGACCTCCCATCTCTAGCCCTGACTCTCAATCCACTGAGCTACCCAGCTAGCCCTCATGCATTATTTCTTACATTAAGAAATTGAAATGTTTTTATGTATTGTGTTCTTCTGGAAGACATATAATCCTTAATTTGTTTCTATGTTTTGATAGATCATTTATTAGGTGTATACTATGTGCCAGGCACCATGCTAAGTACTAGGGGTGCAAATACAAGCAAGAGAGATAGTCCTTGTCTTCTGAGAACTTATATTCTATAAAAATAGAATTTCTGACTTAATGTCCTTACTGCCATTTACTAAGGATAAGTATGCTATGTTACCTTCTAGTTCCTACTTAAGCTATGTGCAAAACTGAGTTTGAAATATTAGCTAAGCTCTGATGTTAACTTGCTGGATTCCTGATATTCTAATAGATTTTCCCTTTCTCCCATCTGTTCTTCGATCTATAATTTATTATCTTCCCTTATTTCTCTTTGAAATTTCATTTTACCTACGCTACCTCATTCTTAGGGATCATTGACTGGTTTTGTACATGATTAGTATAGCTTATGCTCTAAGGTTAATAATCTATTGTCCCTATTTCTGTATCATTGATTGTATAATTGGTACTAGTACATAATTAATAGATCTTCAGACAATTTTTATCAGTTGTAATGGAAGAAAACATTACATAAAAGGGAACTGGAAAGAAGAGGATACACAGAGACATGGATAGAGTAGTAAGAAAAGGGGCATGGAAGTTTGGGCCCCTGGAAAAATGAAGCACAATCTCTTTTATTAGAGCAAGGGACTTAGAAAAGCAGTAGAGGTAATTTTAGTGCACCACATTTCAAGAGTTTAAGTGCTATGTATTTATTTAACAAATCTTTATTGTTTTCTAAGCATTGACTCCAATGGTAAGAAGCACTTTTCACACCCTTAAGTTTATAGAGAAATTACACCTTCTCTGACCTAATTTTCTCTACTCCTATTTTACAGACTTTTGGGTAACTACTAATGAAGATAATTCAATGCAATTAAAACATTGTTTTAAGTTAAACAAAACATTTTTTTAAATTTAAAAGTCCCTACTTTGTATAGAAGGTCCTGCTTTAGGTCTGAAGATATCAAAATAAAAAATGATAAAGCGTTCATGCCAGTCTTCAGGAATCTCAAAATCTTAAAGGAGAAGATAAGATATCTAAATAATAATTAACATGAGTATATAAAAGTTATACTCAAAAAGGGCTAAGGGATCAGATTAAATAGGACTAAAAGTATTCTAGAAGAGAGGTGGGACAATAGGTGTGACTATAAAAGTATCAAAAGGAGTCCAATGCAGGCTGGCCTGCCAGGCTGTTGCCCAGGTCAAGGAGGTGTGAGAGTATAGAAGAATCTTATCATGGAAAAACTAAGCTTTGAGGGCAGGAGATCCATTTTCTCTTGAGTAGGGAATTGGTTGCAGAAGAATTCCTTAGGAATCTAGTTACTAAGTAATTGGGGTGCCAAGGTCACAGTGGTCTTAGAATGAAGACCGATTAGATTAGAAATGGCTCAGTTATTGGTCCAGAATGCCTTCTAGTCCTCCTGCCTAGGGTTGGGCTTCGTTCTGGAGCGATTAAACCATCCTGTCTTTGCATATGGGAGGGAATGGGATGAGAAGAGATTTTGATTTGATCAGAGAGAAGATAAATTGGGAAGAAAGAGAACCCATCTTTTTTTTCTCCTACAATGCAAAGGCCTAATAAACCCTTTAGAACTTCTAGTGGAAAGGAGGTAGAAGCAATTTTAGTGGACCCCATTCAAGTGACCAGATGTTACATATTTATTTAACAAATCTTTATTGTCTTTGGAGCAATTGGTGAGTTAACCTTAAAGTTGAAATGACTCTCTGGGAGTATTTCAAGAGCCATTGACTTAAAGCTAGATGTATTTAGCCCACTTTATGACAGAATGTCTTGAAGGCTTTCACTGGTAACAGTCCTTCAAAGCCAGTGGGGATGGCTGAATTAGAGGAATCATTAATGATAATGGTTGTTGTTTAGTCATTTTTCAGTCTGACTCTTTGTGACCCTTTTGTGTTTTTTGGGGGCAAAAATACTGGACCAATTTACAATTACCTTTTCCAACTCATTTTACATTTGAGAAAACTGAGGCAAACAGAGTTAAATGACTTGCCTAGGATCACATCGTTAGTAAGTATCTGAGGCAGGATTTAAACACAGGAGAAAGAGTCTTCCTAACTCCAGGACTGGCACTCTATTTACTGTACTACCTACAATTATTGATAATAATACAGATAATTTATATTTACATGCCATTTTCAAACTTAAAAGGCTTTCACAAACACTTTCTATCTTCCTAGTTTTAAGATATCAGGGCATAAAAGAACCTTAAAATCATCTTAGTTCAAAATTATCTAGTTCAATCTTGTCATTTTACAGATGGGAAAACCAAGAGTCAGATAGAGGAAGTGATTACCCAATATTGCACAATCAGTTTATGGCAGGACTCGTGCTCAAATAATAATCCCATTTGTTTAGGATTTTATGGTTTAGAAAGCACTTTTTCCATAATACTCCAGTGGGATAGGTAATATAAGGAAAATTATACCAACTTTATAATTCTGTTTTTAAGAGTTTAAGTGATTTGGTCATAGGCAATAAAGAATAGAGCTTAAATTTGAGTTTTCATTGAGTACTCTGTTTTCTATATTCAAAGCTATTATTTCTGAAGTAAATTCTCAAGTTCCTTCTTTATGAATTTTAGTTCGTTTTTTTTTTAAGAATTTCTGAAGTTTCTTTTTGTTCTATGATCTCTGAGAAGGTCACAGAATTCTGCCTTTCACCAAGCACTACTGGTTCACTTTCCTTTATATTATAATATTTTGTGATTGTATTTTGGTTTCTTTGTGAGGTTTTACAATCCTGATGGTAGAGGAGGAAATGATTGCAAGTTTTGTTTCATCTTTCCCAGCTTTGGGTGGTTTTGTAGGTGGTCAGGATACACCCACCATAATTACTCCACTTGAATCACTTTTTTTTTCTCATGCTCTCTTTTCTTCCTTAAGAAGAAATCTTATTTAACTTCTATCTTCATTTCATTCCCCACAAGATGCCCTGATGACATGTAGTCAACAGGGTCCTTGTGGAGAAACAGTGCCTTAGACGTAAGGAAAGAGGGTAGGGATAGGAATTTCACTGTCACATTGTGGTAACCCTAGGCAGGAGATATTTTTGTAGTCAAGAGCTCTTGTTGCCTCAAATCACACCCCCTAGGTAATGGGAAGACAACTAGACTTTGTATTAAGAAGACCAACCTTCTATGTGGCAAAATTAGGACACTAATGCATTGATGGTAGAGTTGTGAATTGATCCACCCATTCTGGAAGGCAATTTGGAATTGTGCCTGAAGGACTTTAAAAGAATGCATGTCCTTTGTTCCAGCCATGTCACTGCTAGGTTTGTACTCCAAAGGGGTAAAATAAAATGGGAAAGCATCCGTTTGTTCAAAAATATTTATAGCTGCTCTTTTTGTGGTAGCAAAAAATTGGAAAATGAGAGGGTGTTCATTGATTGAGGAATGGCTGAACAAATTGTGGTATATGATAGTGATGGAATACTATTGTGCTATAAGGAATGACGAATTGATGGATTTCTATAAGAACTGGAAAGACCTACACAAACTGATGCAGAGTGAAATAAGCAGAAACAGGAGAACATCGTACACAGTAACTAAAACATTGTGCAATGATCAAAAGTGGCAGATTTTGCTACTAATAGCAATGCAATGATACAGGACAATTCAGAGGGACTTATGAGAAAGAATGCTATCTATCCACATGGAAAGAAAGAACAGTTGGAGAAGAAATGCAGAAGAAAACATATGATTTATCACTTGTTTATATGGGCATGTGATTTGGGGTTTTGGTTTTAAAAGATTACTCTATTACAAAGATGAATGCTATGGGAAAAGGATTTGAGTGACAATATATGTATAACCCAGTGAAATTGCTTGACAGTTCCAGGAGTGAGGAGGGAAGAGGGGAGGGAGACAACAAGACTCATGTAACCATGGAAAAAAAATAAAAAATAACTTAAAAAAAAGAAGATTCACCCTCAGTCCCCTCAATTTATTCCGTACACAACTTATTTGTACTTGGTTGTATGAGTGTTGTCTTCTGGGGATTGTATTTTGCCTATCTTTATATCCCAGTGCTTAATTCAATGACTGGCATATGAGACATAATTAGTAAATACTTAATGACCAACTGACTGAAGATCTGTGTTTTAAGTTCTGCTGGGAAACTTTTAACAAGTCAGTTTCTCTGAACTTGTTTCCTCACCTGTTAAAAGGGGATTATGATGTTTGCACTACTTACATCATAACTATTTTATGAAGAGAGCTCATAACTTTGTAAACTTTAAAGTGCTCTATATAAATGAGATCATGGGTAGGGAGTTCTGGACCTATGATTTCAATGATGTAGAGAACTGTGGTGTAAGTGAGAGGAAACTCACTCTGTTCAATGCAGATTCCAACAGGTTCTGCAACTTTGAAGTCTTGGAAGAGAATTGCCTGGGGCTTTGAGAGATTAAGTGGCTTAGTCCAATGTCACAGCCAGTACAGTATATGTATGTCAGAGCCAGTACTTGAAAAAAGGTCTTCCTGACCCAATGGCTGGCTTTCTAGCCACTATTATACTGCAATGCCTTTCAAATTACAATAATAGTCAAGGTTTATAGAGTACTTTATATGTTATCGTATTTGATTTTTGAGCCTCATGATAACCCCGTGATGTAAGTGCTATTGTTGTGCCCATTTTACAGATAATGAAATCAAAAGCAGAGATAATCTTAGTGACTTGCCTAGGGTCACCAACCAGGATATGTCAGAGGCAGAATGTGAAATGGTCTCCTTGACTTGCTGGTCAGCTCTCTATACAATACTAAATTATGATGTTTCTCATGTAAGCTCAATTCATTTTTTCTTGTTTTTGTTTTTTTCAGTCAGGTTCAACTCTTTGTGATCTTATTTGGGGTTTTCCTGGCAAAGATACTGGAGTGGTTTACCATTTTCTTCTCCAAATATTTTAGATTTTACCGATGAGAAACAGAGGCAAATAGGGTTAAGTGACTTGCCTAGGGTCACATAGTTAATAAGAGGCTGAAGTCAGATTTGAATTCAAGAAAATTAATCTTTTTAATTCTAATTCTGGTGTCCTATTCAATGTGCCACCTTGATGTACTCTAATTTAGGTATTATAGATCAAATATTAGCTGCCATTAGTATTCCTTTATTAAAAGCCTCATGTTTCATTGAAACCTGATCCTGAATTCCTGAAGGTGATATCAGTGGCAATTCCTAACTAAATAGAAAAGAAAGCTATCTCTGTTTCCCATCATTCTTATTTATTACTAACTGGGGGTGGGTGGAAGTGTTAGCCAGGACAGAAACCTAGGTGCTATCTTGGACTTCTTACCCTCACTCACCGCTATATCCAATCTGTTGCCAAGGTCCATCTATTTTACCATGACAGTCTCTCTCTCATATTGTCCTCTTCTCTACTCTTGACACAGTGATCACCTGGTATAAATACTCATTACCTGTATTACTGCAATAGCCTTCTGGTTGGTCTCCTTGCCTCAAATTTCTCCCTACTCCAATTCATCTTCCACTTACATACCAAAGTAATTCTTAAAGCAAAAGGCATATCACTCACACCATCCCTACTCTGTAAAACTTTAGTAGTTCCCTATTTCCTCTAAGATCAAATATAAAATCCTTGGTTGCACTTTGAAAGCCATTCACAGTCTGGCCTCTTCCTGTCTTTCCAATCTTCTCATGCTTTATTTCATAATTTACTCTGTGGTCTAGCTACACTGACATGCTTGCTATTTCTGGAACCTGGATCCTTCTAAAAACATCTCATCTTCCAACCTTCTGTCTTTTCTACTAGATGCCTAGAATGTTCTTCCTCTATAGGGATTTCAAGGACTGAAGTACCATGAGAGAAATGATGTTACCACACTGGATCTTATGGCAAAAGCCAGGATTCAGTAAAAACAAGATAAAACAAAACAAAAGCAAGATAAAAACAAAGGCATTTTTCTTGTTGTGTCAGTATCAGAAATACTTGTGTTAAAGAGCCCAACCTTCAAACAAGGATAAGATTTGGTGGCCTTGGTGATTCCAACTGAAAATTTCGGCTTCTTCTGAAGATGTTTACTCTAGCCTTCCTAATTAGCATTATAAACATCTTTATATTTAGTGTATCAAATACCCACAGCACTAATGATCTAGGACAGTGATGGTTAACCTATGGTGTACGTGCCAAAGATGGCACGAAGAGTGCTCTCTGTGGATACTCAGTTCATCACCCACCTCTCTGCCCAGCAGCCCAATGGGAGTGCACAGGGGGTAAGGTGGGCAGGTCACAGGTGGCAGAGCTAGAGGGGAGCAGAGAGCTTGGGATACTCCCATCCCCCTTTCTATTCTTGCTGAGGACATTCTTCACTTCCCTCACCCCTATGCCCAGCAGCCCACTAAGAATGCTTTCTCCCTCCCCTGTGTGGGGTAAAAAGGGGGGCAGGGTGCACCTGATATTCAGTGGGGGGAGGGGCACAGCACTAAGTCTGGGGGTTAGGGTGGGGACATGACCTGGTACTCAGTCTCTAAAAGGTCCACCATCAATTTCTAGAATTTTTCAGACCCAGTGTCTACAAGAGTCTCCCTTTCTCCTTTTGCCAGAGTTCCTTATCAACAAGTCATATAGCCATAAAAATATGAGCTTTTCCTGTAACAAGAATTTGGCTAACCTGTGTTACACCAGACCTTGTATCTGTGAAGTAACTAACTGCATTGTTTCCTCTGTCTACCACTGATATCTATTATGTATGTTTTAGGTTTTCCTAATAAATATCTCTAACTAGAGCATCAGCTTGAACTAGTTTTCAAAATCTTTTCTCTGGCTCCATGTTTCTCTCTCTGTGTCTCTCTGTGTCTCTCTGTGTCTCTCTGTGTCTCTGTCTCTGTCTCTGTCTCTGTCTCTGTCTCTCTCTCTCTCTCTCTGTCTCTCTCTCTCTCTTTCTTTTTTCCTTTCTTCTTCCTTTAATTCATGTCAGTTGCTCCTTACAGTCAAGAACCTGCCCTATCCTTGTCACTAGGGATGTGGCATCCTTCTTGTCTTTCTTGGCTTTCCTGGACATCCTCAACACTCAGATCATATTCTCAAATTCCACCTTCTAAAAAAGGCTTTTCCCAGTCCCCCTACCTACCATGAGTGGTTTCCCTTTTAGATTCTCTTGTATAAATCTTGTCTGTACAAGAAGGTACTTAGCTATTTGCATGTAGTATTTCTCATTAGAATATCATTTCTGAGAGGTAGGAACAGTTTTTAGCTTTCCTTGTATCCCCAGTGCTTAGTACTTAGTAAACACTTTGCCATGTCAACTGATGACTGATTGATTCAGAGTCTGGCACCAAACAATAATCTATTTAAGCCTATTCAATGGTCATCCTAGTGAAGTTCTCAGAAACTTATCAATAGGTTGACTTAGAGGCTCATTAATTTTTTAACAATAGCAAATCTCAAAAACCAACAAGTAAATTGTAGAGAATTGCAATCAACATTGGTGGAGGAAATAACCTAATGAAACTGAAGATTGAAGATTGCTAAAGTACATCATCTAGAAATGTACCTCTCTTCTTTCTCTCTCTCTCACTCCCTCCTCACTTTTTTCTCCTCCCCATCTTTCTCCTCCCCTATCTATTTCTTTCTCTCCCCCCCTTTCCTTCTCTCTCCACCCCCAACTCTAACATATCTCCTTAATGAACATTTTTAACAGTAACATTCTGGGAGTTTATTTTCCATTAAGTTCAGTCCAACATACTAATATATTGGGGAATAGACCCTTGACTCAGGAAGACAAAAGTTCAAGTCTTATCTCTGATATATTATATGTATACGTGCAAGTCAGGGACTCATTGATTTAGAACTAGATGGGATGTCAGAATCCATTTAGTCCAATCCCTCAACCCATTTTTCAAATCAGAAAACTCAGTCTCAGAAAAGTTAAGAGACTTAGTTAGCCAGTGTCTCACAGATAGTTAAATATCAGAAGTGGGATTTTAACCAAGTACTCTGACCTTATAGCCAATGATCTTTTCTCTATACTACCATACTATCTGGCACTGAGATCCTTAGCCTCTCAGTGGACAATTCTCTAAGACAGAATAACTGCTCTCCATGAAGTGAAATTGTCAATTGCAGGTTCACACATATGCATATGTACATATGTATGTTTGTGTATATGTATGATATACAGGGTGTCCCAAAATTAAGTTTAATCTATACTAAAACCTTCCTAATAACCCATATATCACATGTATCATGCATATACACACACACACATATATACATATATATATTTATATTAATCTTCATAAAAGCAAATCCTACTGTGCCTCTCTTCATAGGATCATAAATTTAGAGTTGAGCTAAAAGTAATTTAAAAGTCATAAAGACCAACCCCCTCATTTTATAAATGGGGAAACTGAGGCCTATAGAGATGAAGTGACTTGTCCAAGGACATGCATATTATAAACTGGAAGCACAGGGACTTTAACTTCTATCCTTAGATTCTAAATCTGCCTTTTTTAAAAAGGATGACAAGATTAAGGAATGTCATAGTTAAAATGTCTTGAGGAGAATAGTATTTGCATAGAAGGAAACCTGGACCCAAAATGGAAAACTCTGACACTCTTCCCCTCCTCCATCCTATTTTTGTTCAGAGGTAGAAAGTAGACTAACTACAAGACCCCCCAAAGTCATGGGAATCTGAAATCCGATTAGCACAAGGAGAGCATGTATGGGTTGGACCTAAAACATTCTCCCATTTAACACAGCCGACCCACTGTTTAGGCTTACTCCTGTCTGCCAAGGTAGGAAGGAGAAAGACATTAATGAGATCTGAGTTATTTGTTAGTCCTGGCAGAGGGGAGAGGAGGCCAAGAATTATAGAAACAAGAATCTGATTCCGGGCCTTAATAAAAGTACATAAACAAAGGGACCTTCCTAATTCAGAGAATAATAGTCATGATCTCTTACATTATTTCACAGCTTACAATGTGCTTTCCAATTTATTATTTCATTTGATTGCTACAATAACCTGATGAGGTAAGAGTGGGAGGCACTGTGACAGGAGGGCTTGTCACTGGCTATTTTCCAAGTTTTTATCTGTTTTTGTTGCTTGATGGGAACACTCTATGGAATGGCTTGTATTTCCTTATTTTTCCTTGGTTGAATAGGAGAGGGAACTAGTTCTTGAAAGTTAGACATAAAGTAGAGGATCATATGCAATCAGGAAGCTTCCAGACTAGCTGGAAGTGAGCCTGGAATTACAAAATCTACCAATGTATTCAATCCAACAGACTAGGATGGGTTATCCTAAATTGGTTTAGTTTCCTTTGTTTTAGGGCAAAACCATTTCATTGTCATCTAATGCCTCTGAGTCAAATGTTCAGTGTCTAGCAGGAAGCATGGGAAAATTAGGCTCAGGAAGCTATAACTAGATAGGATAGCCTGAACACTAAATGCCATCTATTCTGGGATCAGGAGGGGGTTCCCCCCTCCCTTTTTATGCTACTAATGGTCTTATTTTGGCAATTAGTTTTGAATTCCTATATTTTTCTCCTCTAGTTAGTAAGCCCCAATAACTTCGCTTTTGTCTTCTGAAGTATGCATAGTGGTAGGAGGGTAAGGTTAGGAGGAAATGAGGGAGAAGATGCTTGATTTGTGTATCCAGTTACACAGAACTTCATGGCTAGTAGCAGAAAAATTGAGGGGGAAGAGAGAAAAGGCAATATAGTTAGAGATTAGTTAAGGTAGTTAGATGGCATATTGGATAAAATACTGGACTTGGAATCCACTGGACTTGAATTCAAAACCTGCCTCAGTTACTAACTAGTTATAAAACCATAGTCATGTCCTTTAAGACTTTTTGAGCCTCAGTTTCTTCAACTGTAAAACAGAGTTAGTAATATTCTACAAGGTTGCGAGGATCCATGTGTGTGTATGTGTATACATACATATTATATATATATATATATAATATATGCATATATACTATTTTTTTGAGAAAGCATATTGAGAAAGCACATATACTTTGTCACACCTTGAAGTACTATATAAATATTTTAGAATCTCTTTTCATATTCA
The DNA here is from genome assembly GCF_016433145.1 of Gracilinanus agilis. Lineage (NCBI taxonomy): Eukaryota > Metazoa > Chordata > Mammalia > Didelphimorphia > Didelphidae > Gracilinanus > Gracilinanus agilis. Next base: position 684,896,025 of record NC_058130.1, read on the forward strand.
CATACTCATGGAACTTTTACTTCCCTCTCCCCTACTACCATCCCGAAAACACTGTTTTCCTGGTTACTCTAAATATACCTTCGTTCATATATCTTACATGTACCTTATTCATGTTCCCAAACATCAAAGGAGCAGCTAGATGGCTCAGTGGATAGAGTATTGGGTGTGGAGTTGGGAAGATTGGAGTTCAAATCTGGTCTCAAACACTTACTAGCTATGCCACTCTGGGAAAATCACTTAACCTGTTTACCTAAATCTGCTGAAGAAGGAAATGGCAAACTTCTCCAGTGTCCTTCCCAAGAAAACCCCATGGACAATATTGGTGTGCTATGGTCTATGGGGTCACCAAGAATCAGTCACAACTGAACAACAAAGAATACATCAAATCAGAAGGGACAGGTACACTTTGCTGCTCACTGCCATTTCCAGACTCTATCTCTGCTGTGATGACTCAACAATCTGACCTCTGTTAGTATCCATCTTCTACACAGATGCCAAAATAATTCATCTGTACTATTCAAGAAGTTTTGGCAGTTTTCCATTGCCTCTAGGAAAAATGAAGACTTCTCAGGCAGCCATTTAAGGCCCATCACAGCAGCCCCAGCCTACTTTTCTAAACTTATTTCACATTACATGCTTTTAATATTCTGACTAGTTTTTAGCTTCTTTGCTGTTTCCCTCTCTTACTTCTGTATCGTTTTTACAAAGCTATCTATTCCACATGTCTGGAATGAACTTCTTTCAAGACTCATCTCAGGTGCTACCTACTATGGGAATCCTTTCTTCATCCCTATATTTGTTAATGCCTTCTTCTTCCTTAAATAGTTCTTGGTATGTAGGAAATTATATTCGAGAGGTGTAATATTTATTTATGTGATAGAATATAATTAAGGAAAAAGAGAGCATTAACAAATTGAGGGATAAGGAAAGAATTCCCATAGTAGATAGCAGCAATAAGGAGAGAGTTCATTCATTCAAGTATTTGGCATAGATCGCCTTTGTGGGAATACAAGTATTTCATTATTGGATAGTTTGAATTGATAGATTCATCATAATGAATCCAAGTGCATTACCCTCTAACCTTCACTCGGTCATTTGTCATATTTCTGCTTTCCAAGGACAAGTAGCACAAATCTGATCCAATGCTACCTGACAACCCTTCATTTGAAGGGTGTGATCATTTTACTTCCACCTCAAGACTTCAACTGATACTTGTGTGGCATGGTTCCAAACATTTAAACTATCCTGAGAATCCTTCTTTGGATAGTCTCTAACTGGTCAGAACCTTTCCTAAAATGTACACAGAGGTTGACACTATGTTCCAGAAATGCTGATGATTGGGATAGAAGACAACATTCATTAGCTTCTCTTTTAATGCACTGTTCTCTCTTAAGGCAGCCTAAGAAATTGTATTAAAATTCGTGGCTATGGTATCACTAATATGAATTTGCAGTCTACTAAAAATACTTGTCTTTTCAACATAAATTGATATCTAATTAAATTTCTCCATCTTACATCAGAACAAGCAGTTGCTTTTCTAAAGCTAAGTACAGGGTATTGCATTCTTTTATTTCTTTTAGATTTCATCTTCCCTGATTTGGCCAATTTTCCATTCTGTTGAAATCTTTGTTGATCCATAGTCTGTCATCTTACATGGTAGTTATTCCTCTCAGCTTCTTGCCATTTTCAGATTTCATGAAAATGGGGAGAATCATAAGAATATGGGAAGTCTAGAGCTGGAAGGATCTCAGAGGTAAACCTAGTCTAACTCTGTCCTTTAAAAAATGAGGAAACTGAGGCTTAGGGTGATTAAATGATTGGCCCAACATTATACAGATCATAGGAGACAGATGGGATTTGAACCTGGATTTCCTTACTCCAAAGCCAATGTTCTTTCCACTGTATCCCTCCACCTCATCATGATTATCCAATATCTCATCCTTTTGCTCCTGTGCCCTCCAAAGCTGGCAAAGTTGGGAGCAAAATAAATCAAAGGTGCCCTGAAGGAGACTCTTTTATTTCAGTAGCAGATTAAAGACGCTAGCAAGTGACTGAGGGTAACCTTTCTCCCACAACTTCTGATTCATTTGCCTTCTAGTGTAGCTGTTCCCAGGTCTGTCTTTTCAAATGTTTGCATTTTTAAATTTTTTATGAGTTTTTATTGATTGTTGCTGTTTCTTATATTGTCATAGTTATCTTCCATATCTTCCCACTACACCCCTCCCTAAGAGCCATCCTATAAAACAAATAATAGCTTTTAAGATAAAAAAATGTGGAAAGAAAATCAGTACAAGTTATCAATACATTGAGAAATTTTAAAAAAGGTGTTATGCATAATAGGATCTCCCACCTCCTCAAAGCAATGGGTTGGAGGTCCTATCATATTTCTTCATTTGAATCATTTTGATCTTTATAATTTGCTACTTTTAATTTTTATTTTTTTGGGGGGTGTAGTTCCCTCAGTTTACATTGTTGCAGTCATTGTGTATTTTGTTTTCTTTGCTAGGTTGACTTCATTTTTCTGTATCCATCACATACAACCTTTATTAATCCACAGTGATATTCAATTAGAGGCAGCTATATGGCACAGTGGCTAGAGTTTTGGACCAAGAATCAGGAAGGTTCATCTTCTTGATTTTATTTTTAGAAAATTTTTTTATTTTTAGAAAAATTTTCCATGGTTACATGATTTATGTTTTTACTTTCCCCTTCACCCCCTCAAACTCCCCCCCCCTCAGCTAACTCGAACTTCCACTGGTTTTAACATGTGTCATCAATCAAGACTTATTTACATATTACTGATAGTTGCATTGGTGTGGTCCTTTCTGGGCTACATCCCCAATCATGTCCGCCTCAACCCAAGTGTTCAAGCAGTTGTTTTTCTTCTGTTTCCACTCCTGTAATTCTTCCTCTGAATGTGGGTAGCATTCTTTTCCATAAGTCCCTCAGAATTGTCCTGGGTCATTGCATTGCTGCTAGTACAAAAGTCTATTATATTCGATTTTACCATAGTATATCAGTCTCTGTGTACAATGTTCTTCTGGCTCTGCTCCTTTTGCTCTGCATCAGTTCCTGGAGGTCTTTCCAGTTCACATGGAATTCCTCCAGTTTATTATTCCTTTGAGCACAATAGTATTCCATCTCCAGCATATACCACAATTTGTTCAGCCATTCCCCAATTGAAGAACATACCCTCATTTTCCAGTTTTTTGCCACCACATAAAGGGCAGCTATAAATATTTTTTACAAGTCTGTTTATCTATGATCTCTTTGGGGGTACAAACCCAACAATGGTATGGCTGGACCAAAGTGCAGGCATTCTTTTATAGCCCTTTTAGCATAGTTCCAAATTGCCATCCAGAATGCTTCGATCAGTTTACAACTCCACCAGCATTGCATTAATGTTCCAGTTTTGCCACATTCCCTCCAGCATTCATTACTCTCCCTTTCTTTCATTTTAGCCAATCTGCTAGGTGTGAGGTGATACCTCAGAGTTGTTTTGATTTGCATTTCTCTAATTATTAGAGATTTGGAACACTTTCTCATGTGCTTATTGATACTTTTGATTTCTTTACCTGAAAATTGCCTATTCATGTCTCTTGCCCATTTATCAATTGGGGAATGGCTTGATTTTTTATGCAATTGGTTTAACTCCTTGTATATTTGAGTAATTAGACCCATCAGATTTTTTGTTATAAAGATTTTTTCCCAAATTGTTGTTTCCCTTCTGATTTTGGCTACACTGTTTTTGTTTGTACAAAAGCTTTTTAGTTTGATATAATCAAAATTATTTGTTTTACATTTTGTACTTTTTTCTAACTCTTGCTTTGTTTTAAAAATCTTTCCTTTCCTAGAGATCTGACAAGTATACTATTCTGTGTTCACTTAATTTACTTACAGTTTCCTTCTTTGTATTCAAGTCTTTCACCCATTTTGAATTTATCTTGGTGTAGGGTGTGAAATGTTGATCTAAACCTATTCTCTCCCATATTGTTTTCCAATTTCCCAGAAGTTTTTGTCAAATAGTGGATTTTTGTCCCAAAAGTTGGGGTCTTTGGGTTTATCATACATTATATTGCTGACGTCACTTACCCCAAATCTATTCCACTGATCCTCCCTTGTGTCTCTTAGCCAGTACCATATTGTTTTGATGACTGCTGCTTCATAGTATAGCTTATTAATATCTGGTACTGCTAGGCCTCCTTCCTTCACATTTTTTTTTCATTATTTCCCTTGATATTCTTGATCTTTTGCAATCAACAACTTTAGCAAAGTTGCAGGATACAAAATAAATGCCCATAAATCATCAGCATTTCTATATATTTCCAACACATCACAGCAGCAAGAGGTAGAAAGAGAAACACCATTTAAAATCACCCTAGACAATATAAAATACTTAGGAATCTATCTACCAAAACAAACACAGGAATTATACAAAAACAACTACAAAATACTTTCCAAAAAATTAAAACTAGATTTAAACAATTGGAAAAACATTGACTGCTCATGGGTAGGATGAGCTAACATAATAAAAATGACCATTCTACCCAAATTAATTTACTTATTTAATGCCATACCTATCAAACTACCAAAAACCTTTTTTACTGAATTAGAAAACACTATAACAAAGTTCATTTGGAAGAACAAAACATCTTCTTGATTTCAAATCTGGCTTGTATTGGTTTTAAGGCAGAAGTGCTGTAAGGGCTAGACAATGAAGGTTAGACTTGCCCAGGGTCACATAGCTAGTGTCTGTGGCTGGATTTGAACTCAGAAAGGTAAGTCTTCCTAACTCCAGGCCAGGCTACCTAGCTGCCTCTCTGAAAATATTATTAATCTCATTTAACAGATAAGAAAATTAAGGTATGGGGGAGATGATATGACTTGCTCAAAGTCTCCTATTAGTAACTGTTAGAGCTGGAATTTGAACTCAACACTCCTGATTGTGAGTTAGTATTATACTGGGATTCATCTGAGGCTAAAAACTTTTCATTTATCTGAAACTATGTGTAGAGTTAGAGGCCAGTAATGGTAGCTCAGGTTGTTAAGGCAGAACCACTTTCTATCTCCTTCCCATACACTTTTAGGTCATCTCTCCCTCCCAGCTATCATCACAGAGGTCCATGAAAACAGCATCAAAATAGAGAAAATTCCAGATCTGTCACAATCTATCACCAATGATAATAACTCTTTTCTATAATGTTTTCTATTTACAAATGATTTAACACCTGTTACCTTTAGGATCCTTATAATGACCTGACAAGGTGGGTAACTCTCACATTTTTATAAAACTTTAAGGTCTTTCCATGTTACCAGGATATTCTGGGGTCCTCTATGAGAGGATGATGTGTTCCTTATTGGATTTTAGTTACTTCAGAAAGACCTTGAGGTATAAGTACTAGCCTATTTTTAGAGCCAGGGTTTAGGTCAAAAGCTGCCAGCTGTCTCAGTCCAAAGCAAGTCAGGACAGTAAGCATCAAATGCCTGCTGTGTGCTCTGCCTTATGCTAAGCACCAGAGATACAAAGAAAGGCAAAAGACAATCCCAGCTTTCAAAGAGATCTCATTGTAGAATGGGGGACAAAACATGAAACAATTATGTATAAATTAGGTCTAGATAAGATAATTTGGAGATGATCAACAGGAGGAAAGGGTATAGAAATGTTTTCCTTTAGAAGGATGTTAGCTAGGATTTGAAGGATGCTAGTAGGCAGAAGGAGAGAGGGGGAGAGAGAGAAAGAAAGAAGGAAGAAGAAGAAGAAGAAGAAGAAGAAGAAGAAGAAGAAGAAGAAGAAGAAGAAGAAGAAGAAGAAGAAGAAGAAGAAGAAGAAGAAGNGCCCCTCAGTCCCTCGTTCTTCTTTCCTGGAGGCTCCCTGTGAGGTGGAAGGACAAGGGGGAAGAAAGGAGAAGGGGGCAGCAGAGAGGAGTGGAAGGCGGGCCTTGGGGTCCAAGGATCTGAGTCTGAATGCTTGCCCCACTCTGTACTGCCTCTGCCACCCCCAGGAAATCCCTTGGTCTCTCTGGGCCTCCGTCTCATCATCCAAAGAGGGGAGCAATTGGACCAGACGACCTTCCATCTCCCTTCCCTGACCTAAAGGCAGGAGCAAAGGCTCTAGGACAAAGGGAGGGAGCTGGGCAGTCTAAAACGCCTCCCTCTTCCAGCCGGGGGACACCCAGCCACTTGGCTCCACTTGTTTTTCTCTTGGCACAGTGGGCCCGGAATGAGTTCGAAGGGTTGTTCCGATTGCCAGCAGAGACAATTAACCGCTACCTACAGTAAGGCCTCGACAGTAGAAGGCACAGGGTCTGGGATAGGGCCTTGAGGAGTGCCCCAGGAACTGTGCCCTTTGGCGGGTGGCACATGATGCTGACCCTGGATCCAAGGGCTCCCCCTAGCCCCCGGCCCGGGGATGCAGGTTGGTCAGGACCATTTGGGGAGCAGAGCCAAGGGCAGGGACTTGAATGCTAGGTGGAGCCCCGACTGCCAGGGCCCAGATCCTGAGGCTCTGCTCTGAGGAATCCCCTTTCCCAGGGAACCGGATTTCTTAGAGCGAATGGAGGGGCCGCAAGCCCTAGATTGTCTGAGGACAGCCAGCACTTCCTTCCTCAACCCACCACGGTGCTGGCGGGACTGCGTGGCATGGGCCCAGAGCCGCTGGCAGCATTGCTTCCACGACAGCATAAGCCACCTTCTTCAGTACTCCCCCAGGGACAAGGTAAGGGGGCAGGGGACGGGGGATGCCCAGGAGAGCGGGTTCCTAACGTCCTGATGAAGACTCACACCTTTCTGACTCCCCAGGTGAACGAGGAAGGAGTCCCCTTCTGGTCTGGAGCCAAACGGTGTCCCCAGCCCCTGGAGTTTGACCTCAGCAATGTGAGCAGGCCATGGAGGCACCTCAGTGGAAGGAGAAGGAAGCCAAGAACTGACACAGAGAGCATACTTCTCCTCCTCCTCCTCCTCCTTCTCCTCTTCCTCCTTCTCCTCCTCCTTCTTCTCCCCCCTCTCTCTTTCTCCATTTCCTCATTCTCAGATCTCACATTTAAGAACCTGGACACACATCATAGGGAATAGCCATAGTTTACATACCGTGCAATTGATGAGCCTTGACAATTGATTGGAGAGATGGAACAGCTATTTATAACTCTTGAGATGCAAACCTGGGGGACTGGAAGGACCCTTCACAAATTAGAGAAGTTAAGTAGAAGTATGGTTTTGGAGAAGGAAAACAGATAATAAATTCCTTTGGACATATTTAGTTTAAGGTGTTTCTGGAATATCCAGGTGATGTACAGTAAGTAGAGGATGATAAAGAACTACATCTTAGGATTGAAATGAGGACTGGATGTGCAGATTGGAAATCATCTGTTCAGAGATAATTGACCCCATGAAAGTGAATGAGATTATTATTGGAGAATGAATAGAGAGAAATAAAGAAGGCCTAGATTAAAGTAATGCTCTGTCAGAAATATACATCTTACCGTTGTGGAGAACAATTTAGATTTTGCTTTCTTTTTGACTTAGCCATATCACCACTATACCTCGAAGAGATCAAGTAAAAGGAAAAGCTTTTTTAGGAACAAAAATATTCTTAGTAGTTTCTTTGTGTGTGTGTGTGTGTGTGTGTGTGTGTGTGTGTGTGTATGTGTTAATAAAAATTTGCAAATAAGAGGATAGCCATCAATGAAAAAATAGTTAAATAAATCATAGTGCAGTACACAAATGTAAATTAATACTATAGTAGAGGGCACATAATTGACTGAGTAGATGGAAAGCCAGGCCTAGAGATGGGAGGTCCTGGGTTCAAATCTGGCCTCAGACACTTCCTAGCTATGTGATTCTGGGAAAATCACTTAACTCCCATTGCCTGACCCTTAACATTCTTCTGCCTTGGAACCAATACATAGTATTGATATATAAGGTAAGGGTTAAAAAAATACTATATTGATGTAAGAAATGAGGAAAATGGTGGTTTCAAAGATACCTGGGAGACTTGTGAAGTAAAGTGTATGGAACCAGAGTAATGTATACTTTCATATCAATATTGTAACAATGAATGATTTTGAAAGACTTAAGAACTCTGATTAACTAAATTACAAACCATAATTTCCAAGAACTGATATAGAGGAATGCTTCCCACCCCATGAGTGAAAGATGATAGAGTCAAAACAGTGCCTCAGCCCTTATTTATAGCCTGGCACATAGTAGGTGCTTAATAAATATATATTGATTGATTGAATTAATATACAGAATAAGAAGTGCATTTTTGGATAGGATAAATGTGGGAATTTGTTTTGTTTGACTGCTTATGCTATACAAATGTTTTATATTTCTTTCTTTTCAGTAATTAGGGGACTTTTGGGGTTAGCCTACCAGTTCCTATTCCATGGCCACCAACATTTACTTTGGACTAAGCTGTGTATCTTCCTTGTTGAAAGACAAAATTAACTTACCTCATTATTATATAAGTAAAAATAATGGTGAGCATTCAAGTGTAATCAAATGTAGAAAAATTACCCATTTTGTCTTCATGTAAACACTAGCTAGATACATACATATGCGCCTTTGACTCATCTGCAAAGTAAGTGACATCAAAAGAAATACTTCACTTGATTTGTTGACACATATTCTTAAAAATATTTATGCAATGATGTCTATAGTTACAGTTATAGAATAAGGTTATAAGGCTTAAAAATGAATGACTAAATATACATTTTATCTGGCAAATAGCTAGTTTAAAAATTCTATCCATTTTAACATTAAGATATTAAAAATCCTAAAAGATTTTCATTTTTTAAACCAAATGCTATAATAGTTCTTCCTATCAACGTTTTCCCCTCTGATATAATGGATATTATTTACAGGTCATGTGTTTGGGAAAACAAAATTGCTATCACATTTGCTTAAAAGTGACCAAAATATGTTTAGAAGAAATTGTCATAATGCTAATTGTTGTGTATGTTCTATAGGGTTTTATTGCACTGATAGCATACCCTTTCAGCTTTAAATACTCAGTAGTTATAAACTTGACAGACTGAAATATCTAGATAGTCAGAGCTCAGATCCCAAATGAACTGTTAAAAAATTAAAACCAACCAACAACAAAATTAAAAAAAAAAATCTTTACCTGGAAGGCAATAGCTGACATCAACAAAGTTGAACATCATTTTCCCAACTGTACTCTTGCTCCTGAACCATACAAACATTCCATAGTAGGTTTTATAAGGTTCCTCTTTTTTAAAACCACCAATATACAAGGGGAGACCAGAGAAAGGGAGGTTTCTCCCTGCTCTCCTTACTGAGACTCAGATACTAATGGAAGATCTTTTTACTCTGGGCTAAAATATAACTTGAGAAAAACTCAAGTTATCCTAGGTTTTATGTTACTGGAGCTGTGTAGAGCTTGAGCAGTCAATGTTTTCATCTGGCCTACCAGTATTTGGAAAAATTGAAAGATTCCAAAGAGGTCTTATATTTCAATTAACAATAGTTAGTTCATTTCCAAGGGGACCAATGACATCTTGGTCTTGACCTGTGCATGAATTGAAGCATGGCAGAGTTGCTCAGAGTTGTCAACCACACTCTCTTTTAGAGTCATTGAAGTCCAGTGGTAAGACAAAAGTCAGGATGACTGATGATAGCCCTAGATACTAGTCCAACTAGTATTGAAAGTATGAAGAATATCTCGGACAAGTAGTCATCCAGCCTCTCTTTGGAGCTCTACAATAACATGGAATTCACTTCCTTCTAGGGAAGTCTACTCCATTTTTGGACTCTTTTAATTGTTAGTGAGTTTCTTCTTAGATTGAGTAAAAATCTGTGAAGGGGATGACTATATAGTATTTTCCTAATAAGCAACCCTATAAAATGAGCAGTACAATTATTAACCTTATTTTACAGAAGAGAAAAAAGAGTTTCAGGTGGGTGACTTACCTAGGCTCAGTCAGTAAGTGGCCCAGAGAAACAGAAATTCAAGCACAACATGCTTTTGAATTTTTAAGTTACTTTGTGCATATTAAAAAATTTTTAATTAAAAATTTTAAACCCTTAACTTCCATCTTAGAATCAATACTGTGTATTGGTTCTAAGGCAGAAGAGCAGTAAGGGCTAGACAAAGCTAGACAATGGGGGTTAAGTAACTTCACCAGGATCACACAGCTAGGAAGTATCTGAAGTCAGATTTGAACCCAGGACCTCCCTATTCTGGGCTTGGCTCTCAATGCACTGATCCATCTAGCTGCCCCACTTTGTAATATTTTGCATTTACTTATTTGCATATATATATAATATATTTGTATATATATTTGTCTCTTAATTGAATGTAAACTTTGGGAAGGGAGGGGATGTTTTGTTTTTTGTCTTTGTATAGTCAGTACCTAGCACAGTGCTCTTTTTTGCTTCAGATTCAATAGGTGTTTAATAATCCTTCACTGAACAGATTTAAATAAAACGTTCACCTCCATATAACTAGGCTTGTGGAAATAGGCCATTCTCCCAGGACCTTTAGAGATTAAGGGGATTAGGGTTTTTCTTTCAATTCAATCAACATTTGCTCCAGAGTCCCATAAAGGTGATATAGAAAACAAGGCTTGAGGAGAAAGAAATAGCTTTTGAGTTGAACTCTAAGAGAGATGTAGGAATTCGTCAGGTGAAAGAGAAGGTAGCATACATTATTGAAGTCCAGCTTCCTAGTTTACTTGTGAACTCTTATTGATTCTCAATTAAGAAGTTAGCTTCTGGTGTTTCAGATTTTCCTCAGGAAATGGAAAAATATTCAATTACTAAAGCCAGGCTCAGGATAGCATCTTTGGCAGCTTAACAAATGCTTTCAAAAATCATCTAGTTAGTTTATTATATTTTCTCCTAAAACCTCTTTCATTTGCTTTTATGTACTTCTGAAGCATAATCATTCACCTTCCACCATATTGAAACTGTGGTGCTATAAGAGTCTTCCTTCTTCCCAACTTTTCAGATGTAATTCGTGGCCAAATCTTTTCAATTCTATCGCCAAAATGTTGCTCACATCTGTTTCTTCTTCACTATTCCCATCGCTACCAGCCTAGTTTAGGCACTGGACTCTATTGCAACAGCTTCCCAACAAATCTTCACACATCTTTTCTCTCTCTATTCTTATCTGTCCTTCACTGGGATCCCAGAACAATCTCAAATTTGCTGTTCTGATTTTGACACCAATACTGCAAAATCTTTTTGCCTCCCTTTGGTCTATTGAATAAAATCCAAATGCTTCTGCTTAATATTCAGTGTCTCTCATTTCTAGATTTTTCATATTAATCTCCTCCATCTACTCTAGACATCACTCAAAATGGATTCCCTTCTTTGCCCTTGAATAAACCATGTGCTTTTTTGCCTTCATCCCTTTAATCACACCATTCCTCATGAATGACATACAGAGTATGTTATCCAGAAACTACCATATATAATGCATAATGATGAGGACGTCACATCTTGTTAAAATGAAAATTAGCATTATTCAAAATTCACAAAATAAGAATAAAAGAAATTTAAACTTCCAAATAACTGTTTTTGTAAGTATGGCATTAAAACTTCTGAAATTGTTAAAGTTTAATACCCACATGTCCTCCTTTGTTTTTCCTAATGAATTCTTGCCCATCTTTTAAAGTCAAACTTTAATGGGTTTTTTTAAGTGTTTCTCCTAATTACTAGTTAAAATGTTTCTTACCCGGGACCTCACCAAGTATTTTATCTCTCTTTAATATATTTGGCCTGTAATAGCTTACATTTATTGTTCAGTCATTTCCAACTCTTTGTTACATTTGGGATTTTCTTGGCCAAGACACTGGAGTGGTTTGCCATTTCTTTCTCTGGCTCACTTTACAGTTGAGGAAATAGAGGCAAATAGAGTTATGTGACTTGCCTAGACTTACACAGCTACCAAGTGTCTGAAGTCACATTTGAACTCTAGAAGAGGTCTTCCTGATTCCAAGCCCTGCGCTCTATCCACGTGGCCACCTAGCTGCCCTCCTCCTAATCCTAACCTTCCTCCTGCCCTAACTTGACCTTCTTCTCTTTTCAGCTCCCCTTTGGAACTTGTCTTTCCTCATTAGAATATAAGCTCCTTGAAGGCAGGGACAATTTTGCTTTTTGCTTATTTGTATGCCCAGCTCTTAGCACAGGGCCTGACACATTATAAGTTTGTTTTTTTTAATCTTTACCTTCCATCTTAGAATTGATAGTATGTATTAGTTCCAAGGCAGAAGAGTGATAAGGGCTAGGCAATGGGGGTTAAGTGACTTGCCCAGGGTCACACAGCTGGGAAATGTCTGAGGCCAGATTCGAACCTCCTGTCTCTAGGCCTGGCTTTCAATCTACTAAGCTATCCAGCTGCCCCCAATAAGTTCTTAATAAATGTTTATTGACTGAGTGATTGACTTTATATGTCTTCTCCATCAGACTGTGGACTCCCTGACGACAGGATGTTTATGTCTTTCCTTGTCTCTTCAGAGCTTGGTCTAGTGGCTGACACACAGCACATGCTTACTTAATAAATGCTTCTTGTTTCTGAGTCTTTGGCTGAAGAAAAAATGGATGGTTGTTTAATATATTCTTGTCCAAACAAAACACGATTTTAAAATAAATACTAAAATCTCAAAAAGATTTTTTTCTCTCTCTTTGCTAATATTCTGAAGTAAAAACCAAAGTTTGAATGAACAGAAGCAGGGCAATGGAGAACTATTCAAGGGTGCCCCACTTTAAGGAAAACCTAAAAAGCTGGAATGAGTACCCAGACACACTAGGGAGTGATGATTCACATTTCAAAGGCACTTTTTACTCATTTTACAAAAGGATTCACTGTAGGGTTCCCTGAGATAGCAGCTCCCCTGCTGAATCAGCAACTCTTGGACTGAGAGGCTGGGTTGGGCAGGGAGAGGGTAGAGAAACCTAAAGCAAAAGAACTAGAAGCCCCTGCTGGCAGAACATAATCAAAAATGAGGAAAAAGTAGCTCTGAAAGGATCATGTGAGACAAGAGGAAAATAGGCTGCCCCTGGGAACTCTACTTGGCAGAGCCCTGGACTTTAGGAAATCCAAGTGGTTGTTTTCCTGGTGACTGTGGGAGAGTCATTTCATCTCTGTAAAATGAGGGTGCTGGACTGGACAACCACAAAGACTGAACATTCTTTGTGCCAACCTGAACAAAACCAAACTACCAAAGTATTAGGAGAAAGGTCTTTAATCAAGGTGAGAAGATGATAGCCCCGGGGCACTGGAGTATCCACTTGGGACAAGAGAAAGGGTGTTTAAATACATCTGTAAGGGGGCAGCTAGAAAGCTCCTCTTAGAGGCAGGAGGACCTGGGTTCAAATCTGGCCTCAGACACTTCCTAGCAGTGTCTAAACTTTATTGCTCTTCTGTTTTAGTTATCAGTATTTAGTTTTAAAAAGTGGGGGAGGGAATACATCTGGAAGGCACAGATTATATAAAATGCTTTACATAATAGCCACAAATCTGTAGACTGGGAAAGGTGGGTTTGAAGCAGGGGGAGGTACATGCTCTCAGGCAATGCTTGGCTCTGGGAACAAGGTAGCCAGAAGATAGTCGGCAGCCAAAGTCCTCCTATATTCCAGTCTTCTATCGCTGTATCATAGACCTAGAGCTAGAAGTCTAGGACCTTAGAGACCATCTAGTCTACCTTTTGCCCCTCATTATTTAAGTAAAGAAACTGAGGCTCAGACAAGCTAAGTGACTTGTCCTAGGTCACCCAAATAGTGAAAATCTGAGATGAGGGTCTCAACAATGGTTTCCCCACTTCCTTGCCTTTCTGTAGGCTAAAGTTGCTTCTGGCACTAATATTCTATGTTCTGATTTGCTCTGTTCTAAGGTCCAACATTCCATATTCTGCCAAGGGTGTGCTGCTGGAGGCTGCTCATGTAGTCTTTAGAGCTGATTGTTAAATTTTCATTATGGGTATTCACACCTCAGAAATCAACAAATGCTACAATTTGATCTATTCTTTTGTTGATTATATAGGCTTAAAAATATTAATAATTCAGATTAAACTTTAAAGTCTGCATTATTTTTCCATAGAGCCACTTGTTAATTACTTCTCTGCATACCAACTCTATCTTTCATGATCGTAAGACATTTAACCTCTATAATACTCAGTTCCTTTATCTTCAAAATTGACAGATGAATCTCAGGCCTACTGACCTCACAGGATAATTTTAAGGACCTAATAAAATAACACATTAAATAAGGATTTATTGCTTGGTTTATAGTGTATTTGGCATTGAGGAGGACACAAAGATGACTAAGTTATAGTCCCAATACTTACAGTTTAATATAAGGCAATAAATAAGAGCAGGACTTCTTTTCTCCTCCTGATATTAAACATGTTCATCCAGAATCCTCCAACTCTAAAAGGCTACAACTAAGAGAAAACTTTGATAAAAGTATGACCAGAGAATTATATCAGAGGAAGTGGCCCAGTTCTACTTAGGAACAGAACACTCTCTTTCTAAACTTTCTTTCATATATGTGTTTGTGGAAATCTATTTTTCTTTCTCCTAAAACTAATATGTCTGTTTTCCATGAGCTTTCTTACTTACTTAGAGTAAGCCTGTTTGCAGAAAAGAGCCAGTCAGGAACCTGCACAACAAGCCAAAAGTCTTGTTTAGTTCTCAAACATATATATATTTTTTAAACCCTGACCTTCCATCTTAGAAACAATACTGTGTTCTGGTTCCAAGGTAGAAGAGTGGGCGAGGCAAGAGTAGAGTGACTTGCCCAAGGTCACAGAGCTAGGAAGTATCTGAAGCCAGATTTGGACCCAAGAGTTCCCCTCTTTAGGCCTGGTTCTTAGTTTGTTGAGCCACTTAACTGTCCCCTACCCAGACTCTTTGTTAAGTCTTGCTCATTTCCAGATGCCTCTACAGTTTGCTAGTTGACTTTGCTGAGCTGTCCATCACAAACTCTACCTGAAGTCACTTAAGCTGTTGTAAACCTGCCTTGTGGTCAGTGGTTGCTACCAAATATTCTGTAACATTCTGCTTCTCTGTTCCACCTGTCCTTGGAGGAGACTGCCCATTTTTTACCCCCTAGCTCCTCTCCAAACCACTCCTTGTGGTTCGCAAGATAAATTGTCTCAACTCCTCTCAAGCTGTGGGGTCTCCATTTTGGATGTCCTCCATGTCTACACTTTCCCTTTTAATAAATCTTTTAAAAAATACTCAATCGAGACTCTATATTTGAAGAGCGTGTTTTACATTTTCTAATAGAGCAAATTAGACTCAGGGTGAGAAAGCTGAAGTGTAGTTTTGGCTTTGCCACTTAAAGTATGAATTGAAGAAAGTCACAGATCCTCTGGACTTTGTCATTTGTAAGGTGGGAAATGTATTGCCTGTTCAACTAATGTTTCAGGGTTGTGAAAGGAAGATCGCAAAAGTGCAGGAACGCTTTGGAAAAGACTGTACAAACTAGCCCATTATGTGTCAAACACCATACTAAGTGCTTTATAAATAAGGGAGCAAGTGATTTCATCTCTATTTGCCTCAGTGTCTTCAACTGTAAAATGGGAATAATCATTGCACCTATTTTCAAGGGTTGTGTTAAGTATCAAATTAGATAATATTTGTTGCTGTTCATCCTTCATTTTTTTTCAGAGAGGACCAATGACATCATGGGGTGATACCTTGATTTGTACGTGAATTGAATTTAATTAAGGCAGAGGTACACAAAGTCTTCAGCCCCACTCTCTCTTCCAGAATCATCCTAATACAATGGAAAGACAAAAGTAGGGATGACTGCTGACGGCCCAGGATGCAGTGGATGACCTTGACTTCTTTAATGGCTAACCAAGTTCTAAGTGTTCCACAGAGCCTGCTTTAGCCACTTTCTTAGCCATTAGAATAAATTGTTCTCATCTGCCTATAGCTCATGCTTGGAGTAGACATCCCCCTAATTCACAGATGGACCATTGATTACCTTCAATGTGGTTTAGCCCACCTGCCAAAACAGTTTGCTGGCGTGTGGCTGCTGTGAATGCTGCAACTTCCTAGAGCAACAGGCGAGAACTGGGTGGCAGGTGAACATCAAACGTTGATAAACAGCCTTAAAAAGGGTACAGCAAGTCCTCACAGCAGAGGAACTAATCTTCTCTGAAAACTCTATACACCCTAGATAACGTTTGTAAAGTATGAAGCACTGTGCCAACCACATAGTGGTGCTAAATAAATACCTGTTTTCTTCTTTGCTTTTCTCTCCTATTACCACTTAGTCTTCTATCCTTTTAATCAAAAAATATATTCTTATTTCTAACCCTTCATGATATTTACTTCTGGACAGGGTTCAGTGGGCCTCAAGTAAACTAGGACTAAGTACTCTTGGGAAATTGAGATACAAACAATAGCTCTGTGCTAGTTTATTCCCATGGTCACTGTTGGATGGGCCAGGGCACTATGGCAGTCTTTCTCCCTGAGACTTTTTGAAGTGGTCCTCTGAATAGCCGCAATTCTCAGTACTTTTCAATTCATGCATGCTGAGGCGATCAAGGCCTTTGCTATGAAAAAATGTGTTATCTTTCCATCAATATAATTCTTCCTAAAAACATCCCTACAAGTATCAAACAATTTGGGGCATATGAACAAGATGTACCTTATAGATAAACATGGTAGAGTGCCTCGGGCAAGAACATGATGTTAAATCTTTTGTATGTTGAAAAGTTGAGTCTAACAGCGATGTACTTGGGAAAATTCTGTCCTTTACCCTATTTGCTGATTCTTACCTAAATAATTTTAATCTCTTGACTCAGACCAGTAGCCATCTCTTACCCTCCAATAATAGCCATCCAAATATATGGTTTCTAAAATCCCCTTGTCAGATAATCTAATCTGAATATTGCCTAAGCAGGTATAAGATATGCCCATGTATTGTCAGTAGATACCTATAAATGTTCATTCAGCTATATCAAGAAATATTCCTGTTTTTTTTTAAAGGATCCTCTCTCCATAATGTCATTCCTCCCTTAAAACTTTTCAGTGGATCCCCTCTCATTACCAAATAAACTTCCAATTCCTTAGTCTGGTGCTCAAGGCCATTTACAATTAATCAACAAGTATTTATTGAGCAAATACTATGTGCCAGGTACTGTGTTAGGCACTAGATAAAAAAGTTCAAAGAATGAAATCATCTCTACTTACAAAGAATTTACATCACAATTTTGGGACCTTAGGTACTAATACCTTTAGTCTCCTCCTCTGACCTCATCTTACAAGTTCTTCTTCACATTGTCCAGTCAAATATTACTATTGCTTGAATATACTCCTTCCTTTTCTCTTTATGCCATTACTCAATCTATTTCTTACCTAGAATGTTTTGATTCCTGCCTGTTAAATTCTATCCATTAGAGCAGGGTCGGCAACGTACGGCTCTTGAGGCATATCTGGCTCTTTTGAGGGCCAGATATGGCTCTTTCTGCAGGAGCCATAAAGTCAATTTTTTTAGGCGCTGTTACCGGAGCGCACACTGTGAGCACTGTACGGTTCTCACAAAATTACATTTAAAAAAAATGTGGCGTTTATGGCTCTCATGGCCAAAAAGGTTGCTGACCCCTGCATTAGAGGCTTAGGATTTGTAATGTAGAAGATAGCAGCATGGAATTCCTGCAAAATACAGGGTCAAGCCTCACCCAGAATTCCAGGGGACCCCTCCTGGAGAACTTTGGGTGAGGGGCAGTTGAGAGGTAGTTAAACAGTTGCTTTCTGGGAGTTGAGGTGAGCAGATCCTTCTGCTTGCTGCTCCCGACTTGGGGGTTCACCTGAGGGGCCATTGTGGCAAAAGCCATTGTGGTTTCTACTCAGGAGTTAGCCTGTCTAGTAGGATTAGACCTTACCAGCATCAATATAACAATTATTTAGTAATATAGAGTTTAGAAATAATTACTATTAACCTACAGAGCAAGTTTAGCTAAGGATCTGTTACTCCCTCCTGGGATGGGGAGGGGCAGCTTCAACCTGACAGATCAGGGCTTCCCATTACCTATCCAAATCCTAATTACCCCCTCTTGCCTTCTCCTTCCTTTCTTTCTTTATCAATATAAGCTTTATCTTCAATATCTGTGCCTGGGAATTATTTGGGGATACTCACTGCTCATTGTTGCCATAAAGCTTGATTCTTATCAGTTGCCAGCTTAAGAAGTCAAGTCCCCTCTCAGTCCTCAACATTAGGATAACTAGCTACTACTCAGTCCTCAATCAGACCTGTGGGGAATATAAGTTAAAGAAAGGGATTATCATTAAAGAATAGTCTCTGCTATATCTGGCTTGAAGAAACTCAACCCTGACTCCATCTTCAACTGAAGCCCAACTGCTTGGGGGGGGGAGGGATTTGAGGACAAGGAGTGCTGAACCCCCTCCCTACTCACTCAAGCCTGTCAGTGTGGGAGGAGAGTGTCCTGGAGATTTCTGGCCCTGGCCTAACTATCTGCTTCCCCAATATTTCTGTTATTACCATCATAACAGATTCTACCTTTTTCATGATACTTATCCTGACCACACAGGCCAGAAGTGATCTTTTCATCATCTTATTTCCCTTTTCAATTTCAAAATTCTCTTGTGGTATCTATCCAATACAAATTTATATAGTTATTAGCTTAAAATGCATATTTAGTTTATTAATGTTTGTAAGGATCTGATTTTTCTCCCTGAAGACCGCCTTACTTTTATACCAGAAATTTTGATATTTTTTATCATTATAACTTTCTTTTACATAGTTATTGTTTCTATGATCTATTCTTTGACTCACTCATTAAGTCTTCATTTGGGCCTGTTTGTTTTGTAAGCCCTGAGCCAATTTTTATTTTCATTTTGTTATGATCTGTCAATAATGGGTTAACTATTTCTGTCTTTTATATTTGTTTGAAAAATCTCTATGCCCTAGAAACATGGATAATTTTTGTAAAAGTTTCATATGGTGCTATGAATAATTATATCTTCTTGTTTTCTTACAAAGGAAGATGAAGGTCTTTTAACTCTGGTTTCTCCAGCAATTTGTTCCATTTCATATTCTCCTTCTTGTTTATTATTCTGTTGTATTTATCCAAAACTGAGACAGTAATATTAAAGTCTCCTCCTCTTATTGTACTATTGTTTATATCTTCTTGGAACTCAGATAATGTTTCCTTTATGAATTTAGATGCTAAGTTATCTGAAATATGCAAATTTATTATTGATACTGATTTGCTATCTGCAGTTCCTTTCAGTATAATATAGTTTCCTTGTTTATCCCTTTTAAATTTTTGAATGTTTAATTTTGCTTTGTCAGACATCAAGATTGAAATTCTTGGGGTATTTTTTGGATTCACTTGATGATAATAGGCTTTTCCCCATCCCCCCAGTTTTATTTTGGGTATGTCTTTCTTTTAAAAATGTATTTCTCATTAAGTAACAGATTATAGGATTTTGTTTTCTTATCCAATTTGTAACTCTTTTTCATTTATTGGTTTATTTTATCCATTCACATTTAAAGTTAAAATTATAATTTTCTGCATCTGTTTCTAATGTTGGTTTTTTCTTCAAGCTATAATTCCTTTCCTTCTTCTGTTGAAAACAGAAGTTTTCAGCTAATTTACTCTTTTTAAAAGATGATTCTATTTCCCCTGACTCTCTTCTCTTCATCCTTGATTCCTTCTTTCCTTTTATTACCTTTTTTGCTTTGGGGTTTTATTAGTTCCTTATAGCTTCTGCTTTTATCTGGTTATATAATGATTCTCCCCTTTTTCCCTTTCAATTAGTTAAGTAGATTCTCTTTCTCTTTTTCCCTTCAACCCATATTGTTGTTACTTTTCAAAATTTTTATTTTTTGTGTCCCTTTCCAAAAAGTATTTTTCCTACTCTCTTCATTATCTCTCCTTTCTTTCTCTCTACTCTAGATCTTCATTCTAAGATTAATTACCCCTATAATTATCTGGTCTCTCTCTTTTCTTTGTATTTCTCATGTAATCAAAGCTTCCAAGGTTTAAAAAGGCAGGTCACTCTAGGTGCTTTCCAGTAAAATCCTATAGGATTTGGCATGGCCCCCTTTCTTTTTTTACTTCTGTGCCTCACTCCCTGAATAATATCAATTGCAGGTGTCAGAGAATGCCTTATGGTATGATTCTTTCCCATCCATGACCCTGATTATGCATCCCACAACTGATCTGCACTGTACCCAGGTTTCTTCCTCCCATCAACATTTGCCTTAAAATCTTCTCCCTGTGTTCATGCTCGCCCATTCCAACAGGTGCCATTTGTCCTCGGGGTCCCAAATTCCCCCTTCCCAATAAAAGATTACAAAAATTTTTGAGCACCAGTACCCCCAGGTCATACCCAGTGTAAGTTCCCCATCTCCATTTAGCCACTATAACTCTTTACTCATAGGAACATTCATCAATGGAAACCATGCACACTACCAAAGTAAGATTTCATTTCTTCCTTACTCCTTTTTAATCCTTGCCTTCTCCTGCTTACCTACTTCTCTGTAAGCTTTTCATATTTGGAGACCAGAGCTCACCTCATTGCTAGCACTAGATTTGACTCCAGAAAATCATGCATTTCTCTCTATTCCTTCTATTACCCTTCCCCTTTCACAAACCTTCTATGTTGTAATGTAGTCCCACAAAAAAACATTAATTCCCCTTATAAAGCAAGCTGTCCATAAAGTCTTATGGACCTTTTCACTGTTGTTTTTACCAGATTTCTGCCTTCACCCCTGATTCCTTTGTATAGTAGAAAGAAGTTTTTTATTGTTCTCTCTTTTGTCACTCTGTTGCCACTGTTGTCTTTGTTGCATTTATTCACTCTTTTTACATTTCTGTTGTTTGGGGTGCATGAGAAGCAAATCTTTTCCATTCTGGTTTCCTTTCTAAAAATGGTTCAAACTCATCTTTATCATTGAAGATCCATCTTTTTGCATGTATGCTCAGATTTGCGGCATGGTTCATCTTGGGTTACATTCTGAACTGTATTGCTCTTTGGAACATATCATTCTGCTCCCTCCTGTTTTCTTTTTCTTTTTTAGTTTTTAATTTTTTTTGATTTTCAGTGAAAAGCTCTTTCCCTCTCTCTACTCCTTTGTACAAATATATTTTAACATTAATCATGTTTTGGGAAAAAAGCAAGAAAATAAGAGAAAAAATATCCTTCAATATATCCTCTGAAGCCATCCATTATCTATCTGGAAGTAGATAACATTTTTCATCAATGAGTCCTTTGGAATTGTTGTGGATGTATTGTATTGATCCATATTTAAAGATTTAATGTCCTTTACAGTTATTTTCTTTACAGTATTGCTATTACTATGTATATATTTTCCTGTTTATTTCATTTTGTTCCCACAGTCTTCCCAGGTTTTTCTGAAACCATTCTCTTCATCATTTCTTATAGCATAATACTATTCCTTTACATTAATACACTATAACATGTTCAGTCATTCTCCAACTAATAGGTATCTCCTCAGTTATCAATTCTTTGCCATCACAAAAAAGAACTATAAGTATTTTCCTATAAGTGAGTTCTTTTTATTTGATCTCTTTGGAGTATAGACCTAAAAGTGGTATTGCTGGGTCAAAGGTTTTATAGCCCTTTGTGCATAGTTAAAAATTGTTCTCCAGAATGATTAGGCTAGTTTACAATTCTACTAAAAGTAGATCCTACATAGCCTCTATCAATTGTCATTTTCCTTTTCTGACATCTTAGCCAATCTGATGGGTATATACTTCCAGGTTGTTTTAATGTTCATTTCTTTACTAGTGATTTAGAGCATATTTATATGACTATTGATAACTTTGATTTCTTCCTTTGAAAACTACCTGTTCATATCCTTTGACTGTCAGTTGGAGAATGGTTCTTATTTTTATAAATCCAGTTCTCTGTATATTTGATAAACAAATCCTTTATCAGAGAAAGTAGTTGTCAATTGTCTCCCAACATCCCAGTTTTCTGCTTTTTTCCCTAATTTTGACTGCACCAGTTTTGTTTGTTAACTTATCTTTTCTAGTGGGTACCTAATAGTCTCATATCATTTAAATGCCCTTTATTTTATACTTGAAAAATATTTTTTCCAGATCACATTCAGAACTTGTCATTTCTGAACTGAATCATTACATTTAACTACTTGATCTCAGATTTTATCTTTAGTGTGTGACTTGTTTTGTAGACATTTGAGAGGTTGTGGATATTAGAGAAAATGGCTATTCCTCCATATTATTGTTGTTCAGAAAACCTATTATAGTTGTCAGTATACCTGTCATACATTCCTCTCTAGATAGTGAACTGTTATCAGAGACATTAGGGCTAGATAAGGAGATTTGAAAATCCTAAGCATTAAAATTATAGTTGAATCAATTGGACTGGTCAAATCACCAAATGAAGTAATATAGAGGTAGAATAGAAAAGGGCCCAGGAAAGAGCTTTATGGGACACCAATGCTTAATAGGTATAACCTAGATGAAGATCCAGAAAAGGAGGCTAAGAAATAGTTTGAGAGAAAGGAGAATAATCAAGAAAGAACTCATTTCTGGGGTTAAAATGATTGATAATATAACCACTATAATTCACTAGAATTTATGAAAGAAAGGAAAGCCAGACATAACTTGACATAAACTCTATATTTGGTGAATACAGATTTCAGATCAGAGAAGGAAATAATTAGTATCCCATGGACTAAATTTCTATTAAATTAGCCAGAATAAATTAGGAGTTCTCAAGAATGAAACTCCAAATACACAAAAATCAATTCATTGAGGATGAAAAAGAAGAAGGGAATCTAAAGAAGCTAAATTATATATAAAGGGAACTTACCAACCAACTAATAGCAGGGGGAAAATATCTACTGAAGATAGGAGTAGATGATGGAAGATCAATACAAAGGGGTGGCACAGTATTGTTATAATAGTATCAAGAATATTAAAGTGAAGAAATAAGACTTGGCTAATGAATGAAGCTAAGGACAACAACAAAACGTTGCTTTTGAAGCTGCATTCATATCTTGCAACATATGGCATAACTCTTTATATCATCAATGGTGAAAACATATACACACAATGCAAAAAAACCTAGACTCAAAGAACGACCAAGACTACTAATATGGGGAGATGGTATACTAACCAATAATTGAAAGACAGAAAGTTAGTCAGATCTTCCTTTGCTTGTATTTTCTTTGCCAAAGGGAAAGATCTTTGGAACTCAAAAGGCAGAACTAACATTGTTAAAAGGAAATTGATACTCAAAATAAGTATAGCCACCTAACAGGACTCATTAAGTTCAAGCCATCTTGTCCAACTGATCTAAATCCTAAAGAACTGGAAAAAAACACCTGCAAATGTGATGGTTGAGGCTCTTTCAGTAATCTTTAAAAGATCACAAAAAATGAGAGTGGTCTTGCAGGATTGGAGAAAGGTTGGAATTCTTCCCCTCCTCATCTCTGCCTCATAGTTTCCATGACTTCCTCAAGCTTCAACTAAAATCCCACCTTTTATAAGAAGTCTTTCTCAAAGAAAACTAGTCACATTCAGAGGAAGAACTGTGGGAGGAGAAATACAGAAGAAAAACAACTGCTTGAACACATAGGCTGATGGGGATATTATTGGGGATGAAGACACTAAACGATAACTCTAGTCCAACTATCAATAATATGTAATTAGGTCTTGATCAATGATACATGTAAAACCCAGTGGAATTGTGCGTTGGCTAAGGGGGGGTTACAGAGGCTTGGGGAGAAGGAAAGAACATGAAATATGTAACTATGGGAAAATATTCAAAATGAAAACTTAAAAAAATAAGTCTTTCTAATTCCCCCTTAATTCTGGTGACTTCTCTATTGATTATCTTCAATTTAGTCTATTTTAGCTTGTTTGGAAATAACTGTTTGCATGTTCTCTTCTCTATAGAGATCTTTGAAATTAAGAACTGCCTTTTCCCTTTGCATCCCCAGTATTTAACATAATTCCTTGTACATAGTAGATGCTTAATAAATGTTTATTTATGACAAGTGATACTCATGTGAGGAAATATAGGAATAAAGAGTATAAAGCACTGATTTTCAAAAAAGAACATATAGTCTGTGGGCTTTAAGACTTTAAAGATATTTTTCATTTCTTTATATTTTAGAATGTATTATTGAGTAAAGTTTAATATCTTGGGAAAGAAGTAATTATCATTAAGAACCAGCATAGCTTCATCAGAATCAGTTCATGTTATATTAACCTGAGAGCCCATTTTGGATATGTTACTAGACTAGTATATCAGGAGAATTCTTCAGTTATACTTTACCTAGATAATAGTGAAGCATCTGATTAAGTTTCTCACTCTAGTCTTGAAAATATGAAGAAATGTGTGCCAGAAGACCGTAAAATTTGATTGATTTGGCGGAAGTGGTTGAATGTCAAGACCCTCAATATAATTATTAATGATTCAATGTGAACCTGGAAAGAGGTGGCCAGTGCTGTGCCTCAGGGATCTGTACTTCATCCTCTGTGGTTTAACTTTTAAAAAAGCAATAACTTTAGGGAGAAAAAAACATACAGGTGACATTTTTATCAAATTACCTGAAACAAAGCTGGAAAGGGTAACTAGTGGTTGACAAATTCAAAATCCAAAGAGGTGCTGTTAAGCTAGAATAATACATCATGTTAATTACAATTACATTAATTTAAGGAGGGATACATATAAAGTCTTACACTGGCATCGGAAAAACATTCATATATTCAAGACGCGGAAGATGTAGCTAAACAAAAGTACATCTGAAAAAGCTCTTGTGGTTTTAGTCTACTGTAAACTCAACATGAGTCAACATTTTAGAATAGTGGTCAATAAAGACAATTATTATAGCTTGTACTTATATGACACTTTTTAAGATGTGCAAAACCCTTTACACATATTATTTCAATAGAGTCTTGTAACCCTGTGAGTGAGGTGCAATTTTCATCTCCATTTAGCAAATGAGGAAACTGAGCCTGAGGAAGGTTAAATGACTTGCAGAGCTAGCACTGATGTGAAGGGTTCGAAATTGAGGAATTCCTGGTTTCTAAAACAAGTGCTCCAATTGCCAAGAAAACTAAGACAAATCAGAGACATTATTAAGAGATTCATGTCTAGGACTAGCAAGGTGATATCCTCAGTCAGACTTCATATGGAATTTTGTGGTTTTTTTCAGCTCACCCCATACTAAGAAGGACATTGATATGCTAGAGAGTGCACAAAAGAGGGCAATCAGGATGATTAGAGGCCTTATGAGGATTGGTTGAGGGAACTGGAAAGTGTTGAGAAAAGAAAACTTGATTTGGGAGCCCAGGCCTTCAGTTATCTGAAGCATTACTGAATAGAAAAGAAATTGTTTGTTTTATTTGGACTCAGAGTTTAGAACTAAGAACTACAGTTAGAAATTGAAGTATTTGGGGAAAGGATATGGGAAAATGGATCACTAAAATACACTGTTGGTGGAACTGTGAACTAATCTAACATACAGGAGAGTAATCTGGAATTATCCTCAAAGAGTTATAAAACTGTATACCTTTTGACTTACCAATACCACTACTGGGTTTATTTCCCAAAGTGATCAGGGAAAAAGGAAAAGAGCCTATATGTTCTAAAATATTTATAGTAGCCCTCTTTGTGGTGGTGACAAAAAACTGGAAGCTGAGGGGATGCCCAGTAATTGGGGAATGACTAAACAAGTTATGGTATGTGATTGTTATGGAATATTACTGTGCTGTAAGAAAGGATGAACAGGTTAATTTTAGAAAAGCATGAAAAGACCTATATAAAATTAGTGAAATGAAAAGAACCAAGAGAACATTCTATATAGCAAGAGAAATATTGATTGAAGAATGACCTCTAGAGAAAGAACTGATAAATAGAATAGGGAAAAGATAGTTTCATATATACATATAACTTTTTTGATAAATAATGCCTTCTCTAGCACAAGGAGAGGAGAGAGGGTAGAAGATACATGGGAATCTTAATATAACAAATAAATTAATTAATTTTTTAAAAGAGATAAATTTATGAGTGTCTCCTCAGATAGAATGTCTTATCCTTAAAAGACTGGGAATGCTTACTTTTTTGTCTTTATATCTCCAAGAATAGTTCCTAGCACATAATAAATACATGTGGATTGATTGATAAATAAGAAAGGAAAAACCACTCTTTAACAATTTAAGTTATCTCAATTGGATATGGGGCTGTCTTGAGAGTTAATGGGTTCCCTGTCCCTTAAAGTCTTCAAGTAAAGATTGTTATATTGAACTAGAGATTCTTTGGAGACCATGGATTGACTTAAATGGCCACTGAGACCCTTTTTTTACTTTGAGACTTAATTTTTTGACCTGTGAAGTATTTTGCCCTGCTAGTTATCAGTACTTCTGATTTGACCATGTCAGTACCACGGACAGTAACATGACTACTTCTGCATCCCAGGTGATAGAGCCTTTTAAAATTAATATGAATTTCCCCAAATCTCTGAACAACACTGCTTAACTGAATGGGTTGGTTGGCTATGAATCTGATACCCAATCACCTTACATTTATTAAGCAACATTGATTCAGAATATGTTTTGATAGGGTCAAAGGATGAAGACAGTAGGAACCCTACTGATAGGAAAAAATTTGAGTGCCCAATGGGTAACAGAGTAGTACTAAAGGACGAACTACAGACCATAATTTTCTTCAGGACAGTCAGATAACAAAAAGAGTACTAGATTTGTGGTGAGAGGACCTGTATTGATGGCAAAAGGACCAGGATAGATGGCAGGATGGAATGTGAATGATGGACTGTCTGGCTTGAGGCCTGTTAGATTGAGAGGGCTATATGTTTGTACTTATTACTAATCAATACAGGTTGACCCCAGGGAGATAATTCAGAACTCCTATGAGTGTATTAAGTCCCCCAGAACATAGTTTTTAGAATTTAGGGAAAGATGTTATAGCAGGTCAGATAACAAGAGGATGTCTATAGTAGATCATCATCCTATCTAGTCACTAGCTGATAACTGCTCCACAAAAATTTAGTTCAACTTCTTTTTTCTTGAGCATCCAATGAGATAAAAGAATTTAAGACTGAGAGATATCTTAGAGGTTATCTAATTCAGGCTTTATTTTATAGAGAAGGAAATGAGGCCTGTAGAGGAGAAATTACTTTTCCTAGGTCATGGATAATAAGTAGCAGAATTAAAACTTGAACTCAGGATTTCTGACTCTTGATCCAATATTCTTTCCACTAAATAATACCGATTATAGGCCTGCATCTTAGTAAACTATATGAATATTTTAGCAGGTCTTTAAAAAAATTGTAAACATTTTACTAATCACATGTAAAATAAATTTCTACATAAGTTTCCTGATCCAAATTGTTTCCCTCTTTCTTTTCCCTCCCCACCCTCAAAGCTGACAAGCAATTAGATCTGGATTATATATGTATTATCACACAAAACATATTTCCATATGGTTCATTTTTGAAAGAGAATAATCATATAAAAATAAAACCACAAAATAAAAGCCCAGATAAACAAATGAAAATGCTTTTATCTTCATTCCAATTTCAATAGTATCTTCTTCAGAGGTGGATAGCATTCTTTCTTATAAGTCCCTCAGAATTGTCCTGGATCATTGTATTGCTGCGAATGACTAAATCTATCAAAGTTGCTCATTCCACAATATTGCTGTTATTGTGTAAAATGTTCCTCTGGTTCTGTTTATTTCACTCTGCATCAGTTCATGTAGGACTTTCTAGCTCTTTCTGAAATCATCCTGTTCATCATTTCTTATAGCACAATAGTATTCCATCACCATCATATACCACAATTTGTTTGTTCATTCCCCAGTTGATGGACACCTCCTCGATTTCCAATTCTTTGCCACCACAAAAAGAACAGCTAAAAATATTTTTGCACAAGTTAGTCCTTTTCTCCCCCTTTTTTTTATCTCTTTGGGATGCATTGTTTTATAGCCCTTTTTTCCATAGTTCCAAATTGCCCTCAAAAATGGTTGGATCAGTTTGCAACTGATTAGTGTTGCAAAAAGAGCAATACATTAGTGTCCTAATTTTGCCAAATCCCTCTCCAACATTTATTACTTTCCTTTACTGACATATTGGCCAATCTGATAGATGTGAGGTGGTACCTCAAAGTTGTTTTACTTTGCATTTCTCTAATCAAGAGTAATTTAGAACCTTTCCCCCCCCTATATGATTACTAATAGCTTTGATATGTCTACCTGAAAATTGCTTATTCATATTCTTTGACCATTTGTCAAACAGGAATGACTTGAATTCTTACAAATTTGACTTATCTCTCTTTCTAGCTCTCTCTATTTTTCTCTAAATATTCTCTATATATTTGAGAAATGAGACTTGTGTCAGATAAATTTGTTATAAAATTTTTTCTCCAGTTTTTGTTTCCTTTTAAATCTTGGTTACATTGGTTTTGTTTGTACCAACCATTTTTAATTTAATATAGTCAGAATTATTCATTTTACATCTTTTAATTTTCTCTATCTCTTATTTGGTCATAAATTTTTCCCTTCTCAACAGATATGACAATAAATTATTCTATGTTCCCCTAAATTACTTATAATAACAACCTTTATGTTTAAATGTTTAAATTATATTTAAATGTTAAAAACCCATTTTGACCCTGTCTTGGTATAGGGTGTGAGATATTGACCTATGCCAAATTTTTGCCTTACTATTTTTCAATTTTCCCAGCAGTTTTTGTCAAGTAGTGAGTTCTTACCCCCAAAGTTGGGATCTTTGGTTTTATCAAGCACTAGATTGCTAAGGTCATTTAACCCTGATCTATTCCATTTGTGCACTGTTCTATTTCTTAGTCAGTACCAGATTGTTTTGATGTTTACTGATTTATAGCAGTACAGTTTACGATTTGGTACTGCTAGGTCACCATGCCTCACATTTTTTTTCATTAATTCCCATGATGCTATTGATCTTTTGCTCTTCCAGATGAATTGCCATTTTTTTCTAGCTCTATAAAATAGTTTTTTGGTAGTTTGATTGGTAGGGCACTGAATAATTAAATTAATTTAGGTAGGATTGCCGGACATGGGCTTGCAGTGCCATGTGTTATACAGGAGGTGTTAAACTCAAATAGAAATGAGGCCCCACAGCCCCTATATGTCTTATCTCCTTAACTAATTGGAAAATAGTTATGGACAAATTCTTATACTTCTCACATTCCCCTAGGGACTTAACATAATGCTAGGTATTCTGGGTGATGAAATTGAAGAGATAGAAAAGACTAGAGAGGCCATGTATAATGCACCCTACTTCCTTTGAGCTTATTTCATAGGTAATATAAGTAGGTATTAGGTCAGAAAGAGGAAGTATTTTGCTTAATTTTACCTGGCAATAAAGTCAGGTCTAAATTCACTCAACTTGAGTAAATGATGTAACATGAATGCAAATACTTTTAGATTGACTTGAAGGGAAGAATAGGAAAAAGAAGTGGGGAGAGGATGCCATTGCTGATTTAGGCAATCTTGTAATATTAGAGAAATATTATTCAGAGAATGTGTGTGTATGTTTATCTAGAATTTGACAAGGAAATAGGAAATGAGCACACACACACACACACACACACACACACCTTAATTTACCTATAAAGGTCTTTACAAATGTATCCAGAGTTGACTAGTCATAAAAGGTAAAGAGTAGATAAGAGGTTTCAATGTTAACAAGCTATTAAGTCAAGTGATCCTTTTACAAAAATGTGAACACTTATTTTCTGTTGATGAATTAAAGACCAGGAGAAAATCAAACACTACTCTGAGGACCATTAAAAAGCTGAGTTGCTATCTCTGCAGGAAATTTAAACCAGTGAAACTCGAAAGGAACCGAGCTCCTGATGAGGCATGTAAAAGATTTCATAGACATGGAGAAAGAGAGGCCATGAAAAACTTTGTTGAGAGAAAAGGATGGAAGAGTGGACAGTGGCGATCATCCATCATTAAGAAGGGCTAAGTCTGGGGGGGAGCTACTGAGGCAGAGAAAGTATAAGGAATATCACTAGGATGGTGTGACTGATCACCATTCACAGTAGCAATCATGTATATCCTTTTTACCCATTGAGTATAGAAAATCTGCTTATTTGTCTTTGTTTTAAATGTCTGCTTTGTTTTTATAAATAAGCCTTTGTACACTTATTGGAAAAAAGAAAGCAACTAAGGTGAAAGAATCTACAAATAAGAGAGAGTGAGGGGGAAGGAGGAGGGGAGAGAGAGGAAGAGAGAGGGAGAGAGAGAGAGATCTTTCATTTATATGTTTTTCCAGAATTCTGTCTCTGGCCCAAAGAAGACCCCAAAAAGAAAGCAAGAAATACAGTGCCCCAGAATAAGCAACAGGTCAGGTATAGTCAGTAGTTGAAGAGAGGGGGAAAATCTGAGTGGTCTTGATACATAAATCAGAGACACTCAAAACAGAAAAAAACTATAGCTCAATATTCTTAATGAACATTGATGAAAAATTTTAAAATAAAATATTAGAATAAAGACCAAAAATATCACAGAGTATATATTATGACTGTGTTGCATCTGTATCAGGATTATAGAGATTGGTTTAAATGAGGAAAGTTATAATCTTAATTAACCCTATTAATAAAATCAATAAAAATCATGATTATATTAATAAAGGCAAAAAAATATTTTGACAAATACAGTAACCATATCTGTTAATTATGTTAGAAAACATAGAAATAAATGGACCTTGCCTTAAAATGATATCTAATATATACATATATATGAAACCAAGAGCTAACATTATACGTAATGGAGATAAACCAGAAACCATTTTTAAATAAAATCCAGGGTGAAACAAGAATATCTATTGTCATCATTTGTATTGGATGTAGTATTTACCAGAGAGGATGGTATCACACTAAAACAAGAAAAAGAAACTAAGGAAATAAGCATAAATAAAGAAAATATTATCCTTTTATAGATATATGTTAGTATAATTAAAGAAGTCTAAAGAGTGAACTAAAAAACTAATTCAATAAACTTATAAAATAAATCCACACAAATCACCATAGAAACTATGAAGATATACACATAAATTTTACAAACACATTTAGATACTCTTGTTTACAGAAATAATGACAGATCTTAATAATTGAAAAAATATTAATTGCTCATGAGTAGTAATGTAGTAGGCAATGTAACAAAATTGGCAATATTCTTTACATTAATTTACTTAATACCATAACAAAGAATGATTAAAAATAATAAAATTTAACAGAGACTCAAAAAAGAGGAAAGAATTGTAAAAATAGGATGTTGGGAGACTCTTCTGGTTAAAGATTTCACTTTATTGTGATAAAGAAATCACAGGACCAGAGAACTGCAGGTTTCCCCCCAATTCAAACCCTGATCATTGACACTGAGAGGTATTTAAAAGCAGAAAGAGAAATTTATGGTGTAGGGGTGAAAACTTACAGGGATAACTCTTGAGGTGAGTAATAGTGATTTCTAGGTCATGGACAGGTCAGAACACTTTTTACCTGGGCTTCCTTACAGGTAATTCATGACATAGTACATCCCAACCCCCATTTCTGAGAAATCCTCAAGTCTCACAAGAGATCTCTGGGACCTTTGGATGACCTATTCGGGTTCCTGTTACTTCCTACATGAATTGGTTTGATATAAGTATATTACAAAGTGTGTTCACACCCTTAGTAAGATTAACATAGTAATTTATGATTAATATGGTAACACACTTAAAATTACTCTAACAATATACATATTTTGAATTATAACCTAGATATTACCCTGGGGTTGCATTCTTAATCTGGTTACATATATAGATTCTTGCCTGGAACTAGATTCCTACTACAAATCATATAGTTAAAAGGTATCAAAGGTATCAAACTAAAGGAATTATTAAGCAAATGCAAATGATAGGCTGCTTAATTAAATTTCCTTCTTATAGAATCTCAAGGAAATAATGAAAAAAAACCTGGAAACAAAGAATGTTGTTTCCGATACAACAGCTTCAGACGTCAAATATTACAGAGAAGTAATTCTCAAAACAATCTCTTGGTTCTATGGAACAGATTCTCTATACTATGTACAGAAGAAAATATATCTAGTAGTTATAAACTAGTATTTTAAAAACACAAAGATGCTAGTTACTGGGATACTCACTGATGAACTGCTGGAAAGATGGAATGATAGTAGGAAAGGAATTAGATTTAGACCAATGCCAAATATCCTATACAGAATTAAATTTCAAATAGTACATGGGGGTGGGGAAACTTCCATTTAAAGAAGCACCTACAGTGGCACAATGGATAGAGCATCAGACCTGAAATCAAGAGGATGGGTTCAAATTTGACCTCAGATACTTCCTAGCTGTGGGATTCTGGGCAAGTCACTTAACCCCCATTATCTAGCCCTTATTGCTCTTCTACCTTAGAACCAATACTCAGTATTGATTCTAAGATGGAAGGTAAGAGTTATTAGCCCTTAAAGCTCTTTTACCTTGGAACTAATATACAATATTGATTCTAAGATGGAAGGTAAGTTTGTTTGTTTGTTTGTTTGATTTTTCCCTCAGATGGTCCTTGCCTTCAAGGAATTCACAATCTATTTAATCATTTCACTGAACCCTCAGCCACTGTAATAGGATAGACATCATGCAAATAAATATATACCAATAAACTATTTGTAAAATACATAGGAAATAATGAACAGAAGGAAGGCACTAGAATTAAGAGGAGCTGGGAAAAGTTTCCTCTAAAATATGGGACTTTAGTCAAAGGAGTCAAAGAAGTCAGTTCTCTTGGAGCAGAGGAGGGTGAGCATTCCAGGCATGGGAAACAGCCAGTGAAAATGCCCAGAGCCAAGAGATGGAGTGTCTGGTTTTTGGAACAGCTAGAAGGCCAATGCCACCTGACTGAAGAGTACATTTAGAAGAGTAAAGTGTTAGAAGCCTGGAAAAGTAGCAGAAGGACTTTGAATGACAAATTGAGCATTTTGTATTTGAATCGAAAAGCAACAGGGAATCATTAGCATTTACAATGTTGGGTGGGGAGAAGAGGTGAGATGATCAAACCTACCCTTTAAGAAATCACTTTGATGGCTGTATAGGGAGGAGATTGAAGTGAGGAGAAACTTGAAGTCCATCAGCAAACTGTTACAATAGTACAAACATGTACTATTGATGTGATTAGGGCCTTCACAGAATGGTGGCAGGGTCAGAGGAGAGAATGGAGAATATTTGAAAAATGCTACAATCAAGCCTTGGCCACAGTTTGAATATGAGTATGTATGAGTAAGGAGGGTAAAAGATAGCAAGGAATACAAAATGGCCCCTAGGTAGTGAACCTGAGGGACTAGGAGGAGGATGTTGTTTTCTATAGTAATAGGGAAGGAAGGAGTGAGGGAGAATTTAGGGGAAAAGATAATGAGGTGCATCTTAGAAATATTGATGTTAAAATGTCTATTGGACATCCAGTTTGAGATGTCTGAAGGAGAGGGAGAGGAGAAAATTCAAAAAAATGATGGTGAGATAAGGGGAATCTCAGAATTCTTGAACATAGAGGTATATTCATAGATGGTGGCAAAATCAAGGTATGACCTTCTTTGTGTTTGCTGATGTGGGGTGAAGCAGAAGCTCATGGGAAGTGAGTAATCTGAGCAACTGAGTGGTTGGGATTTTATAGGGAAAGTTAATTTATGTTGAAGTCCTCTAGAATGAGGGCAGAAGTTGGAGAGGAGAGAAAAATTTTGAGCCAGGTATTGAGCTCAATGAGGAAGGAAGAAGAGTAACATTGAGTTCTGTTGATGGGATTTTTATTGAGTGGTAGATATGAAAAGCATGAACCCAACTTCCTGGTTAAGATGGCAGCAGAATAAAAAGCAGCTGCTTAACCTCTCCTAACCGAAACATATAGGACTCCTCAAGAAAACATAAAAACAAATCGAGAGGAACAAAGGGATCCCAAAACAGGGCGCAGCATTGGAGGTATGTGGAATTGGGGCATTTCCATGCTATAAAGGAGTGAAACAGCTCTCACTAAAATGCAAGCTGAGCAACCCCCTCCCCAACCCCACACCACCCACAGTGGCAAAGCCAACTCACAAGAGTTAGAGCAAGTTTGGGGCATGTATTAAGTCATTGGCAGCTACCTGGGGTCACCAGGGCCTGCCCCTGAGAGCAGCAAGACTTAAGACCCCAAGAGGCTAAAGAATGCGCGCGGACTTTGAACACAGACTCTGAGTGCAGACACAAGTGCTGGCTCGGACGCAAGCCCAGACACGGATCCTGAGCACAAGTGAGGACTCGGATCCTGAGAGCAGGCGAAGACTTGGATCTGGAGCACAGGCGCAGACCTGGAGTGGGGACCCAGTGCAGAGGGGTGCACGACTGTGGAAGCAGTGCCCTGAGACTGTTAGAGGAGCCTCGGGCAGAGGAACAAGCAAGGGGACCATCAGGAGGCTTGATCCTGAGAACAACTAGACCTGAGACCTCAGGAGCCTAAAGAGCTCAGACAGACCCTGAGTGTGAGCATAAACCAGAGAGAGTGCAGGGCTAATAATGGCAAACCAGAGACAAGAACCCCAAAAGAGAAAGATCATCAAGAACAAATCTGTAACACTCAACAACTTTTACACAGATAAAATCCAGACAACAGAGCAAATAGCGGAGGAGAACAAACAAGTAATCATATCCAAACCTTCCCAAAATAATGAAAACTGGCCACAATCTATTGAAGAGTTCAAGTCTGAGATAATGAGAAAGATGGAAGAGATTTGGCGAGAGAAGTAGGAAATAGCTCAAAAGGAAATTAACAGGTTAGAAGACAGAAACTCTCAATTGGAAAAAGATGCCCCAAAATAAAACGAAATGGTAAGCAAATTGGAAACCAAAATCTGGCAAGAAAATAACAGTTTAAAAGGCAGAATTTCACAATTGGAAAGTGAGGCAAGTAAATTGAAGAACAGAAATGACCAGGTTGAAAAGGAAAACCAAAAGATTATAGCCGAAAACCAGTCTTTAAAGGCTAGAATTGAGCAATTAGAAGCTAATGATCTCTCAAGACAGCAAGAACAAATAAAACAGTCAAAAGACTGATAAAATAGAAGGAAACATGAAATATCTCCATGAGAAAGGTGACAGACCAAGAAAACAGGTCTAGAAGAGACAATCTGAGAATCATTGGTCTTTCTGAAAAAGCAGAAATTAATAGAAATTTGGACTCCATACTAAAAGAAATTATTCAGAAAAATTGCCCTGAAGTTCTACAACAAGAGGGCAATATAGACATTGAAAGGATC
>NC_058130.1:684940854-684947371 GCF_016433145.1 Gracilinanus agilis
AATGATCTGATAATTGAACAAGATTCTCCATAACATTTATACTGATTTTATTGATCACCAAAAACCTTAAATTTTGCTCTGCACTAACTAATAGCTTATTTATGAATTTCAAATATATAAAATGAATACAAGTATAATGAGAACACCAGAATATTTAATGTCTACATAGAAAACTCTTTTCTATTTAAAACATGCAACCTAATGTCACAAACATCGATATTAAATAATGGAGTTTTTTAGGGAGCTAGTTGAAACCAACTATAGTTCTTCCTAGTCTTAAATCTCCAAAGGAGAACTAAGTATGTTTTCACAATAAAAGGAGAAATTGAACCCAAACAGCTCATTAATCATTTGCTATAGAGATGACATAAAAATCTATGGTGCCACTAAAAAGCATTCAACACAAAAGAATAATTGCAAGATGGTGTAAGGATGAGATTCGTGTGGGGGGGTAGGGGGGGGGGGGGACAAAAGGAACCAGAGAAGGAGTGGCTGACAGTTGGTGACAGTTACTGGCAGTTGAGACTG
The DNA here is from genome assembly GCF_016433145.1 of Gracilinanus agilis. Classification (NCBI taxonomy): domain Eukaryota; kingdom Metazoa; phylum Chordata; class Mammalia; order Didelphimorphia; family Didelphidae; genus Gracilinanus; species Gracilinanus agilis. The sequence goes on from NC_058130.1 coordinate 684,941,383, forward strand.
GAGATAATTGTGGGAATTTCTTGGAGGAGGAAGGAGAGAAGAGAACTTCTGGTGGAGGACTGAGAGAGGAGTGAGGAGAAGGACATCCCAACTCGGATCCAGTCCTGAGGGCTTCCTGAGGATCTTTCTTTGGACATTAATACCTCTATTACCTGATCAAAGGCATCCCATCACTTCTCACCCATCAAGACTTCAACCACAGAGTAAGATAAGATTTTGGACTCCATTTTGGGAGCAATCTCTTAGTCTCCTTCCCTCATAACCCAAACTTGTTGAGAGAGCCTTTCTGGTCTAACTTACTGTTATAGAAAAGGATAAAAATAGGAAAGAGACATAGAAACAGAAGGAGAAGGGACAAGGTGGGAGAAGATTAGAAGTGGGAACCATTAGGTTTCCCACCTAAGTGATGGACCCCATAGAAATAGAGAAGAGGGCACCCCAAAATCCCTCTGCCCTTCACCCCTTTCCCCAACACCTGAATTGCAAATAATAAAAGCCATTCTTTAGTCAGATAGTGTTCCAGAGTGCCTGAGAGACAACAAGGGAGAGGGGAACTGCAGCTTAGTCTGGCTGCCTCCATCTTGGAGCCCGACCACCCACTGTGAAGTTGACTGACCTCAGGGGAGGCTTGTGTGAACCCATCCCTCATTCAGAATTGCATTGGGGTACCACATACCTCATCTTATAGGGAAGCCTTGCCTCCAACTCCTGTGGGGCAGCACGGACATCTAGGTCACCCAGTTTTGGGGTCACACCCCCTAAAAGTCTCAAAGTGCATATTTGACCAAGTGGAGAGCTAGAAGAGAGTCTCATATCATAGACTGTCTCTCTCTCTCTCCCCTCTATCATAACATTGGTACTGGCTCTTTTTATTATTATAATGGCAACACTGGCACTTCTAGGTGGCTCAGTGAATTGAGCATTGGCCTGGAACTAAGAAAAATTGAGTTCAAATTCAGCATCAGACACATACTTGGTGTGTATCCCTTGGAAAATCACTTAACCTCTACTCAACTCAGTTTCCTCATCTGTAAAATGGAGGGTGATAATAGCATATACTTCTCAGGGTTGTTGGGAGATAATAATTGTAAAGTGCTTAGCACAGTGCCTAACATGGTAAGTGCTATATAAATGTTATTCAATTGTGTCTGACTCTTCATGACTCAATTTTGGGTGTTGGCAAAGATTCTAAAGTGGTTTGCCATTTCCTTTTCCAAATTGATTTACAGATAAGGAAACTGAGGCAAACAGGGTTAAGCAACGGGTCTGGGCTCACATAGCTAGTGTCTGAGGCCAGATTTGAACTCATGAAGATGAATTTTCTTAACTCCAGGCCTGGCACTCTATCCACTTTGCTGTCCTGTATAAATGCTACCTCTTAGCTATTGTCCCCAGACCCTTTCTATCTGAAGTCCATCAAAAAAAAAAAGAAAAGGAGAATAATTTCCTATAATAATAATGTAATAGTTATAACAACAATGGACATTTATACAATACTTAAAATATGCAAGGTATTTCATATTCTTTATTTCATTTAGATCTCACAGCAACCCTATGAAATAGATATTCTTATCCCCATTTTATAGATGAAGAAACTGAGTTTCATTGAGGTCAAGTGATTTATCTATGGTCACACAACTACTAAGTGTTCTAAGTGAAATGCACATCTATTATGTTCTTAATACCAAGTTGAACATTAAAACGCTATGGGAGTAAAAAGGAGAAAAATTTGAATATTGTGGACTGATGTTTTTCCATTAAGAGAGTGAAATAGATAATGTAAAAAAAAAAAGGCAAGGCTTCAAAGGCCACTGGGAAATAGAAATGGAGAATTCAGGAGATTTAGAGCCAGAGAGTCATATGCCTGAAATACTTTGTACTCCAGCATGAAACCACCATGATCTCTGCTCTCTGCACTCCCATCCTTGGTCACTAGATCATGTACTTTGACTTGTTTTTATAGCAGTAGGGATTGATTTTGATACAATATCAGACTTAAAAGGAACCAAAGAGGTTATTGAGTCCAATCTCTTCCCAGATAGAAATTTCTTCTGTAGTAATATTGATAAGTGGTTCATGGCCATATAAGACTTGGGTGGAGGAAAATCCACCTCTGGACTACACTGCTGACTCATCTTTACCTGGCTCTTCCCTCTCATACTGAAGCAACCTCCTACCTTAGAAGCTCACTTCGCCCCCCTTCTCACACTGGAAGTGCCCTTTTGTCCCTGAGGTCTTATCTTCCAACTGGTTCCTCCCAGAATTTCCAAATAAAAGAAGAGATGGAGGCTAAAATGTCTTCCATCTTCTCCAGGCTACATTGCTAACTCATCTCCACAAGATTTTCTCTACCCTTCCCCAGTTTTGAATAATGTTGGCCACCCTCACCCACTTTCAGTACCTCTTATCCTTGCTTTTAATCCTCTACTTTCAATGTTACTCCCTGGTTGAGAGCTGGAGGCCCTTTGGGCCATTAGTTAATCAATGAATCAACAACATTTTTCAAATACTTATTATATTCCCCGCACAGTGATAGGGGCTAGAAATATAAAAAAAACAAAAATGAAACAGCATTAAAGGGAAGGATAGATAGATTTTGTTCAGGGCATGAAAAGTATTGATTGAAAGTGTGCTACTTGCTGAAATACAAGGATGATGCACAGGCTTTCACGCTGTAATGAATTCCATAGTGGTTTATGAGTATCAACATTGCAACCTTACAACAACCCCTTGTGTGGAGTGTTTTGCCCTGTTAGAATGTGAGTCTCTTGAGGACAGGGACTGTGACTCTATATCTGTGATCCTCTTAGTTGCTGGATGTGGGTGTATTTTTCATAAAAAGATTTATAGACTTGGTATTCTTGTTTTTCCTTTCTAAATCAGGACTTCAAAGTTCATTTAGTTTAATTCCTATCCAAATCATGACTTCTTTCTAGAGCAGGGGTTGGCAACCTTTTTGGCTGTGAGAGCCATAAACGCCTGCAGAAGGAGGAGGATAGAGGCAGAAGGCTCTGGAATATGGGGCAGGGGCTGAAGGGCCCCCTGGGGCACATCCTGGGGCTCTGCCAGGACTGGCAGATCGGGAGGTGGAGCCAGATATGGCTCGAGAGCCATACGTTGCTGACCCCTGTTCTAGAGCATCCCAAAACATAGACTTTCAGCAGAGAAATAGATGTGGAACTATGAAAGAGTTGTGGATGTAGAAATAAGATTTGGCCAATGATTGGACATGTGGAGTGAGTGAGATTAATAAGGCAAAAATAAGAAGCTGGGTGACTAGAAGGATGGTGGTGCCCTGAATGGAAATAGGACCATCCAGAAGTTGGCTAGGAAGATAAAGAATTCTGTTTTGGACATGTTAAGTTTGACGAGTCTATAGCACAACCAGTTCAAAATGTACAACAGCAGTTGGTAATATGAGTCTGTTGCTCAGGAGAGAGACTAGAATTGGGTCTATAGATCTAGAAATCATAGGGTAGAGAGGATCATTGAATCCTTGAAAGTTAACGAGGTCAGAAAGAGGAAGACTAGAGGAAAAAGAGATAGAAACAACAATATTTGGCCAATGATTGGACATGCAGGATGAATGAGAATAGTGAGTCGAAGATGATATTGAGGTTGTGAAACTGGGTGACTAGAAGGATGATGGTGTCCTAAATAGACAGAATGATGTGGAGTTCTGTTTTGGTCACATTAAGTTTGAGGAACCTATAACACATTTAGTTGAAAATATACAACTGCAGTTGATAATATGAGATTGTTGCTCAGGAGAGAGACTAGAATTGGGTCTATAGATTTGGAAACCATATGGATGGAGATGATCATTGAACCCATTGAAATTAAAGAGGTCACTAAGAGGAAGACTATAGGAAAAAGAGATGAGAGATTAGGGCAGAACCTTAATGGGTACATCTATAGTTAGAAGAAGGAACATGGATGAAAATCCAGCCAAGGAGACAAAGGAGTTTCTAACAGGAAGACAAATCAAGCAGAAGCAGTGTGATGAAAATCCAAGGAGTAGTGAGAGAGTTCAGAAGGACAGGATAGTCAGTAGTGCCAGATACAGCAGATAAGATCAAGGAGAATGAGGACTGGGAAGAAACCATCAGATTTGACAATTAAGAGATCATTAGTGACTTTGGAGAGTGATGAAATTAGGTGTTGTGCTGCTGAAGCAACCCAATCCATTCCTCTTTGGATCAATTCTTATTGAGATAATGAAAATTAATTATTGGACTTTTAGAGGGGATGGGGAGAGGCCTATGTTCAAACCCCACCAGTGAAACTTTCTCATCTGTGTGTTTCTGTGCAAACCAGCTAACCTTCCAGAGGGTTGTACACCAAAAAGAATGACAGGTTGGTTTTTTTTCCAGTCAGAGGAACTGAATTCAAATCCTGTCTCTTCCACTAACTTTTTTTTTAAACCCTTACCTTCCATCTTGGAGTCAATACTGTGTATTGGCTCCAAGGCAGAAGAGTGGTAAGGGTAGGCAATGGGAGTCAAGTGACTTGCCCAGGGTCACACAGCTGGGAAGTGTCTGAGGCCAGATTTGAACCTAGGACCTCCCGTCTATAGGCCTGATTCTCAATCCACTGAGCTACCCAGCTGTCCCCTCTTCCACTAACTTTTTTTTTTTAATTTTAAACCCTTAACTTCTGTGTATTGACTTATAGGTGGAAGATTGGTAAGGGTGGGCAATGGGGGTCAAGTGACTTGCCCAGGGTCACACAGCTGGGAAATGGCTGAGGCCGGGTTTGAACCTAGGACCTCCTATCTCTAGGCCTGGCTCTCAATCCACTGAGCTACCCAGCTGCCCCCTTCCACTAACTTTTATGTGACTTTTGGTTGAATCCCTTAACCTTTGTTGTATTACTTTTCTTCTCTGTAAAGTGAATGACTTGGCCTAGATGCAATCTAAGAAGCCTTCTAGCTCTAAATTAACATTACTGTATGAGCCTCAGTTTTCTTATCTGTAAAATGATAATCATAGTAACTGCTTTACTGAGTTGTTTGGAGCCTCAAATGGATGTAAAGTACATACCAAACCTGAATGTTATATAAATGTTAGTCATTGTTGGGAATTTCATTTGCCAGAAATCATGTGGTTAATTTAGAGCAGAACTAGGTCAAACCCAGGTGCCCTGAGGTCTATTCCAGGGTTCTTTTTTGATGTTCGTCACTGCCTCTCTGAGAGAGAGAAAGACTGAGAGGGAGAGAGAGAGAGAGAGAGAGAGAGAACACAGAGACAGAGAATGAGAAAGAAAAGAAGAAGAGAAAGAGAGAAGGGGGAGACAGAGACAGAAAGAGAAAGTCCCATGGAGCCCCCAGGTATCACAAAGAGAGCACCATTGGCACATGCCTGCCATTGCTGTCCTTACATTAAAAGAGGACTATTCCATTTTCTGTGGAATCATGGGCTTCTGTACTACTGTCCAGTGGAAAACCGGCCCCAAACTCCCCGTTCCCACTTCATGGCCCACATGGGAGCCAGTAGATTTGAAGTGCTCAGTCAAATGGCTTAGAGCACTTGCCTCTGTCCTACCCCAACTGCCAAGATGGATGCTGTGTGCAGGTATGTGTATATTTACTTCCTGTGATTACTTATTACATTTCATTAATGCTGATAATGCTAACAGTTATAAAGAGGTGTTGGAGGTTACATTCGCTAAAAGACCACATGTGACAAACACCTGACTTACTGATTAACTAAACAGCAGTGGGGAAGGCAATTACAGAAGAGACCAAAACAATTGTTTCAGCCAAGGAGGCCAAAGACCAAACCTTGGATTTGTTTTCTTGGCTGGGCTCAGCAGGAATCTTCTCAATTAGTGACTGGTAAAGGGTCACTTGATTTTATTGCCAACTAAGAGAGACATTCTTAAAGGGCTGACCACACAGTCTCTTGGAGAATTCTGGCTTCCCATCTTCCTTTCTCTCTCTCTCTCTCTCTCTCTCTCTCTCTCTCTCTCTCTCTCTCCTGTCTCTTAT
>NC_058130.1:684947468-684971867 GCF_016433145.1 Gracilinanus agilis
CTCTCTCTCTCTCTCTCTCTCTCTCTCTCTCTCTCTCTCTCTCTCCTCCTCCAATATTTAATAGCTAATAATCTTCGCACCAATACCTTTACCTTACTTTTCATGCCTCTGCCTACCTCTTCCCCACTCTGTCACTATCTCTCTGATTACAAAGATTCAGAAGAATTAAGGGCCTTGCCCATAGTGACAAAACTAATTATGCCAGAATTGGGCCTGGAGTCAGAGGATTTTAGGGTTGAAATAGGCCATAGAGACCACATACTGCAAATGATCCATGGAGAGTAAATAGTTTGTTCAAGGTCACAAAGACTAGTTAGGACTGAGGCTAGAACCCAAGTTTGATGATTCTTGGACTGTTTCTATTTCTACTATATGATATTGTCTAATTTATTATAACTAAATTCAATTGATATTAATTAAATCATAATACATTAAGCCACTTTCATGTCTAGCAGGAAATGTTTGTGTTTTAATAGAAATTAAAAAAAACTCTTATCTTCTGTTTTAGCATCAATTCTAAGATCAGTAAGAGATAGACAATTGGATTTAAGTGACTTGCTGAGGCTCACACAGCTAGGACGTGTCCAAGGGCAGATTTGAACCCAAGTCCTCCTGACTCCAGGCCTACCACTTTATCCACTGTGCTACCTAGGTGTTCTTTACTAGAGATTTTCAGTGCTTACTCAGAGGAGAAACAGTGGTACAATTTCAGATGTAAGAGAAGGCCAGAAAGGAAAATATTTAGGGGATAGAATGCAGTTGCTTCTGGGGCATCATAATGTGATATAGTATGTAATAAGGGAATTTATGCAGGGAAGTTATAAGGGGATTAAGCTAGTGGGGTAATAAAGTAGTTGTAATATGGGAATAGGCTAGAGGTAATAGGGAGATTAAGGCAAGGTAATGTTGCAATAGGGATAAGGCAGGTAAAGGACTAAAGGTAATGTGAATAGGGATAAGGCACTGTGGATGGGGGTTTGTGGATCCCTAAGACAGTAAATAGATAAGCAAGATACAATGGTGAAGGTGGTAAATTGAGGTGGTAGGAGAAGGAAGGGAATGACTAAGTTTAGGGAGTATAAACACTGAGGTATAAAGAGTTGTAAGGGCAAACAGCTACAGCCTGAGAGACACAGACTGGGACACAGGTTTGAGACAGAGACACTAAAGGGAAACAGACTGAGCCCTTCAAGTAGGAAGGGCACTTCTACAGACAAAGGTTAGGACCAGCCAAGAATGGCTTGAAATGGACTAGAGGGCTTCTAGTCAGTTTCTCAGGTTCACAAAGGAAGAGCTCAGAGGAACTATTGAGATTACACTTCCTCCAGAATGGACACCTCCAATTCCCTTCACGACCCAGGGACAAAATTATTCCTTTCTTCCCTACTCCCTCTCTTATCAAGCAACTAATGAACTAGCCAAAGGTTTGATTACTTGACAAACTGGGTTTATTGATTTTTAGGGTTGATTGGAAGGGATGGAGGGGTACAAGGTAACTCTAACAGCCGCCTAGGGAAAGCTTCAGGTGGGGGAGGGAGACAGGAATGTGAGACTGAGATAGGACCTGCCTAACTCACCCCCAAAGGGTTTTGTAGCCTATAGGATTAGGAAAGTTGGATACAATGATTCAAGAGATAATTTGTAACAAGGGTAAGCCCTATTTGACTACAGGGAAACTATGTCTACCAAGTTTGAAAGCTAAAACTCCAAGATCCACCCTCCTTTCAAAACCCCAAGAAATTTAGGAAGGGAAAATGATGATTGGAAATAAGGGAGATTAGGGAGATCTAAAGGAAATAGTTAAGCTAACAGATTTTAAGAGAAAAGCTGCACAATATAGGCCAGGTTTCAGTCTAAAGAACAGAGCTCAGTTGACCCTTCTACTCTCATTGAGTCCCCCGGGTCAACTGACTAACCTCAGGATTCTAAGTCCTTTTCCAACTGTCAGAAACTCTGCAGTAAGGCTTTGCAGGGCTGATCTGCACCCTATTTGCACTACAAGTACGAAAAAGTTTACAGATTTTGGCCTCAAAAGACCTGAATTTGATGCTCAATTTAAAGACTTATTGTCTAGACAAGTGATAACTTCTCTGAACCTCTGTCACATAATGTACAAAATGGGAATGATATGACTACTCATACTTTCTCCCTGAAGAGGTGGTAAGACAATTAATTACACTGTAAATTTCCCTTCTTTCCACTCTAGCTTAATCTTTTGATTCATTGATTCAATTGAAGTGTTTTCACTTAAAAGTTGTTGGGATACAGAGCAATTGCTAGTTAATTTAAGGGAGAGGGGTGATTAATTGATTAAATTGAACCCCCCAACCTTACCTAACGAATTGGAGCTCAGAAAGGTAACTAGTAGGAGATCTTTTTTTCTTCCAGTAATATTTTATTCTATCCCCCCCAATTACTGTAGAAACATTTTAAGGCATAGGTATTTATTTTAATTTATATATAATATGATAATGTAATATGTGATTGTCATAAATATATAACAAATTATTATAAATATGTTTATACAAGAGAAACATATTCTCACATCAGCTTATGTCCAAAAATCCATGTTTCATTCTTATTTTTCCTTCTTCCCACTCCTCCCCCTCTCCAAGAAGACAGGTAATATTTTATAGGCTGGATATATATTATCATATAACACATATTTCCCTATTTGTCATATTATAAAACAATGGATATTGTTTACACTAGAGAAATTTTAAACAATTTTAAACATTTATTTTCTGACATTTTTCCATCTAAATTCTTTTCTTCCCTCTCCTCCCCCCCTCTTTCAGATGATAAGCAATTTGATACAGGTCATATATGTGCTATCATGTAATACATATTTCCATATTCATCATGTTGTGAAAGAAGGTGCAAAATGTGTGCAAATCTTAAAGTTCTACAAAAATATAGTTATTTCTCCATTCGTATCTTCCTCCTTTACTTCATGGGCTGAGGTGAAGGTGATCCTGGGTCCTTGACGGAAAGAAAACAAATTCTGATAGGTCCTGCCGGACTGGAAGGACTCCAGGGAAAGATCCAGTGTGTTGTATCTATTTCTGATGACCAGCCTAAAGAAGTTTGAAGAGAGTCATTACCAAGGGTCTTGTCACCAGATGATAGGTATTTTTCTTGCCATAGCAATTGTAATCAAAGCTAACCAGTTCAAATTTCGCCTTTGACACATTTTAGCTGTGTGATCATGGGCACCATTCATTTTCCTTTTTGGCTATTAGTTTCATTATTTCTAAAATGAGAGAATTGGAAAAATTTTATGGCCACTGAGTTCCTTTCCAACTCTGGTTCAGATCTATGATCCAAATATTCCATGAATTCATGAAACCATCTACCAAACTAAAGTGTAAAGATCTGCATTTGGTAGAATGAGCATAGACTTATGAACATAAATTTAGAATCAGAAAAGACCTTAAAAAGCACTTAATCCAATCCTAGCATTTTACAGATAAAAAAACTGAGGCCCTTAACCTTAAAGTAAATTGCTGTGAATTTTAAATATAGTAAATGTGAGAGACAGAATTTGAATATAGATCCTCTCACCTCTTGAGACAGGGGGAAAAATATTCACTTAAAATTTAATTGAACTGGAGATTTGAAACTGATATGACATTTAATCTGTCACTTGGCCAATCCTTGAAGTCTTTACAGCTTGGGAGGACCTCTTAGAACTGTGTTGATGAACCTATGACATGTGTATTGGAGGGGGCTGCTCTCCCCCTCTCCACCATGCCTGAGGACATTACCCATCCCTCTACCTAGCAGCCCAATGGGAGCGCTTCCTCTCTTGAGTAAGGGAGTAGTTCACATGTAGCATGAGGGTGCAGTTTGGACACTCAATCTCTAAAAGGTTCACCATCACTGTCCTAGAATTTACTTTCTGTTAGTATCACCTTTAGAGCAGCTACATGACCTAGATAGAGGTCCCTCAATAGGTAGAGCTCCAGTCCTGAAGTTGAGAAGACTTATCTTCCTGAATTCAAATCCGGTCTCAAACACTTACTAGCTATGTGACCCTGGGCAAGTCACTTAACGTTTTTTGCCTCAGTTTCTTTATCTATAAAATGAACAGGAGAAAGAAATGGCAAACCATTCCAGTATCTTTGCTGGGGTCACAATTAAAAAACAACTGTAGGGGGCAGCTGGGTAGCTCAGTGGATTGAGAGCCAGGCCTAGAGACAGGAGGTCCTAGGTTCAAATGTGACCTCAGACACTTCCCAGCTGTGTGACCCTGGGCAAGTCACTTGACCCCCATTGCCTACCCTTCCCACCCTTCTGCCTTGGAGCCAATATACAGTATTGACTCCAAGACGGAAGGTAAGGGTTTAAAAAAAACAAAAACTGTACAACAAGAACCACCTTTAAAGACTCAGGAACCCCTCCATGTTATTGATGAGGCATTGAAGGACTTGAGGTCACATAGTGACTTAGTCACGTAGTAACTAATGATTGAAGTGGGAACCAATCCCAGATCCTCTGATTCCAAATCCATCCCTCTTCTCATTGTCCCACTCTGCCTCAGGTGTCCACATTGATTTCAAGTATCCACACTTATAGAATCAAGGAACCTTATTATAATTAATACCACCCTAGGGACCACTTACACTGTTTCCATGTTAAACCAAGGGAGAAGGTATTCAGGAATTTCTGTTTCCCTAAGCCAGATTGCCTCTGGTGGCTTTCCTGGCATCTTGCATTTCCACCCTTTGGGAGTGATGTCTATGTGTGACTGGAGACAAAAGAGTGAATCAGCCTGTAATCATTCCTCAGTGGGATTTGGCCCAACTCTTGCTTGGCAAAGTTCAGCTTTTGAAGGAAAGAAGCTTTTGCCTAATGGGGAACCTCATTTCCAGGATGTGAAAACCAATCTTCTATGTTCAACATCTTTTATTTAGGGAACAATTCAGCAGGCTCCGGTTTCCTCAGACTACATGAAACCAGAGGAGCATGGGGAAGAGAGTGGCTTGTGCCCTTCTCCCGTACCCCAAAGAAGAAAGGGAATTGCACCGTAGGCAGCTCCCCCTCCTCCCTCCATCCTTCCCACAGCTCCCCCACCAAGTTTGCCCTGTGGCTTTTTCACCTCTATGTATTTGAAAGAATTACTGGAGCTACAAGGAAGACATCTGGATGCTTGCCTCATGCTCCCTGCCAGGAAAACTCTAGTGATGTGCGTCCCTCCCTGTCTCCTGGCTGACAGGTCCAACAACAAAGAAACTTTACAATTAGATTTCCTTAAAAGATAATAACAACAAATGACTTTTATATTGGGCATTAAAGTTTGCAAAGATCTTCAATGATAATCTCATTGTGATCATCATGGATTAGGGGAAATAGCACAGAATTGGTGCACCTCATTCCAAGCCCTGATTCTGCTCTTTATTACAGGTAGGACCTTGGTCCAAGTTATTTCAATCCATACTATTCTTTTCAATTCACACCTACATATATAAACATCTATAGCAACTCTTTTTTTTTTGAGAGGGACAAATAAATGGTAGTAGAGGGAAGGTGCTCATCAATTGAGGAATGACTAAACACATTGTGGTTGATGGATTCAAAAGAATTGACAAAATGTCAGAAATGAAAAAAAAGGAATGGTTTCAGAGAAACTTGAGAAGACTTTGATAGCTACTATTCCAAAGAGAAATAATCAAAGGCAGGAAAACAATTCATATAATAAAAGCAAAACAACTTTGAAAGACTTGAGAATCCTGATGATTGTTGTTCAGTCATTTTTCAGTTGTATCTGACCCTTCATGACTCCATAGGGTTTTTCTTGGCAAAAATGCTAGAGTGGTTTGCTATTTCCTTCTCTCCTTGATTTGACAGATGAGGAAAAAATAGAATTAAATGACTTGCCCAAGGTCATATAGCTAGTAAGGGTCAGAGACCATATTTGAACTCAGGTCTTCTTGACTCCATGTCTGGAGCTCTATCTGGGTCAGCCTAGTTAGGCAACAGGTCTGATTGAAGAGGATCATTAAAGATAAAGGTTAGCTCTTTTGTCTCATCCTTAGCCTCTTCAGCTCCTGGCTTCTGTTGCCCCAGCTTTAGCAAACTATTATTTTCTCTTTGTCCTGAACCCATATCTTCCTTCTTCCTTCAGGCTTTAGTTCTTCTAGACTACAGCTTTTTTTTCTTTGGCCACCTAGCCTATGACAGTGAGCAATGATAAGGCATGCTACCTATCTCCTGAAAAAAAACATGATGGACTCAGAAATCAGAATGAAGCATATAGTTTTCTGTCTTGGCCAATATGGGCATTTGTTTTTGCTTGACTATGCATGTTTGTTACAGGGATTTTGATTTTTTTACTTTTATATCTCCAATTTTCTTTTTGGAGGGAAGGGGATTAGCCAGGAAAGAAAGTAAAATTTTGTTTATTGGAAAAAATTCAGTTCAATTCAATTCCATAGGCATACACTAAGCACCTACCATGTGCCAGGGACTGTACTCAATGCTGGAAACACAGAGAGTTTTGTTAGGAAGGTTATAACAGTAATAACAAACATTTACATGTCACTAAGATTTGCAAAATTTTAATTTCATGCACAATCTTATCTTGATCTGTACTAAAAGGCTGTATGTCAACGACTTCAAGTTCTACTATGCCAACTATTTTATCAAAACTATATTGAGGTTCAGAGAGGAGATAGAGTTAGTTTATGGTCTGTTACATGTTTACTAAATGGGGATCCCATGTCTTTCTTGGTTTCAAGTCCAATATTCCTTCCATAAGTGAGATGCTATATGCAAAATGCTTTGAGAAAGGGAGGCCCTATTTGAAGCCAAAATGTTTGTGTCTTGCCGAATATTGCTGTATTTCTTTATGCCTTAAACCTGTCTGCCCAGTGTGGCAATAATGAGGCTATGAGCTCCGGGATGGCAAGGACCTTAAAGATTTTGAATCTTACTTCCCAACCTACTTATACATTCAGTTTACCAAGCAAGAAGCTATAAAGGTTTCAAAGGTAAATAAGATACCAGGCCTTGTCCCTTGCCTTCATGGGATTTCCGAATATGGTAGAAGAGATAAGATAGAGACAAAGATTTTCAAGTACTTTATTTACAGTTTCTTTTTATTCTCAAAATAAACTTTGAGGAGTAGGTATGTAGCTCAGTGGGTAGAAAACCAGGCATGGAGACAAGAGTTCCTGGGTTCAAATCTGACCTCAGATACTTCTGAGCTGTGGGACCATGGGAAAGTCACTTAATCCCCATTACCTGGCCCTTACCACTCTTCTGCCTTGGAGCCAATATTTAGTATCAAATCTAAAACAGAAGATAAGGATTTAAAAAGAAAAAAGAATACTTTTAATTAGGTATCATTACTGTTCCCATTTTATAGTTGAGGAAACTGAGAGGTTGTGACTTGTCCAGGATTATACAACTAGTAAGAGCTAGAACTAAATAAAGCTTTTTTGGAGAGTTTTATGGGTATGAGTGCAGAGCCAATATGGCGGCTTAGTAGTGGCAAAAACTCCACTCAGAGAATCCTCCCAAACCAACTTAGAATAGAGTTTTCAAAATGACTAAAATTCCCAAACCAACATAGAGATACAGTGAGGGTGCTCTCCTGGTGAACACAAATTGAAAGGCAGGCAAAATTGATTTTCACAGGATAAGGGGAACTATAAGTAAAATTGCACACAAAAGGAGTGCTGGGCAACCACCTCTCACCTACTATGCCAGGTTCTGAGCCAGGTCATAGACCAAATTTGGGATCCTGGGACTCTGGGTAATCCAACAGCAGAGTACTCCACACCCCAGACCTACCCCTTGAAGTCCCAAGTCCAGAAACTAGCCCACAGTGAGGCCCCAAAATTCATAGAGCTTGGCCCTTTCAAGCCTGTGCTGTGATGAAGCCCCGAGCCCCAGGCCAAAATAGCTCACAGTGCTATGAGTCCTTCAAGTCATCAGCAAGGGAGACAGAATCAGTAGTTTTCAGAACTCGTAGTCCATAGGCAAAAAAAAAAAAAAAAAAAAAAAAAAAAAAAAAAAAAAAAAAAAAAGCTAGGAAAATAAGTAAACAGCAAAAGAAATACCTAACCATAGAAAATTTCTATGGAGATGAAGAAGAGCAAGGCACAGACAGATTTAGTAGGGGACAGTGAGAGCAAAGTGACCAAATGCAAAACCAAAAAGCAAAATGAGAATTGGTCTCAGACACTGGAAAAGCTTAAAAAGGAATTTTAAAAAATCAAATAAAATAGGTAGAAGAAAAATGGGAAAAAGAAATGAAAGTAATGAAAAAGAAAATAACAGCTTAAAAAACAAATTGGTCAAATGGAAAAAGAGGCACAAAAATATAATGAATAAAAGTTAAAAAAAAAAAAACAGAATCGACCTACTGGAAAAAGAGGTTAAAACCAATAAAGAAAAGAGTTCCATAAATAAAACTCTTTCTGATCCTAGTACTCACCCACTCTCTCCAAATTGTCTCACTGGTCAATAACCAATAAACATATATTATTAAATGTTCTAAGCACTGAATACAAATAAGAAAAAAGAAGATAGCCCCTGCCCTCAAGGAGTTTGCACTCTAATGATAGAAGAAAATACCCAGAAGAGAGAGGTCCTTCTGGGTATATCTCCCAGGGAGGAATGATATTCCTGATACTGGTTGAATGGAAAATGAAGATTTAACTAGAAATTTCTGAGTCCTCTCTATAGGATGGCCTTAGAAGGAGTTCACTACTCCAGACTCCAGTTTCAAAATCAGGGGGGATTGGTGCTCCTGTCAACAAGAGACTGGATTCTTTTTAGCAAGCAATTTGGTAAGGAGGTAGAGGGTCACAATAATTGTACTTATAGGCATATGGTGCTTTATCATCGCAATACCCAGGTACTCAATACACAATACCCACAATACACATTATCTCATAGAATCATGGCCACTGTATGGTGGGATAAGTATTCAAGTGGACAGTGAATTTGGGATCCAGTTAATTTTTATTTCCCCTTCTTCCCAGCCCTTTGATTTTTATGCCAGTGCTCAATATTCAAAGAGTCCTGGGGCTCCAATTCCCTCGAGTTTAGACCTCCAATAAAGTCAGTGCATGGCCAACACAAAACTCTATTCTCTTGCTTAAAAAACAAAAAACAAATAAAACAAAAAAACAACCTTTACCTTCTGTCTTAGTATGGATTCAAGAACAGCAGTAAGGGCTGGGCAATTGAAGTTAAATGACTTTCCCAAGGTCACACAGCTAGGAAGTAGATGAGATAAGATTTGACCCCAAAGCCTCCAGATTGTAAACCTGGTGCTCCATCAGCCTAGTTGTCCCTCCTCTCATGGAATGATGGGAACATATGTAACTTTCCTGGCTGCCCAGGGTTCTTGAATACATTTCTGTACCAGGACATAAGGCAGCCATGTCCCATTTTACAGGTTTATAGCCGTTATCAGATTTAATCTTAACAACCAGCCAGGGAGTTGTCAGTCTAGCACAGTTGGCTCTCCCAGGGGTCAGTGACCAGAGCAACCAGGGTCTTGGGACTCTGCATGGGTGTGTAACTCGCAGCTCTATGTGGAGGCCTTCAGGAAAGCACTGAACCCCTTTCCTTAATTAAAGACGGTTTTTCTGACTAAAAAACAAAACAAAACAAAAAACAACTACCCAGTAAAGGAGTTATTATTACTACTGTTTTGATTTTACAGATGAGAAAACTGAGATAGCAATGGATTTTCCCAAGGTCACAGAGGCAGCAAAACATTGGAGCAGAGTCAGAGAATGTCAGACCAGAAGGGCTTTAGTCAGGGTTGTGTTAGAGCTGGCTGTGGTAAACCAACTGTTAAATTTTGGGGGCAAATTGGAAATCATCAAACGATATATTGGGATCCAGGAAAGTGACAGAGAAAATGATAATGATGGAGCCTAAATGTAAAAATGTGTCCTAGATGTAGGGTAATTTTTGTTTTGTTTTTTTGAAAGCTGCTTGTTAAACATTTACCAGCACAAATCTAGCCTCAGAGATTATCTAATCCAGCCCCTTTCTATCATAAATGTAGAGCCTGGAACCAAGCCCAGGCCATCTGACTTCAACCTAGTGTTCTTTCTGTAGCACTGTATGAATATGTTTGGGGCAGATGAGTGGTGGAGTGGATAGAGTGACAAAGCTGGAGTCAGGAAGACTCATCTTCCTGAGTTCAAATTTGAAATCAGACCTTTATTAGTTATATGACCCTGGGCAAGTCACTTAACCCTGTTTGCCTCAGTTTCCTCAACTGTAAAGTGAGCTGGAGAAGGAAATGGCAAACCACTCCAGTATCTTTGCCAAGAAAACCCCACATGGGGTCGCAAAGAGTAGGACATGACTGAAAAATGGCTAAATATCAGTGTGTTTGAGCTGTTATTGCTACAGTTGGCTGTTCTTTCAGTGAAAAAATGAAAGTGAGAGCCAGGGTCTAGTCCCAAGAGGCAGACTAACCCTCAACCCAGAGGAAAGCCAGGGAATTTCCAGCTCTAAGGGCTGACACCTCTCACCTATATACATTGCAGCAATATACAGCAGAAACTAAAATGCTGCATCTTCCAGGAAGCCTTCCCACTCACCTCTAGGAAAAAGTAGTATCTCTCTTCTCTGATCTCATATCTTTTTACAACCTAAAAAAAGGAATTAGTCATGTTCTAACCTGTGTGACTAGGGAGAGGGTCAGAACCTGTGATTTCGCTAGTAAAGGGAGCTTATAGATGAAGAAGTTGCTTCTGCCTATAAAAAAAGAGTCTGTGCCTTCTTAGCATCTTAAGTTTAGAAAATTGCCTGAACACCCATAGGGTAGGGACTTGACTAGGACTACCCAGCCCGTACCTAAGCTTTGAACCTACGCCTGGCTTTGAGCCTAGCTCTCTATCTACTATGCCTCTGCTTTGTAATATATTTATAAATATCTCTATATTTATATTTATGTTTGTATACACACACACACACGGACACATAATTGTTCAGACATGTCTGACTCTTCTTGACCCTGTGGATTGTACTGTCCATGGAATTTTCTTGGCAAACATACTGGAGTGATTTGCCATTTCCTTCTCTAGTCTAGTGGATTAAGGCAAACACAGGTTATTTGACTTGCCCAAGTCATACAGTTAGTCAAGTTAAATTTGACTCAGGTCTTTGTGCTTTTCTACTCTCTCTCTCTCTCTCTCTCTCTCTCTCTCTCTCTCTCTCTCTCTCTCTCTCTCTCTGTCTCTGTCTCTGTCTCTCTCTGTCTCTCTCTCTCTCTCTGTCTCTCTCTCTCTCTCTCTGTCTCTCTCTGTCTCTCTCTCTCTCTGTCTCTCTGTCTCTGTCTCTCTGTCTGTCTGTCTCTCTCTCTCTCTTCCTCTCTCTCTCTCTCTGTATTCCCCCCCCCATCTCTCCTTTCTATCTCCTTTCTCTCTGTCTGTGTCTCCTTTCTCCATCTCTCTGTCTCTGCCTGTCTTCTTTCTCTCTGTTTCTGCTTCTCTCTCTGCCTCTGTCTCTCTCTCTCTGATTTCCTTGAAGATAGCAATCATTTTTATCTCCCAATACCCAGAGGGTTGCACTGAGGCAGCTCTAGGTGGCTCAGTAACTAGAGTGCTGGCCCTGGAGTCAGGAAGACCTGAGTTCAAATATGACCTCAGACATTTACTAGCTATAGGATCCTGGGCAAGTCATTTTACCTTTGCATGCCTCAGTTTCCTTATTTGTAAAATGGGGGTATAACAATAGCATTTACCTCCCAGAGTTGTTGAGAGGATCGCAAGTGTTTAGCCTAGTGTCTGACACAAGTAGATGCTTAATAAATGTTTGTTTCCTTGTTAATAGATGCTTAATAATTGATAGCTGTCTTCAGGTGTCTATAAGGCTATCATGCAGAAAAGAGATTAGGTGTTTTTTTTCCCTTTTACTCCAGAAGGCAGAACAAGAAGAAACAGATGGAGGTGGCAGAGATTTTTTTTCTATTTAATGCCAGGAAAAGCTTTCTAAAAATAAGAGCTATCTGAAAATGGATGGTCTGACTTCAGAAGTTGTGAGTTACCTCTCATTGTTCATAGATGGTTATTGGTCAAGGGCACAGTGGAGAGGGCTCTTTTATGGATATGCCTTGAGTTGGATAGCCCTGAAATCCCTTCTAATGCTGAGATTCTGTGATTCTCTGAAATACAATTTATTAATTTATTTTTAATTTTTAAACCCTTACCTTCTTTCTTAGAATCGATACTGTGTTTTGGTTCCAAGGCAAAAGAGTGGGAAGGGCCAGGCATTGGGGGTTAAGTGACTTGCCCAGAGTCACTGGACTAGGAAGTATCCGAAGTTAGATTTGAATCCAGGACCTCCCACCTCTAGGCTTGGCTCTTAATGCACCAAAATACCTAGCTACCCCCATGAATACCAATTTAAATAAATTATTTGAATGGCAACTAAATGGTGCAGTGGATAGAATATTGGACCTAGAGTCAGGAAGATCTCAATTCAAATCCTGCCTGTGTTAAACTGGACAAGTCAATTAATGTTTCTCATCTATAAAATGTAATAATAAGAAACACCTCCCTTATAGGGTCTTTGAGGGATAATACTTTGAAAGTATTTTGCTAGATAAAATAGGAACTATTATTATTATTATTAATAACAAAACGAATAGTGTATTTTTTGTGGGATTTTAAGATTTACCAAGGGGTACTGATTTCAGAGAAGCTAGAATTTCCCCAAGGGCCATATTATTAATTAAATACCTAAGAGGTCAGGAATCCAACTGGGTCATCTCAACTCTAGGTCCAGCAAGATCTTCCCTCTACTGTGATAATGGACCATCTATCTCATGGATGACTGATTGACTGACTCCTTATCACTCCTTCAGTCACATGGTGACTTTCCAAGATTTGAGATTGGAATGAATCATGTCTCATTTCCATGTAGAGAGGAGAACAGCAAAAATTTCCTGGGATTTTCTAGTGGGTCTTGGGTAGTTTGGATCAAGTTAGTCTGTGATCCTGGTCCCTAATCCCCAAATTACTGTACTGCTCAGGTGACTGGCTAGCCAAAGGCTGGCCGTGTTTAATTGTTTCAGTTGTATCTAACCCTTGGTGACCCCGTTTGGATTTGTTTTTTTTTTTTATTAGTGAAACATTTTATTTTATTTTGAATATTTTCCTGTAGCTATATGTTTCATTTTCTTTCCCTCTTCCCCACCCCCATAGCTGATGCACAATTCCACTGGGTTTTACATGTATCGTTGATTCAGACCTAATTCCATATTATTGAGAGAGAGAGAGAGAGAGAGAGAGAGAGAGAGAGAGAGAGAGAGATAATTAGAGATAATTGTTAAATTTGCAGTGTGAACATTTACACTTTGGAAATTAGTAACAATTCCAAAGAAGGGGTTGATTTATTGTTTTATTTGTTGTCTAGAATTAAGAAAACAATGGAGAAAATATCAATAATTCAGATTAAACATAGAAATATATTGTGTGTAAGTTTTGTTGTTGTTGTTTTTCAGAGAGAGAGAGAGACTGTTAAACATTTACCAGCATACTGCTGAGGCCCAGGACGAAGGAGAATCTGTAACTCCAAGCAATGACACTCTAATGGTGGGATTTTAGGCACTGATGACAGACTTATGGGGGAGATTATTAAAAACAAAGGGCTTTCCTCTAATCACAATATGGCAGTTGCCATCTACTATTCCACTGCATGAGACTAACCCTAGATAAGAGAGCATAACCATAGCATAATGATGGGGATAGGGGAAAAGTTCTATGGCAGTATCCCATAATCCATTTGGAAGGGAATCTCCAAAAGTCCTGTCTTATCATCTATCACTTTGGATGGTCATAGCTGACATTTATATAATGTTTTTGAGGGCTCTGATAATGGTTGACTTTATGTCTAAAGAAAATGAAACAAAAATTGTTAATAATGTTCATTTCCCTCCCTTCATCCCCATAATAACCCTAGGAAGTCAGTAGTGAGAAGGATGATTGTCTCCACTCTTCAAGGACAGAAAATGAGATTCAGAGAAATGATTTTAGGGTCAGAGAAAGACCTGGAACCCGAGTCTCCTGACTCTGGATCAAGAGTTTTCCCACTAATGGATCAATTTCTTCATCTGTAAGATGGGAAAAATAATACTTGGTGCTTCCTACCTCATAGGCTTGTTGAGAGGATCATAAGAAATATTTATAGATGTGAAAGTACTCGTAAGCGATTATGGTTTCTTTGTTTACATTTCCCCCAGAAACCAACAGCCTAACTACCTATTTGAATTATTATAATATATTTTTATCTTTCCTTCAGTGGGATGTAAATAAACCAAACAAAACCCAATACAGGTGCAGGCTAGAGCTCCCCAAACAGACTCTGGGTGTCCTTGTGTATAGAAGTTGAGACAGTAAATAAAGCTGGACTAAAAGGTCAGTGGGAGGAAGAGTCATTTGTGGGTTACTGAAGGGGCCCCGGCAGGAGAAATATCAGCCTTGGCTGAGCCTTTAGTTATTACCTGTAACCTCCCAGGCTGTAAACTCTTAGCATAAAACTAATTAAGCCTAATTTCTTTTCTATTCAGTGGGTAGAATCCTAGAGTATGAGAACTAGACGGCGCCTTAGTGCATAGAATTTAGAACATAAGACTCAAAATGTCAGAAATAGAAACACAGACAGCTATAACACAGAACATAGAATGAGAGAGCTGAGAGGGATATTGGAATAGAGAATGCTAGGGAAAAGAGCTTAGGATTTTAGAGCTGAGAAGGCATTTATTTTTTTAACTGAATGTTATTTTTTTCAATGACTAAAAATACATTTTTCCCACTCTCTCGAATGAAAAAAAGAAAAAGAAATCCCTTGTAAGGAATATGGATAGTTAAGACCAACAGAATCTGACATATGCCACATCCAAAAAGATAATGTTTAATTCAGCAAACTAAGTATCTCCTCGCTGTCAGGAAGCCAGTAGCATGCTTCACCATTGCTTTCAAATCATGGTTACTCATTTCTTTGATCAGAGCTCTTAAGTCTTTCAAACTTATTTGTTTTTACCATGTATTTGTTATAGTATAAATCAGTGGTTCCCAAACTTTTTGGGCCTATCTCCCCCTTTTCAGAAAAATATTACTTAGCCCCCTGGAAATTAATTTTTTTAAATTTTAATAGCAATTAATAGGAAAGATAAATGCACCTGTGGCCATCACCGCCTCCCTGGATCGCTGCAGCACCAGGGGGTGATAGTGCCCACTTTGGGAATCACTGGTATAAATTGTTCACTTGATTCTGCTCCCTTCACTCTGCATCAGTTCATCTAAGTCTTCTTGGGCTTTATTGAAACTATTCCTTTGATTATTTATTATGGTACGATAGTATTCCTTTATGTACCTATTTTACGTTATTCAATTGTTTTAATCATGTCTGACCCTTTGGGACTCTATTTGAGGTTTTCTTGGCAAAGATACTGGAATGGTTTGCCATTTTCTTCTTCAGCTCATTACAGATTAGGAAACTAAGGTAGAGTAAAGTGACTTGCCAAGGCTCATACAGACTCACCCAGCTAGTAAGTGTCTGAGTCAGATTTGAATTCAGGTCTTCCTGACTTGACTCGAAGCACAGTGCTCTATCTATTGCACCACCTAGCTGCCCCTACATCCATATGCTGTTATATATTTAGTAACCCCCCAACTGATGTGTGCCTGGGGAGAGCCTTGGGGATTGTCCAATCCTGTTGTGTCAAACATGCATATAAGAGATCGCTGTGGTCACACATTAACTTAGAAAACTACACCTTAACATTATCTATGTTGTATTATATTTATTATATTGTCAGCTCCCTTCCCTGACCTTAATTCAGGGCTTCAGCATAAGGGTGATCAATCTCACCTTGCAAAATGGCAGAGGGATGGTGTAGGGGTATGAGATGGATGAGAGTGGAGCCATTTGGAGTAAATGAAGTAAAGAAGGGGAAATTTGCTAATTCCAAGTATCCAATGATAAGGTTCAGACCTTTTGAGAGGTACAGAGAGGAAGGAAAGAAATAAGAGGACCTCCAGCTTGTATACATGGGATCAGGAACGAGAGGAGAGGGAATCAGCCTGCCTCAAAATGCACAAAGAAAGGAAGATGAGGAAGGAAAAAAGACAGAGGGAAAGTGTGAGGAAGAGAAAGAGGAGAGGAGAGAGGAAGGAGTGATAGGAAGATAGTGACAGAGAAAAAACAGACAGAGATAGAGCCAAGTGATATGCTGCATAGACTTGTAAACTTGTAAACACCTGACTAGGTTGTGTTACCCTGGGTAAACCACTTAACTGCTCTGTACCTCAGTTTCCCAATTTTTAAAATGGATATAATAATAGCACCTACTTCTTGAGGTTGTGAAAATCAAGTGAGTTAATATATATATATATATATATGGCACATTGCAAACTTTAAAGCATGATATAATTGCTAGCGACCACAACAATGATGATGGCATAAATGGAGCATGCAGGGAGTGGAATAATGAATTTATAAGTACTGGAAAGGACATTGGCTCAAGACAACACTGGATGAGTCACAAAAAGGGATGCTATTGGAATGTTCTTGGATTGACCCCTAAGATCTCTGTTAGCTCTAAAATTCTAAGATTCCAAAGACCAGTAAGCCTAACAGTCTTCCTCTGCAAAATCCTGCAAAAGGTTCAGTAATGCAATTGAATTCATACACATTTATTAAACACCTCCTGCATAATGTTGTTCAGTCATTTTTCAGTTGTGTCTGACTCTTTATGGTCCCCTTTGGGGTTTTCTTGGCAAAGACATCAGATGGATTTACCATTTCCTTTTCCAGATTTATTTTACAGATGAGGAAATTGAGGCAAACAGGATTAAGTGACTAGCCCAGAATCACATGACTAGAGTCAAATTTGAACTCAGATTTTCCTGACTTCAGATCCAGTGCTCTAATGACTGCATCACCTGCTGCATGCAGTCACTATTCTAAGTGCTGGGCATATAAAGATCATCTTTAACTCGTCATCTTTCTGCTTAAAATCTCCCTCCCTTTTGACTTCTCTGTTGCTGCTTAAGGCACCACCATCCTCACAGTCACCCCGACCAGATCATGCTGTTCTTTGTCATTTGATGCTCAAAATGTCCAACGACTATGACAAGAATAAATATATCATCCTTGATGCCTCCCTTCTCACTCTTCACACCTGCATCAATGACCAGGTCTGGGTAACTGATCTCTCATAAGGCTCCCTTTTTACCTCTGACATTGCCACCACCCAGCTGTCAAACTGATCTTACTAAAGTTTACATCTGACTGTGGCATCCCCCCTCCAACCCAATTCAATAAATCTCAGTAGCTCCCTATTACTTCCAAGATCAAATGTAAGATGTACAGCTTGTATAAGTATAGCTTGGCTTTTAAAGCCCTTCATGACCTGGCCCCTTCCTATCTTTCCAGTTTTCTTACACCTTTTTCTTCCCTTATGCTTTGATCCAATGGCATTGGTTTCCTCATCATTCCTTGGACAACACTCCCATCTCCTGCTTCTATGTCTTCTCCCTGGGAGTCTTCCATTCCTGGAATTCTCTGCCTCCTCATCTCCATTTCCTGTCATCCCTGACTTTTTTTTCCTTCAGGAACACTTAAGAAAAGCCTTTCCCAATCTCCTTTAATACTAATCTCTTCCTATTATCTCCAACATATTCTGTCTGTACCTTGTTTATACATAATTCTTTACCTGTTGTCTCCCTCTCCATAGACTATGAGCTCCTCCACAGCAAAGATGGCTTTTGGGGTGTTTCTTTATTCCCCTAACACTTGGCACACAGTAGGTACTTAATAAATGTTTTTTTTTCACTTGCTATAACTTGAATAATGCATCAGCTAGGTGCCAGAGAGGTTCTTGGGTTAAGCAAACTTGTAGTTACCCTACAGATCACATAGTGATGCTGTTTGAAGTGTCCCTTCCTCAAATGTTTCCTCCTCTTCTACTTTTTACTGATTAGTTTCTAAATATTCCCGGGATGAGGGATGAGCTATAGGGATGGGAGCACAATAGCTTTGCAGTCAGAAAACCTGAACTCACAGCCTCCCTTGGCCACTATCGAGCTGGATGACTGAACAAATCACTCCCCATCCTGCACTCTGGTCAGCTCCTCAGCAAAATGAAGGAGTTGGCCAAGGTGATCTCCCAAGTCCCTTCTAATTCCAATGTGCTAAAGAGGCGAAAGCTCAGAACTCCACATATGGGTATTGTTTGCCCTCTTGTGGCAAAAGGGAGACAGTGACAGGCTGACTGAATTATCAACTGACTCCTCATACTCAAAACCCATTTTTATGGGCATTGAATAGGCATTTACTAAGTACCTGCTGTGTGCCAGGCACTCTACTAGATGTTGAAGAGGCAAAAAAAAAAAATTAAAAAGTTTCTGACCTCAAGACCAGAGGGGATAAATGCCAAATATTTAGAAAGTAGATGTAAAATAATTTCCAAGGACAGGGGCACATGCAATGGGGAGAGAAGAGTCAGAATAGGTTTTCTATTAGAAGTGACACTTGGGGGACAGCTGGGTGGCTCAGTGGATTGAGAACCAGGCCTACAGATGGGGGTTCCTGGCTTCAAATCTGGCCTCAAACACTTCCTAGCTATGTGACCCTGGGCAAGTCCCATTGCCTAGCCCTTATTGATCCCCTGCCTTGGAACTAATACACTATATTGATTCTAAGATGGAAGGTAAGGGTTTTTTTTAAATAACTTGCATTTAGCTGAGCTTTCAAGGCTGTTAGGGATTCTATGAAAGTAGAAGTAAAGAAGGAATGCATTGTAGGTATCCTAGAGGCAGAAGAGAATATCGTGCATGCACAATAATATACAAAAAAGCTAGAATAAGTCTGTGAAGGGATTTAAGAGTTAAATGGAAGATCCCATATTTTATCTTAGACATGAAAGGGAGCCATTATAGATTCTTGAGCAAGAGAGTGACATGGTCAGACCTGGGATTTTGGAATAACTTAGATGGCTGGAGTGGACGATGCATGAGAGAGAGGAGACTTGATGCAAAGAAAACAATCAGGAGGCTCCTGAGGTACTCCTAGCCATGAGGTTAGGAGGACCTGAACTAAGACAGTGGTTGTGAGATGGAGACGAGGCAATGAGACAACATCCACAAAGTCCTACTCCAAAAGCTTCTTCTGTAATAATTTATTTTTCAGATATTATATTAATTCCTATAAATTAGGGAAAATTACTGTGTATTCCTGTGTGTGGGGTCTGGGTCAGAGATACCATTCAGTCTGCTGCTTTTTAAATTTTCTTTGTCCTTGGGAATTCCAAAGAGTGTCTTTCTTTTTTAATAGAATTTGGTTAATAAATGAAGAGGAAAAAGGTTCTTTTCCTGCCCACAGCACGGGTCCACCTATGAGGATGGGGAAGGGCAGATGGATTGATGGACTACCTCTTAATTAGTTATTACCAATCAAGTATGATTTGGGATGGTCAATGGAAGGGCCAAATGATGAGGTCCTAAAAATTTATTTATTAAGTTGCTTGATGCAGCTCAGGTGAACCCTGGCCATGGAGAACTATGTCACTTTATTAGTTTTGAGGGTGATTTAACCAACAAACCAGATAGAATCAATAAACTTATATTCTCACCCCCAAATAAATCTCTCAAGATAATTTTAATTGTAACGCTTCCAAGGGTGGAGAGGACCTTGGGTTCTAAAAGGCTTTGTGCCAATGGGACTTAAGTTCTAGCAGAGTCAGAATTTTGATGTTGTGGCTGAATCATCTTCATTCAACTCTGTGTGATCCAATTTGGGATTTTCTTGGAAAACATACCAGAGAGGCTTACTATTTCCTTCTCCAACTCAGTTTAAAGATGAAGAAACTGAGACCAACAGGGTGAAGTGACTTGCCCAAGGTCACACAGCTAGTAAGAGTCTGAGGCTGAATTTGAATTCAGGAAGGTGAGTAAGGGTTAATAAACATTTATTAAGTCCCTACTATTTGCCAGGAACTCTGCTAAGGACTAGGGATGAGATAGTCCCTTCCCTTGGGGCTCATAATCTAATAAGGGAGACATGAAAAGAACTTGAAAAGCAGGCCTGGAAATTGTAGGGGGAAGTTATCTAGCAAGGGAGGTGGGATAGAGAATGAGACATCGGGCAGAGGAGGTGGGGAGTGCCCCGAGAGGGGCTGAGTTTCAGAACTGATTTCGTCTTGCAGAATGATGAGTTTCTAGACAGGATAAACAGTTGGGTAGGAGATTGGGATCAGGATAATTCCTTGGTGGCTCTTAAATGCTGGAGAATCAGAGAGGAGCTCCTAGAGGCCACCTTCACCCTCTCCAACCAGAGGGAGGGAAGCCCTTCAGGGGTGGGGAGTGCTGAGGAGATGCGATGCCATGATGAAAAAAGCTTTTGATATGACCCCAGCAACAGACCAAACCTCTTTTTTGAGGGCTAAACAAAATAAAGATGGAGAGATGCTTCAGCAGAAAGCAGGTCACCTGGTGCAGAGTTTTTGGACCATAACTGACTCATGAAGCAAAGAGAAATGCAAAATGTCCCTTAGTCCTCTGCATCCCTTCTCTTCTTGCAATGATGGTGGGAAAGGAAGCAAAGATTGCTGAGACTCACATAAGTTTTAGACTATCAAGAAACTTTAACTATCAATATTCTAAATGGGAGGTCCTTTTCCAATGATCAGTGAGTAGAAATATCCCTAGAGGAGCTGAATCATATTAACCTTCACATTCTTGCCATAAATGAAACTGGAAGAAGGCAGGTGTAGCTAAATGGCAGGTTACATCATAGATGTTTCTTGGAAAGGCATAGAAAAGAATTAAAGAGGTGGGATTTATTTTATTATTTGTATTATATATATATATTATTTTTATGTTATTTATCATATACATAAAGGCAACAAAGGGCAGCTAGGTGGTGAAGTGGATAAAGTGTGGGGCTTAGAGCTAAGAAGACTTCTCTTTGTGAGTTCAAGTCCAGACTCAGAAACTTACCAGCTGTATGACCCTGGGCAAGTCACTCGACACTATTTGTCTCAGTTTCCTCATGTGTAAAATGACTTGGAGAAGGAAATGGCAAACCACTGCAGCATCTTTGCCAGGAAAACTCCCAAATGGAGTCATGAAGATTCAGACATGCCTGAAATGACTAAGCAACAAAAGTAACAAGAAACCGAGCATAGACTAGTTGGTTATCTCATATTGCAGTATTAATGATCAATATCTGAACAAAGAACAAGATGAAAATAATGGTGGAGGGAAGCTAGATGGCTCAGTGGATTGAAAGCCAGGCCCAGAGAAGGGAGGTTCTGGATTCAAATTTGTTAGGAGAAAATGGAGAGAACTCCATCTTGAATACAATTGGAATCTTTACTATGGAGTGGAGTTGAAAATGTTCTAGCCCAGTGATTCTCAAAGTGGGTGCCACCGCCCCCTGGTGGGTGCTGCAATGATCCAAGGGAGCGGTGATGGCCACAGGTGCATTTATCTTTCCTATTAATTGCTATTAAAATAAAAAAAATTAATTTCCAGGGGCACTAAGTAATATTTTTTCTGGAAAGGGGGCGGTAGGCCAAAAAAGTTTGGGAACCACTGCTCTAGCCCAAGTGGTAGTTTTCTGCTTTTGTTAGCAATTACTCATGGTGGGGTTAGGGATGGGGAGAAGGGAGAGGGACTAGAATTGGCTTAAATGGGGAGGAGGGAAAGAAACCTGTGCTGGGAAATGTGCACAACCTGGAAATGTTCTATTTCACAATTGGGCCATGTACATTTTGTTGTGGAATATTTTTTCTACCATAAGTGATACCAATAAATGTTTGTTATTTATTAAAAACAACAACAAAAAAAAACTTCTTCAAATGTAGCCTCAGACACTTCTTAGCTGTATAGCCCTGGGCAAGCCACTTAACTCCCATTACCTACCCTTTTAGTTCTTCTGTCTTGGAACCAATACACAGTAATGATTCTAGAATAGAAGGTAAAAGTTTAAAAAAAAAAAAAAGAATGATAGCTTGTGTGCCAGTGTTGGTTGCTGAAAGATTTTACAAAGAATTTGATATGCCCTTCCCAATTAAATTAGTATATATTCTGATACTTTTCGAATTCCATGAAAAGGTAAGAAGATGGTGGGGACAAATAGGTGGGAAAGCAAGAGAAGGAATGAAAAAAGTCAAAGACTTGTAGATTATATTGAAACTTTATAATTATATATCATAAATATTTCCTCTTGGAGGAGAACAACATTTTTAATATGGGTGTTCACCTTGCTAGTTACTTGATAGTTCAGTTATTTCAGTCATGTCTGTCTCTTCATGACCCCATTTGGGGTTTTCTTGGCAAAGATACTGGAGTGCTTTGCCATTTCCTTTATCAGATCATTTTACACTTGAGGAAACTGAGGCAAGTGAGGTTAAATGACTTGCCCAGGGTCACCACAACTAATGTCTAAGGCCAACTTTAAACTCAGGAAGAGGAGTCTTGCTGACTCTAGTCCAGTACTCTATCTGCTGCATTGCCTAGCTGTCCCATTGATTGGTAGTGTAAAGTCAGACCATTGATTCATTAGAGCTTAGAGAAAAAATAGTTTTTAAAAAAAAGGAAAAAAAAAAGAAAGAATAACAATGAGAAAAAGATGTGATGTATAACTGAAAAACACTTAATCCTGAACTACTTCAACAAGTTACTGAAAAAAATATAAAGAGAAATAAAAGATATCAAGAATAAAAATTTTGTTCAGAAGTTGAATCAATGTAAATTAATTGTCAGATCAAGGAGACCAAGAGAGTCTAGAATAAGTCTTAATCAACAAGCATTGGACCTATTTGCCAAAGAGAAAGGTGACTTTCAAAGGCCACACTGGCT
Source organism: Gracilinanus agilis (assembly GCF_016433145.1). Lineage (NCBI taxonomy): Eukaryota > Metazoa > Chordata > Mammalia > Didelphimorphia > Didelphidae > Gracilinanus > Gracilinanus agilis. The sequence continues at coordinate 684,970,316 of NC_058130.1, forward strand.
TGAGATATAAACTTATTTGTATTATATGAAAAAAGGGATTATGGGAAGCATTTTCTCTTATAACAGAGAGAAGCAGTAGGCGGTAAAACTAGTTTATAGAAAGTTTGTCATGATATCCAGTTAAGCATTCCCAAGGTCATTCAAGGATAAAACTGGAAGGATTACAAAAAGAAAAATGAAATAGATTTAAAAGTTTTTTAAAGATGTTTTATTTTACAAATTATATGTAATAACAATTTTCCACATAAATTTTCTGAGGTTATAAGATAAAATTTATCTCCCTCCCTCCCTTCCTTCTCCTTTCCTGAAGATGGTAAACAATTTGATCTGGGTTATATTTGTATTATCATGCAAAACCTATCTCGAGATTGTTCATATTGCTGTAAGAGAATAACCATATAAAACCAAACCCTCTGAATAAAAACCCAAATAAACTAAAGTGAAAAATAATATGCTTTGATCCTCATACCAACTCCAATAGTTTTCTCAGGTGATGGATAGCATTTTTTGTTCCAAGTCCTTCAGACTTGTCCTGGATCATTGTATTGCTGAGAGTAGCCAAGTCTTTCACAGATGACCATTCCACAATATTGCTGTTGCTGTGTACAATGTTCTCCTGGTTCTGCTTATTTCATTTCATTCTGCATCAGTTCATGTAGATCTTCCCAGCTCTTTCTGAAATCATCCTGTTCATCATTTCTCACATCACAATAGTTTTCCATCACCATCATATACCACAGTTTGCTCAGTCATTTCCCAATTGGCATCCCCTCAATTTCTAATTCTTTGTCACAACAAAATAAGCTACTATATGTTTTGTATATTATATATATATATGTATATATGTATATATATACACAAATAGGTCCTTTCCCCACTCCACCCCCCTTTTTTATCTTTTTAGGATACAGACCTAGTAGTGGGATTACTGGATCAAGGGTATGTACAGTATCAGAGACCTTTGAGCATAGCTCCAAATTGCTGTCCAGAATGGTTAGATTAGTTCACATCTCCACCAACAATGCATTAGTGTCCCAATTCGGTCACATCCCTACCAACATTTATTACTTTACTGTCATGTTGGCCAATCTGATAGGTGTGAGTTAGTACCTCAGCATTGTTTTAATTTGCATTTCTCTAGTCAAGAATAATTTAGAACTTTTTTTTCATATGACTATTGATTGCTTTGATTTCTTCATCTGAAAACTGCTATAGTAGAACAGTAGCACTTGGAAGTCCGAAGTTACTTGAGCTTTGGCTGCCTTAGTTTCCTCATTGGTTAAATGGGAAGAGTCATAGCACCTACTTCTGGGGTTGTTATGAGAATCAAATGACATAATGTTTGTAAAGTGCTTATCACCAGTTCTTATTTCCTTCCTTCCCCTTCTTCATTTCCCTTCTTTCCTCCTCCTTCCTTTCCTTCATTCTCTCCTTCTCTCCCTCCTTCCTTCCCTCCCTCCTTTCCTTCCTTTTCTCTCTTCTCTCCTTCTTTCCCTTCTTCCCCCTCTTTTCCTTCTCCCCTCCTTCCCTTCTTCATTCTCTCTTTCTCTCT
>NC_058130.1:684972255-685031363 GCF_016433145.1 Gracilinanus agilis
TTCTCCTCCCTCTCCTTCCTTTCCTTCTTCCTTCCCTCCTTATTACTTTCCTTTTCTCTCTTCTTCTCTCCTTCCTCCCCTCCTTCCCTTCTTCATTCTCTCCTCTCCCTCCTTCCTTCTCTCCCTCATTCTTTGCTTCCTTTTCTCTCTCCTCTCCTTTCTGCCCTTCTTCCCCCTCCTTTCCTTCTCCCCCTCCTTCCTTCCCTTCTTCATTTTCTCCTCCCTCTCCTTCCTTTCCTTCTTCCTTCCTTCCCTTCTTGTTACCTTCATTTTCTCTCTCCTTCTCTCCTTCCTTCTTTCCTTTCCATAAGAGATGACTTCACCCTATGAGCCTGGTTGGGGTACAATAAGGGAGGGTCACTATTACTTTAAGATTTTACTTGGGGTTCAGCCCTTTACCTATGAAGGAGGGAATACATCTTTCTTTCATCCCCCTTACACATTAGCATACAGCTCTCAGGACTCAGGACTCAGACTGGTACTTTGAATAGTATATTTCAGATATGTTGTTTGAATTGAACAGAATGCTGTGGGCTGGCTGAGAAACATAATAAATGGAGATAACTTTGTTTCTATGAGAAAATGAAGTCTTGAATTCCAAAAGACTATCTTATAAAGACATATTTGGAACACAACCTGTTAGAGAGTTAAAAATACCTACAGTTGGGTCCAAATTAATTGGATTTTTCTGTGTAAATACTCACAGGGGCTAAAATGTCCCAAGTGGAGAAAAATCAATACTACAATGGGCATAACTTTCCCTCCTCACCACCTGCTGCTCTTGGATGTCTCAGAAACCCTTTTTCTGCACAAGCTGTGGGAAGATCTCCCCCGTCCTGGGTGCCCACAACCTGTTCCAGCTGCTTGTCTGCTCCCATCCTTTGGAGCCGCCAACTCTATTTTTTCCAGTGAGATGGAGGACCACCAGGACTTACCATCTGCTCCATTTCTATGCCCTGAAGACCCATGGCACTGCCATCTGAACCACTGATATTACCTAAGGCCCTCCGGGCCTTGTCATCTGCCTTGTAGCTGATCTTTCTTTAATTTACTCTCTCCCTCCAATAAAATAGGAGCTCCTTGAAAGCAGGTATTCTCTCTCTTTTTCTATTTGTATCCCTAGCCCTTTGCAAACTTGATATATAAGTATTTAATAGTTTTTAAATTAATTCATTCATAAGAATGTTCTCTTTTAATTCTACCATGGAGATAAAGCATTTGTTTGAGGAAGAACTTATGCCTTCATCGCCTATGGGTTCATCTGTGAAAATACTGGGTCTCTATAGGGACAATCAAAGACTGTGCAACTTGAGCAGACCTGTGGAAATTGTGAAACTTTAAGTCATTTTAAAGGATTTTTATAATATAATTATATGTAACACACTACATATACAGATCATATTATTTTTATATAATTATATATGATACAAATATTATACTATATTAATATAATAATCATTAAAAATTATTAAAATTGAATTGCTAGGGGCAGCTAGGTAGCCCAGGGGATAGAGAGCCAGATCTGGAGATGGGAAGTCCTAGGTTCAAGTCTGGCCTCAGATACTAGCTGGGTGACCCCAGTTGCCTAGCCCTTACCGCTCTTCTGCCTTGGAATCAACACTTACTATCTGTTGTAAGAAAAAGGCAAGGGTTTAAAAAAAAAAAAAGATGAATGCACTAACTCTTCTCCTCTCCCTCTCTCCAGATGTCACAGAGTCAGAACAGCCCTGGAAGTCACCTAGTTCCAACCCTTCGAGGAGGAATCTGAGGGTCAGAGAGCTGAAGCAGGGTATAAGGTCACCCAACCAGGCTGGGGAAGCCGGTATTAAAGACAAGCTTGCCAACCCCTACCCATTTGCCAGCTATTTACACTATTTACCTCTCTGGGCATGTTTCTTTATTTGGGAAAAAAAGGAATTAATAACCCTTGCATTACCTCCCTCCCTGGGATGTGGGAAATGATCTGCAAGCCTGAAAGTACTTTGGAACTAGGAGGAATTCTTCTTCCTGGGACTTTGTCAAGCAGAGGCAGGATGTCAACTTCAACTCTGGCTTCAGAAACTTACCAGCTGGGACAATCCTAGAGGCCATTTTGACCTCTCCCTGCCTCAGTTTCCTCATCTCTTAAATGGAAAGAGCAATAGCATCTCCATCTTCAGGGTTGTCGTAAGCATACAATTAGATATTTATGAAGCATTTTGAAAACCTTAAAGCACTCTATAAATGTTAGCTATTATTCTTTGTTAAAAATAAAATTAAAAACTTTTTTAAATAAAAAAGTATTTTTTTTTCTAAATCTTAGTTCCGCGGATCCGTCTGCCTCCTGTTCTGCTGGGCCTCCCCGCTTGCACCGCATTGTGGGAAAGGCCTCCTCAGCCTCCCCCTCTGGGTCTCTGGCTTGACATGAGCAGCTGCTCCTGGATTTATCCCACAGAATGGCCATTATAGTTGATGAAAATGCTCAGCCCCAAAGCCTCGGGGAAGAGGAATAGCCAGGATAAGTGGAGCTTTAATTAATGCCGCTGGGACAGAGCTGGGGTCCAAGCGGCTCCTGCAAGCGGCCAACGTCTCTAATGATGTTCTTAGGAAGCCAGGGCCGGGGATGGAGGCTGCCCCAGAGACGGGGCTGAGCGGCTCCGCGCCTGCCAAGTTGTTTAAAGGAGGTATAAATCCACCCGGCCCAGAAAACAAGCCCAGAAGCAACGTCTGAACGGCTCCCCTGAGCCTGCCCGGGCAGGGGATAAATAAAGGAGATCGTTACCCAAGGAACCCAATCAGGAAATGAGGCAGATGCCAGTGGGCTGTATTTACAGCTCAATTGGAGACACTTTAAATTCAGTCAGACCCTTCCAGAAACCCCGCGCATTCCCGTTTCCCGGCTGTCTCTCCCCGTCTGAGCGAAGTTTGGAATACCTGGTCCCCGGTGGGGTGGGGGTAGGGGGGAGCCGAGGGAGGGAGCTGGGTAGGATGGTCCGCAGGGAAGAGGAAGGACCCAGGTGTCATATTTGCAAAGATTATGGCATTAGATCCTAAGACAACTCCGGGAGCGAGGCGCTGTCATCATTCCTCTTCTACAGGTAAGAGAAGAGAGACAGACAGCTCAAGGGACTCGCCCAGGCACTATTCCAATTCAGACTTCCGTCTTCCTCATTTGAGGTCCAGCGCTCTCCCCACTGAGTGACCCAGCTGGCCTCTAGGCAAACATCGGGTCCGTGGAAGGATTTTCTAATAAATAGCACTAAAGCGGGCTGAACTTTACTAGAAGGTCATCTTATTTTTAGTTTAATGATTAAATTCAATTATTCAAATAATTAAATTAACTTAAAGGTGTGATTAAAAAGCTAATTATTCGTAATTCATGGATTCCCCATCCTCAGCAGTCTGCAAGCAGAGTCCAGGGGGAGCTCTTCTCACCAACCTCATAGAGGGAGCTCCTGTTCAGGCAGAGGTTGGCTGCCATCCTCTCTGAAGTTCTACTCCACTCTGAGAGTTCCCTTTGTGCCGAGGCCCGCCCCAAATGGGTTTCCCTCCACACCTCCCCTTCTCTGTCCCCACACAGTGACAGGGACCAACCTGACTGGGCCCAAGCTGGCCTTCCGCTCCCTTCCCACTTAGATGCATCCTTGCACATAGACACCCTCTATAACCCCCCCACACACACACACGTATAGAGTCTATATAAAAAACCATATATTTGGCCATATAGATAACTTTATATGTATAAAACCTTCTATATAGACCTATATATATAAACCCTATATATAAACCTAACCACACATATAAAAACATATATGTGACTATATATAACCTTATATATAAAACATTTATATGACCATATATAACCTTATATATAAACATATGACCATATATAATCCTATATATATAAAACCAAATATATAAAATATATACGACCACATATATCTATAAAATCTTATATATATATAGTAGCACACATATAAAACCATATACATAACCTTATATATAAAACATTATATATATCCCTATATATAACCTCATATATAACTATATATAGTATATATGTGAAACCATATATATGGCCATATACGACCACATAATATTATATATAACCCTGTATATAACCTTATATATAACTATATATATTATATATGTGAAACCATATATAACCACATATTATATATAACCCTATATATAACCTTATATGTAACTTTCTCTCTCCACATTCCCCCATCCACTTAATTTGTGTATTTTTAAAATTTACAGATCTGTTTATAGGTTTTTTTTTCCTCCAATAGAATATAAGCTTTTGAGAGAGGTTTCATTATCTTTGTATCACCAGAGCCTAACACAGTTTCTAACACATATCTGTGGTGAGAATAAGTTTTAATATCTCATTAAGATGGTAGGAATATTTTGTTAATTTTAAATAACCTGCTAATGTGTTGAGAACAAATTCTGAGACCTCAAGTTAGTGTGGTGATAACGATTCTTGTTTAACCTCCTTTTTGTGATTGAGCTGTTTTGGGTTTCTTTACGCGGTTTTTTTGTTTAAGCTGTGTGGCTGATGTAGTAGACAACATGTGTATATTCTTAAAACAATTGATAAATCTGTGTAAATCCTTTGATGAGACAGACCACCAATGAGAAAGTATTATAAACAATTTTATAGCTAATTTTGAAATATCACTTAAATTATATATAAGCAACTTTAGCTAAAAGTATAAAAAACACCCTTGAGATGCCAGTCCTCAGTTCGTTCCTAAATTGAGAGTAGGGTGCTCCCCAAACCTAAGATTGGAGGAGTCACTGGGCTGGAGGGAAAGGGTGATTGGGTGATGGAGCCTTGGAGAGTGGCCAGAAACCCATCTTAGAGGAAGAGAGACCTTTGGATGGGCAGAGAGGGGGTCTAGTCTAGTAAGAAATAGACTTATGGGAACCTCTAAAATGTGGATGTAGTAGGGTTAGTTTTAAAAAAAGTATTGTTTGCATTCTTTGATTAATAAAGTTTGATTGTATTAAAAAAGTGTTTCCATTGCACTAGTTAGTATATATAATGGGTAAATCCGGTATGTTGTAAATGACCAGATCAGAGCTTTAATAAATGTGAACTGAATTAGTTTTTTTTTTTTAATTGAATTAGCCTTTTTTCGTGAGAGAAGAGGGAGACAAAATAGATTTTTTGTTCATTAAAAAAATAAAGTAGGGGGCAGCTGGGTGGCTCAGTGGATTGAGAACGAGGCCTAGAGATGGGAGCTCCTAGGTTCAAATCTGGCCTCAGACACTTCCTAGCTGTGTGATCCTGGGCAAGTCATTTAACCCCCATTCCCTTGTCCTTACCACTCTTCTGCCTTGGAACCAATACAGAGTATTGATTCCAAGATGGAAGGTAAGGGTTTAAAAAAAAAGGAAAAGAAAAAATAAAAAATAAAGAAAATTAAATTAATAAATTAAATTGCAAAGTTAAATTAGTTAGAGACTAGGGCCTAAGTTCAAACCTTGCTTCAGATACTTAGCAGTGTGACTAGGCAAGTCACTTAACCTCTCAACCTCAGCTTCCTTACTCCTAAAAATGGGGATGGTAATAGCACCTACCTAACAGAGAAGCTGTGAGGATCAAATGAGTTAACATTTGTATAGCAATTAGCAAGCTGTAAAAAAGTTATAGAAATGCCTATTATCATGATCATCATCATTATTATAAATGAAATATTAAATGTATACATTAGAGCTGGAAGAAATGTTAGGGACTTGAGGGGATGTTTTGGGTTTAGCACCAATTCAGCTCTCAATTTCTACCCCTTCTTCATCTCCATCTCCAGTCTTAGACCAGAAGAATTGAAATCCATGAAATGTAATGGACTTCAAAGTTCTTATTCACCAAGCAGTGGTGACCCTTCCTTTGGGACCTTCTGTAAAACTTGGTTTGTTGGTCTCTTATGGCATTTAGCAGAGGTACGAAGGACTTCTGACATCCTCTAGTCCAAAACGAATATAATAATTCTAATATCTAAAACTACCATTTACAAAGATTTTGGTTTTCTTTTTTTTTTTCACAAGGGAAGGAGAGAAAATAGATTTTTTTTTTGTTCATTGAAAAAATAAAGTAAATAAAAAGAAACTTAGTCATCCCAGACAGAGACAAAAGTACAATTAAAAGGCAATAAAATAGTTCTTTATTTTAATTCTGATTGGATCATTGAAAATGTTTAACAATAAATAAAATATTGCTGAGATGAGCTGTTCAAACTCCTCTCTCTTCATTCCAAATGTTTATTAGCTGTTAATGCTTATCTGCAAAGCAAATCGAGATCAAGACAAAGTAGAAACAAAAGCAGGGGTGCAGCAAAGAACATTTTTTGTAAAAAGTGCTTAAGAAACTTTGGCTTTGAGAGTGAATCCTGTCCAGAAGTGCTTAAGCTACTTGTGTGAGGGGAGAACAGTGCACAGCCAGGTGTTCGGTCCATGCTGGTGCAGGTGCTTCCTGGGCTGGTCTGAGAACCAAGAGAGTTCTTGGCCCAGAGGCCACTTGGCCAGCATCATCCCAAACCCATCAGTCTTGATTCAGATGCTACATACTGCACTCAGCTTCCTGTTTGAGCAGTAGGGGTTAGTTTCAGTTTATGAACAAGGACTGTTTTTGCCTTTCTTTGCAGCTCTAGCACTTGGCACAGTGCCTGGCAGAGAGTAGGCACTTAATACATGCTGGGTGAGTGGGGCAAGTTTCCTTTTTTCTTTCATCCTCAAACATGTGGGACTATCACTGACCACAAGGTCCATGTCTCAGGGGGTGGCTTCTGGAAGGGGGAAGGTGTCCAGTCTTTGGAAAGGGTAGAAAAATGACAATCCTCAGTGCATTCAACATGCACCTTTCACTCCTCTAATTCACCCCATTCATGACTAACAGTAGCACAATGGAGTAAATGCAATCATCAATTATGGAGCTGGAAGGGACCTTGGAGATAATCTAGTCTCACCACTTCATTTTATGGGGAAGGAAACTGAAGTCTAGAAGCAACAAACCTCAATCAAAGTTGCATAGGATTTAAGCCCAGGTCCTCTAGTCACTAAAGCCATGCCCAATATTCCTTGTAAACCTTCAAAATTCCCTCCTCTTCCCTTTTCATAGCCAATGAACGGCTTGAATAGCATATCAGCAGAGTTTGCAGATCATGGCCAGTTTCTAACTTTTCTCATTCTTTGAATAGCCCTCTGAGATCAGAGACAGTGAATTGTCTGCTCTATGGCAACCCTCTGGTTATCACATGGCATTTTTTTGGGGGGAATATTGAATAAGGAGGTTATTCCTGTTAGTATCCTTGACTTTAGTTACTGGTCCACCTTGGAACCATGAGTTTCTAACACTTGAATGTTCCTTCTGAACTCTGAATACCATTAATTGGAATAATGTCCAGTGACTTGAGATGTTATTGGTAACCTTGGTTATCTAATTCCTACCTAATACAACCTCTGGCTTGTCTGGACCAGGTCTTTAGGATCAAGGGCTGACCACATTGAAAAGACCTCCTTGATTGACAGAAAGGAGTCATAGAATCTCAGCTCTTTAGGAAAGATCCTGAGACTTTTTTTGCATTAGCTGAATTTTCAAATAGAAGAAAGCCTCCTTAGAGTGCCAGTGACCAGAAGGCTCAGGGAATATATTGGAGTTTTCTTTTGGGAGGTGGGTGGTTGGGATGCACTCAGAATTTAGGATGAAGAAGCAAATTCAAGGACTATAAAACACAATCAATCAGGAATTAAGAGACTCTTGGTCTAGTTCTGGCTGTGACATTTAATAGTTGTGTGACCCTGAATGAGTTAGTCTACCTCTTGGAGGTTTCAGTTTCCTTATCTCTTAAAAAAATGGAGGCAGTTGATTCCATTGGCTCTAATGTGCTTTTTTTTTTTTTTTTTAGGTTCCCCTCTAAGCACAAAATAAGCTATTCCAAAGTCTAGTTAGTTTGTTTTTTTAGGTATAGCCTCCTTACATTGGAATACAATGAGCCCAATTCCCTATCTCAATCAATCAACAGATATTGAATACCTTCTGGGTGAAGGGAATTGTGCTGAGTGAGCCCTAAGCAGAGGTAAAAGAAGAATGGAGTGATCCATGGTTTGGAGAGAAAGTTTCCATGTATCTTACTCATGGATTACAATAGACATCTGGTGCTGGGCAGCTCATCACCCCAAAGGAGAATTCACTTGTCAGTCACAGTTCCTCAGATGGCACAGACCGTGGGTGGCACCAGGTGTCCTGCCCCCATTCATACTTTTGGGTCCTATAGTTACATCTCAGAGACCTGAACCCCTCCAAGGGGGACATCCATTTCTACCCAACCTCAAGACTATTCACTAAAGCTGGAAAGTGAACTCATCCACTGTAGAAGGATCTGGCTCCTGGATGTGTTCAAAGAGAACCTGGATGACCACCGGTCAGAAATATCCTAGAGAAGATTCACATTTCAGGCGTGGGCTGGACCAGAGAGACTCTGAGGCTTCAGGATTCTCAAGATTTTCTGTCTTCAAGATTCTAGGACTCTCCATAAAGGATGGAATACAAAGGGTCAGGATAGGTAGGTGGTTTGGTAGAAAGAGAGCCAGGCCTGGAGGGAAGATGTTCTGGGTTCAAATCTAGCCTCAGACACTTCTTAGCTGTGTGACTGGGCAAATGACAACCCCAGTGGCCTAACCCTTACCATTGTTCTGCCTTGGAACTGCTAGTATCAATTCTAAGACAGAAGGTAAGGGATTTAAAAAACAAAAAACAAAAACAAACAAAAAAAAAAAGGGGGTCTTCTTTCTTTCAAAATTTACTAATGTACTTAAATAATACTAGTAGGACAGCCATTGATCTTCGTATCCATTCCCCTATTCAACCATAAACTTCATGAAGGCGGGGGTCTATGCTTTCTTTCTGCTAGCACTTAGTACAAAGCTGTCTCAGCGCAGAGTAGGAACTCAGTAAACATTTATTAACTCTTAGTGAACCAGAAGAAGGAACTCACCAAAGACTCTCCTCCCCAGGAATACTCCTAAATCTTCCTGTTAGCCAATATTTTACTTTCTATTAAGGAGGAGCCCCTCCGTGGAACGTAAGCTCCTTCGGGGTAGGGATGATTTCATTTCTGTCCCTGTGACTCCAGTGCCAAGCAGGATGCATTGGGGATGCTCAAATGCTTGTTGGATGGACTGACCTGGAGTCATACCCTCAGACGCCGAGGGATGAGCTTCACGGAAGGAGTCGTAGGAATGGAGTCTTACCGGGCAGGCCTAATTCTAGGGAATCCTGCCACAACATAGCACGTATTCAAAAGCTTCCTCCGAAACAGGGACTTGGTCAGCCAAGAGGAATGGTGTGGCGCAGACCAGAAAACTTTGCCCAGACCATGCTGAGAGCAGGGAGCCTCTCGGATGGTGATGCCCCAGGAAGAGCCTTCCAAAGCATCAGTGCCCCCCAAGCACCATGTCTGCCAGAATCAAACCAGAAGTTGGGGGAAGCCTGAGCAACCCCATAAAGCTGCAGCGGGGATAATTAAAGCCCCACACAGGATGTCATTGAGACATGGATTCGGTTCATTTTTCCAAGAATCAATAAATAATTGAGAAAGAACACAAGTGGGGAAGGAAGGAAGAATTGGGCAGAGGAGATGAGAGCTAAGTGTAACTTCTGACTTCTCCCACACTGTCCATCACCTCCCCTCAGAGGGCGCAGGCCATGGGTGGCACCGGGGGCTGCATCCCCACTCAAACATCTGGGTCCTGTGGCTGTATCTCAAAGACCTGCACTGTCTTGCCGCGGTATGCCCTTCCTTGAAAGGCATGCCGACTAGATTTTAAATGGTCCACACATTTTGTCACCATAAGTCTTATTTTGCTCTTTCTAATTTGGGAACTGACTTTTGAGCCACAAAAGCTAAGGGGAGAAGCGATGGGCCTGGGTGGGGGGTGGAACCTGATTGTTTCCCTCACTCCCTCTTTCCTCCCCCGGTAGGCTATGGGTGCGTTGTTTAAAACGCTGCCATGGTTTGGGGGGGATGTCACATTTCCATGGTCTGAGTCACCTACTGACCCCAAGAGGTTAATATGGGGCTCTTGCCTCATTTAGCAAAGTAACGTAGGTTGGTTTCCAAAATAGAAAGGCACGTGGAATAATTAAATGTCCAGTCTGCTCCAAGTTGAGAAGGATTTCAATCAACACCTATTTTTCCCAAAACAACATTTGCTTTAACACTGATTTTCCAAAATAATATTTACTTTAAAAAACAAACGGAGAGAGCATGGTGGAAGAGCAATCAGGGCTACATCGTGGATGTAAACCTCCTCCCATCCTTTCCCAGATTCATGTCAGAAGCATTGGATAATGGTTTTGATAAAAGCTTTGAAACCAGAGGTCCTTTTCTCCCTGTGAGGGCCAGTGTATGAACGTATAGCAAAGACCTTTTGATATTGCCAAGCAGGAAGCCAGACACTGGACCTGCCTGGTGAGATACCAAAAGGAAACCAGCCTTTTCCCATGAATGCCGAAGCAGACCAATGAGGTAATCTTGAAAATTTTAAGAAATTATATTAATAAGGACGGTTGTATTTCTTTCTGAATCCTGGTTCATTCATCTGGAATCTTCTAATAAAGTCTCTTTTCCCATCTTCACTGGGAATTCCTTGCTTTATTTCAGGAAAGTGGGAACGCCATGCCTGGGGTCAAATGTCTCTAAACCTGGCCTGTATTTCTTTCCAGAGGTAGGAAAATCATGTTCAATCATTTGACTTCTGCCCAGCATCTGCCCACTTCTCCCCACCACCTCCCACCCACCCTGTCCCAAACACTGATTGAGCTGAGATTCTCTGTCCATTACTGATTCTTGAGGATTGTCTTGTAGTCCCAAAGGAAATCAAACAAAATGTGAAACAGATACAGCCCATCGGTCCAGCTGCCATTCACGGCCTGTCACATCCTTGTGGCTCACCGACCCCGAAGAAGGAGACAGGAAGGAGCCAGAGGCTGAAATTACAGAGAGTGATCCACTGGGGGTTCTGGCCTGGCCTGGGGTCATCTCCCCTTGAAGATTCGTATTTTGTTAAGGGATGCTAGAGTGGAGGTCACATTGGATTCAAAGTCACCATCGTGCACCCCTGTTTTTCGGAAAGCTCCAGCTGAAGGGTTATTCTCCCAATAGTGATGCCAGTTTCCTTTACTGTCTGCCCCAAAACCATAGAGATCCACCTAGAAGAATACAGGAAAAAATATTTAATTCAATGGAACAAGCATTTATTAAGCTCCTCCTATTAGGCACTGTGAAAGAAGACACTGAGAATACAAAGACAAACACACACCAGCCCTTGCCCTCAGGGGGTTATAGCCTACTTGGGAGGGAAGTGTAGGCACATGAGTAAATAGAAAATATAACAGAAATAGTGTTTGAAGAATGACTTGTGTAAGTACACCTATAGGGAAAGAACTAATAAATAGAAATAAGAAAGATATTGTTTTATATATACATCTCTTTTTTTTTTCCTAACTGATGCCTTCTCTGGTGTGGGAAGGAGAGAGAGGAAAGGAAATGTCTGGGAATTTTATTGTAACAAACAAATTATTTTTTTAAAAAGAGAGGGAAAAGAAGAAAATGTATAATGTAATTTCAGAAGAGAAAGTCCAGATCACCCAACTCACATGTTTCCTCTCAACAAACCCATCCTCTTCCAGGGGCCACTATTCTTTGACTATTCCTGGAAAAGATTTCTGGTTGGTGTTTGGGGAGAGTGGGTTGAATATTCATAGTATGCTATGAGCCATCATTGTAGCACTGCAGCCAAATAGAAGAACTAGTTCTGAGAGGGCATTAAGGAAGGGCATAGTATTCAGAACAAGGGAAGTGAAGGTGCCACCTCCCTGATTCCATCTATGAAGACAAGATGCCATTTTTTTTTTTGGTGGGGGGCCACGTTTGAGGAAGCTTAGGGGGCAAACAACATGGTGACTGGAAGCCACTTGCTGGCTGTGAAACCTTTGAGAAATAAACTTCTTTGCTCCCCACTCGGGATCCTCCTCTAAAAAATTAGAGAATGGCTTCAATAGCCTCTAGTATTCCTTCTCACTCTTTAACCTAATGATCCTATGAACTAGCATCGATAGGTATCAGTTAAAGAGTATTGGTTTCAAGGCAGAAGAGCAGTAAGGGCGAGGCAATGGGAATTGAGTGACTTGCCCAGGTCATGCAGCTAGGAATTATCTGAGGCCAGATTTGAACCCAGAAACTCTCATCTCTAGGTCTGATTCTCTATCTCCCCCAACTTTTTTGCTAGCTCGCTTCATGGAGAAGTTCCTCTCAAAGCAGCCTATCCCAGTTCCTGAAAGTCAAACCCGTTCTCTCCCCATTCCTTAAGATGTGCCTTTAAAAAAATATTTAAAGCAACACTCAAGAAGATGAATGAAATTTCTATCCTTTCTTTGTCAGTAAGTCAACAAGTTAATAATCAGCCATCAAAATCTTGTTGGTTTCTCTAGACTCTTGCCCTTCTCATCTTTGCCTTTTGGTTTCGTCTCAGCTCAAGTCTCTCCTCAGACCTTCTCCTCCTTAATCTTAAGGCCGTCCCTCTGGGAAGATCTCCAATTTACCCAGAACAGATCTTGTCTGTACAAAGTTGTTTCCAATTTGCCTCTCCCATTTGACTGGAGGCTACTTGAGATCAGGAAGTACTTTTTAGTTTTTTCTTTGTATTCTGAGAACTTAGCACAATGCCAGATACTTGTTAGACACTTAATAAATGCTTTTTAAAATTAAAACAGAAAGAGCAGGAGTGAGTTTTCTGCTCATTGAAAAGTAAAATGATTTACCTTGTCACAGATGTGTAGAGAAAGAATCACAGAGAGAATTCCAGTGGATGGGTACCTTCCATGGGCCTGGAGCCAGTTGTCAAAGACATATTTGATGAATGCTGGATGATAGATGAGGATCTGGGTCGAGAGGAGAAAAACATGTTGGTCAGCAAAATAATGAGGCAATGTGGCATGCTGGGAAGAAAGTCTCAGAACAGAGGGGGAAGTCTTGAGGCCTGGGTTCTAGTCCTAGTTCAATATACTGGCTACCTACCTATGGGATGAATCATTTGCTCTTGGCCTTAGTTTCTACATCTCTAAAATGAAGGAAAGGGATGGATGATCTTTCTGAGACCCTTTCCACAGCTAAGATTTTGGTTAGCCTAAGGTCTCTTTTAGCTCTAACATTTTTTAATTAATGAGTAATTTTAACATTCATTAAAAAAATAAGTCCCCAATTCTCTTCCTCCCTCCTGTTCCTCATTCACTGAGAAAGTAAGCAATGTGATATCAATTATACATGTGAAATCATGCAAAACATTTTCATATTAACCATGGTGCAAAAAAATGTGTGAAAAATAAAGAAAGTGAAAAAAATTGTTTTAATCTGCACTCTGAATTTATCAGTTCTTTTTCTGGAGGGGATTAGCTCCAATAATCTATATTTTAGCCCTTCCAACTTTAAGACTGTTTTCTAAGGTCTAAGGAGAGGAAGAATGATTTAAAACAATGATAGTATAGTCAAATAGAAATGGGGATCACCAATTCCAACAGAAGGATCCCTGTGGGCCACATACGGGCTCAGCTTTAAAATGTCATGCCATCCATGTTTTAGTGTATCTTTATTTATTTTGTTAAGTAGTTCCCAATTATGTTTTCATCTGGTTCAGACCAAACTTAGAATACTGTGGGCCCTGTGAGGCCTCATGTTTGATAACCTCCTTGTTATATGCTCACTTGTTTTTCAGTCACGTTTGACTCTTTGTGACCCTATCTGGGGTTTTCTTGGCAAGGATACTGGAGTGCTTTGCCATTTCTTTCTTTACCTCAATATTATAGATGAGGAAACTGAGGCAAGCAGGGGCTTGCCCAGAGTCACACAGCTAGTAAGTGTCTAAGGCTAGATTTAAACTCAGGTCTTTCTGACTCCAGGCCCAGTACTTTGATAACCTCTGCTGTAGTGGAAAGAACAATGGGCTGAAATCTGTTTGCCTCAGTTTCTTCATCTGTAAAATTGAGCTGGTGAAGGAAATGGCAAACCACTCCAGTATTTTTGCCAAGAAAACCCCAAATGGGGTCATGAAGAGTCAAACACATCTGAAAAATGACTGAACAATAATAGATAATAAAAAACAATAAAAATACTGAGGCCCTTTCTAGTTTTGGTACTGCAAGAGTTAGTGGGACACAGGCACACAGACACAGTCACACAGAGCTCCTGGAACTCGGTTTGCCTTGAGAACCCCTCGGATGCTGGTCTCTTCCTTCCAGACTTCTCTGGATGCGAGGCAGGAGGAGGCACAGAGGTTCCAGGGACTTCCCTGGCCTCCCCTCCCTTCTCTAAAAATCCTGACTAATTGGGGGATTTCAGATTCCCTCACTGCCGGAGATCTCCTGCCGAGTTGGTAATTATAGTAACAGTGAAACGCTTAGAAACCCCACAGGACTCTCTTTTCTTTGGGGACTGGGAGGTTAATTGGTGAGATTTCTGTGTCCTCTTCTCACTTCTGGAGACATGTGAGTGACTGCCCAGGAAGGAGTTGGGGGGCCCTGGCAGGGCACCCGTGGTGGCTGTGCCTTTCTCTCAGGGTGCCAGTCAGTTCCTCGTGGGGACGGAGGGAGGCAGAGAGGGAGGAGGAGGATTTCAGGAGCTGGTGTTCATTTTTCTGATGGAGAAAGCAGGCCTCTTTAATTTAGTAGGCACGAAGGGAACAAGGGACCCAGATGCTAAGTCTTGGCTTTAAACAAATTGGCTAGGCAACCCTGAACAAATCACTTGCCTTCCCTTGGCCTCGGTTTCTCCATTGGTGAAAGAAAGGGGTTGAATCTGATGATTTCCAAGATCCTTTCTAGACCTGTGACCATTATTCCAGGAATACTGGGGGTCCTGGGGTAAGCCTGGACAAAAGGTCTCCTCACTCCCAACCCTTCCCACTCCTACTACCTCGGTATTGACTGAAGACTTTGGAGGGGGGTTAAATACTGGATTAAACATTGAGGAGAGAAGGGAGAAATCCAAAAGAACAGGGAGGTGGTCCTTGTCCTCAAGGAGTTGAAGTTTGGCATTTGTTGACTCAGGGTTTGAAAAGCTAAACTCAGCCTCTGTTCTATATAACTCGATGCTTTTTAGGGGCTATTTGTGCTAATCTTTGCACCCACTCCTTCCCTGCCTCTTCGAGTAAAGTAAAATCAGAATGAACTTTAGAAGACAAGAAACCTCTCTAACATCCTACAGTCTTCAGAAGACTGTAGGTTTAGAGCTGAAGGGGGCTTGACAAGTCTCCGAAGAGGGAGAGGGGTAAGAGGACTTGTCCAGGAACACACAGGGAGCCAGGGGCATTTTATAGATGGGGAAATGGGGGTACCATAAGGCTAAATAGCTCACAAAAGGTCACACAGCTAGGAAGTGTCTGAGGCAAATTCATACCTAGGTTTTCCTGATTCCAAGTCTACCAGACCTGATGGCCTTTCAACAGAGAATAATCTAATTCTAGGTCTGTGCGTTAGGGGCTGGGGAAAAGGTACGGCGGTATTCTTGGAGGGATGAGAAGGGAGTATGATGTAGGAGGAAGAGGAGCAGGTTTGTGGGGGGCCTTGGGCAAGACCTATTTCCTCTCTGAGAGGCAGATTCCCCACCTGCAAAATGGGTATAATAATACCTGGCTTAGCTTATGAGGTCATGAAATCAAACAAGGGGATGGAGGGAAAAGTCCCTTATGCCATTTTAAAGAATATCAGCTAGCTGGAAAGATCTTCATGGACTGATGCAGAGTGAAATAAGCAGAACCAGCAAAACATTGTACACAGTAATAGCAATATTGTGGAATGATCAATTATGAAAGACTTAGCTACTTTCAGCAATACAATGATCTGGGACAATTCTGAGGGACTTAGGACAAAAATTACTATCCACCTCCAGAGAAAGAACTGTTGGAGTCAGAATGCAGAGGAAAGCATATGATTTTTCAATTGTTTATTTGAGTTTATGTTTTGGTGTTTTGGTTTTATAAGGTTACTCACAAAAAAGCCATGGCAAATAAATTAAATTAAAAGTAAGAATATCAACTAGCATCATTACCACTGACTCACCTTTTCTCTGTTCACATGTATTTTTCGAGGAACAGGGACATACGTGCTGGAAAGAAAAGGGAAAAGAGTGGAGTTAGTAATGATATTATATTATAATAATAGTAATTAATAACATTTATAGAGTGCCTCAAAGCTTGCCAAATATTTTAAATATGCATTTGATCTTCACAATAATCCTGCAAGGTAGATATTATTATTATTCCCATTTTGCTCAGGGATACATGGTCTCTTTGACCCCAACCCATGAATGCCTTACTAAAAATCAGAGCAGCTCTGCCCAAATACTCCTGAGTAAGTGGCTACACTGATGAGGGGAAGCAACTCTTGGAGGCAAATAAGAGAAGGAATAATTAGGACATGGCACTATTCGGAGAGAGGAAAGAATGCAGACCTGGGTTTGGACGCCAAACCTGCCTTTGATGCATATTACTATTATAGCCTTTGGCAAATGACTTGGCATTCCTGTATCTTAGTTTCTTCACCTGTAAAATGAGGTGGAATGAGGTGGAAGGGGACATCAGATGACCTCTGAGGTCCCTCCCAGCCAGAGAACTAGAATTTTGAGATCTTTGGGCAGTCACACAACCAGAGCCTGCCATATGATGGCCACCAGGGGGCACTGGTGATTAGTTTTTGAGTCCTTTTTTTAATAGAGATTCCCTTTAGAGTTGAAATTGATCCATCAGTTAAATACTTCATTTTACAGAAGAGGAAACTGAGACTCTGAAAAGTTATTTCATTTTACAGCTAAGGAAACTGAGACCCTGAAAAGCGAAGTAAGGTCACATAAGATGTAAATGGGTCAGAGATTGAACTCAGATTAGATTTAGATCTGGGAGGATCTAGTTTTCATTCAAACCTCTCATTTTCAGGTGAGGAAACTGAAGTTGAATGGGAAAATGACTGGACTGAAGTCATACAGGCACAGAGACAGGATATGAACCCAGGTTCTTTGCCTTGAAATAATGGAATTTCCCTTCCACCAAAATATAGCTAAGATTGTTACGGCCCAAATAGGTTTTCTAATTTTCCCATTTTACAGATGAGGAAGGCTAGAGAGAGGTTTTCCCCTTCGCCTCCCATACACTGTGCCTCACACATTTGGAGCACTGTACTACAACTGACAGATAAAAAAATGACCAGATTTTGCTCACTGCCCACAGGAAGAGGAGAAGCTTCTCGTCCCTGGAACCATCAAATGCAAGAGTTTAAAGAGAATTCAGTGGTCATGGTGAAGAAGCATGTGGTGGTGAGAAAAATGAAGGAACTGGAAGCTAACAACCAGCTTCAATGATCATTAACAATGTTGGACGCGAGGCAAGTATCTGAGACTGCTTCCTCATCTATAAAATGGGAAAAAACAATACCTGCCTTACTTCATGGGGTTAATGTGAGGAAGGAGCTCTGTAAATTTTAAAGGGCTGCAGAAATGGGAGGCATCATTATTCATTATAATGGTAATGATTAATTATAACAATAAATAATAATTCTGCTTCTGCATAGGTTTTTTAGCACTGACCTATTGGAAAGAAATTAGAGGAGGAAAGAAAGTTTGTAACCTTGAATCTGTCATCCTTGGTCTTAGCTCTGATAAAGGATTTTTTTGGGTGGGTAAGGGGAGTTGGGGGTGGGGGCAGAAATGAAAGCGTTTTGTATTCCTTCTGAACCATGCATTCTAAAATATTGTAAAAAGCACTGTAATCGAATTTACAACGGATCATTTCTAATTCTTTTTAAAAAATTAAATCTTGCACAAAATAATTAAATTTAAATTACATTTAAAAGTATTTAGAGTTAAATTGTTTTAAATGTGATTTAGTGAAAATTATTTAAAATTAAAATTATTATTGACACTGTTAATAATAATAATAATAAATTTCAAGTACACACTTTAGCTGCGTCAATGAAGACATATGGAGTGAAGGGACTTGTCTAAGACCACACAAGAAGCCAGTGGCAAAACAGAGATGAGAACCTTGGCCTCAGCTCTACCCTCGCCAGGACATCATGCTGATTCCCTTTCTGTGTCGTCTTACCCTAACTTTACAAAGTTTCCTGCCATCCTGAGAAGCATGAGCCAGTAAGCAATAGGTCAACTGAAGGGTGGTGGGGAGGAATGGTGCAGATGCAGAAAAAGCCTTTGACAAAATACAACATTCATTCCTATTGAAAACCCTGGAAAGTATAGGAATAGAAGGACCTTCCCTAAAAGTAATAAACAGTATATATCTAAAAGCATCAACAAGCATCATCTGCAATGGGGATAAATTAGAAGCCTTCCCAATAAGATCAGGAGTGAAACAAGGATGCCCATTATCACCTCTTTTATTTAACATTGTACTAAAAACATTAACAGTAGCAATCAGAGAAGAAAAAGAAATTGAAGGTATCAAAATAGGCAATGAGGAGACTAAGCTATCACTCTTTGCAGATGATATGATGGTCTACTTAAAAAATCCTAGAGAATCAACTAAGAGGTTGGTAGAAATAATCAACAACTTTAGCAATGTTGCAGGATACAAAATGAATGCACATAAATCATCAGCATTTCTATACATTTCCAACACATTAGAGCAGCAAGAGGTAGAAAGAAAAACACCATTTAAAATCACTCTAGGCAATATAAAATATTTAGGAATCTATCTGCCAAGAAGCTATTCTGATTGTACAGACCAGAAAAACTGAGTCTTGGAAAAGTTAAGTGGCCTTGCCCAGGGTCACCCAGCTGGTTAGTATCTGAGATAGGACTTGGATTCAGACCTTCCTGACTCTGGACCCCATACCCTATGCACTCTATAGTCCTTGCTGCCTTTCTAAATTGGGTTTCTGAGAATAAGCAAAACAAATTAAATCCTTTTCCCTATAGGATAGTCCTTTGCACGCTTGAAGACAGCTATTATTTCTCTTCCTGCTAAACAGCTTTGGTTCTTCAAACTATTTTCTCCATTAAGTCAGTCAGCTATCATTAAGAGAAGAGTCAAAGAGAGTTGAAAGTGATATATGGTACAGGGTGAGCCAGTCAGTAATTTGGAATTTGAACCCAGGCCATCCACCCCTGGATCCTGGGTGTTCGCCAGGCTGCTGCTTCCGTCTCCTTTCTCCAGTGCCCTCTGGTTGACCATGGAGACAATTTATCATCAAGTCAAAGGCAGGGCCTGGTAAAGCTGTGCTGGCGGCTGAGGCCAGGGAGGGAAGCCAGATGGAAGTCTCGGAGGAGACACGCTGACAGGATCCAGAGCCCCAGGGGAGGCCGGTGGTCAAGGAGGTCCCAAAGATTGCGACTGGACATCCTCTCCGTGGTCGGGGGGAAGGAACAAGAGAAAAGGAAATAGATTTTCCCTGCGAATGATTTCTCTGACTTATTTCTGCTCAGCTCACCACTTGGGCAAGTAGTCTCTGTACCCCACTTTCTTTGTCCATCAAGTAAAGGGGTTGGGAATAAATAACCCTGAAAGGTTCCTCTAGCTTTTGCATTAGATTCTTGGGGGATAACTTGGCTTCTGATTCCCTATAATATGCAATAAAGGGATCAAATACAAAATTTTGTGTTTGGTCCTTAAAGCCTTTCATAACTTGCCTCCTTACCCCCTAGATCTTGCTTTCTCATATCGTGCATCCTCGCAGGCCAGCAGCTTGGACTCCTGGCTGTTCCTCCAACCAGACATTCCATCTCACTCTGGGCATTTTCACAGGCTGTCCTCCATGCTCCAAATGCTCTCCTTCCTTATCTCAGCTCCCTGGCTAAAATCCCACCTTCAACAGGAAGCCCCTCCCAATCCCAAGAATTCTAGTGCCTTCCTTCTGTTGATTTCCTTCAGGTTTTTGTCTATATCTTGTTCCTACCTAGATGTTTGCATGTTGGCTCCCCTGTTAGACTCTTAGGCTTCTTAGATCTCAGGAAACCTGTTTTGCCCTTCTTTGAATTCCTGGGGCTTAACACAGTACTTGGCACATAGTAGGTCTTAAAAAAAATAAAACCTTTACCTTTTGCCTTAGTATCAATTCTAAGACAGAAGAGAGTCAAGGGCTAACATTGGGATTAAGTGACTTTCCCAGAATCTCACAGAAGGTCTTTATAAAGACTTGTTAACACCCAAAGCAGGGAAGGGACACGAGCTCTCTTGGTGGGCGAGGTGACTGTGGACGATGCATGTTCAATAATTCTGAGACACGACAGGAGGAGTCCCTCTCTCGGAAATTTGAAGGAAGAAGATTCATAGAAGCATTGGCACTTGTAATGAGGGGACTCAAGATCCTAACATGAGTTAATAGGAGGACCAGACCTGACTCCTGACTCCTGCAGGCCAGCTGACTTTCCACTATGAGGCAGTTACTAAAGGCATTTTATTATTATCTTTTTTTCAGATGAGGAAACAGGCTCAGAGAGTGATTCATCCATAGGCAAAGTTATTCAGTGTCAGGGAGGAGATCTGAAGCCAGGTCTTCCTCATGCTAAGCTTTTTTTTTTCTCTCCGTCTATTGAAATCTTTTTTCTTCAAGGCTTGCCATGAGTTAAATCCTCCATAATCCTCAGTTAAAAGGGCTTTACTCAAATTTTCTTATATAACTTCATTACCTTAACTCATACTTATTTGCATTTATTATTATCCCCTCCCTCTTCTCAATAGATTATAAATTCCTTGAGGGCAGAGACCATTGATTCATTCATTTACTTATTCAGAAAGATTTATTAAATGCCTGCTATGTCAGGGGTGAGATGGTAAATACTGAGGACAGTATATTGATTCAGTTTTAAAATGAAATATTATCTATTTTTTTGCATTTTATTTCATTAAATATTTCCCAATTACATTTTGCTGGGGAATGCTGTAAGCATTGAGTCATCAAGAATTATTCTCTGGTGTTGGCCAAATACCAATCCTCTCATTAGCCCCTTTTCCACAATGGCAGACCACACATGAGAAGACTTCCTTTCTTTGGCTTCAATGGGAACCAGTTATCTCACTCTGAGAAAGTAACTCTCCAAATCCACAAAACCAGCCCCAGAAAGGAAACTGGGGTCCAGCACTAAGCAAGTTTCCTGGTCTAAAAGGTGTTAGAGGTGAATCTCTCTTGAGGACTCACTTGCTTTTTGATGTTGCAGGTAGCTCTCATGACTTGGGAATATGTTACGTTCGGTTCTGTGAACTGGACAGACTTGGTCAAAGACAGAAGTTATCCCTTTCTTACATGACGTTCTGGACATGTCTCTGCTCTAGAGAGCTCTCTACAACGCAGAGAAGGGGTGAACTGGGGTGGCAGGTATTCAGTGGATAAAGAAACAATCTAGGGGTTAGAAGGGACCTCGGAAGTCATCCTGCCTCCCTTTCTCATTTTACAGATGAGAAAACAGAGGTCCAGAGATTCTACAGCTTGTTCCAGGTCCCAGGACTTTCAGATTTTGAAGTGATAGAAACTGGAGATTATCTAGTCCAAAACCTTCATTTTTATGGATAATCATAAGAGCTAGCATTTATATAGCACTGAAGGTTTGCAATATCCGTTACAAATAATCTCTCATTTTATCCTTACAATAGCCTGGGAGGGAAGTGCTATTATCCACATTTTATAGTTGAAATTAACTGAGGCAAAGGGTAAGTGACTTGCCCCAGATCATAGATCTAGAAAGTATGGGAGGCTGGTTTTAAATTAACATCTTAAAATCACATCTTAAATTCACATCTAAGCCCAGGACTCTACCCACTCTACCACCTGGCTGCCTCAGTTTAAACAGTTACCTTTGGGCTAAGAACTTGGGGAAAGAGCACAGAACAGGAAATCAAGGGTTAAAACAGGAAGACTAGGGCTGAGGTGAAGTGTTAATAATTTGTGAAATGAGGTACTGAACTAGATTTCTTGAAATCTAGTGCCCAGTACGGTCCTGATAATTTCTCAATGATATATTGCCAAATTCCCTATACTTTACCCAATTGATGAAGTCCAGCCCCAGGAAGGTTTCATAAGGAAAAATTCTGCTATGTAATTTTGGACAGTTTGGGGGTCTCAAGTCTTCTGAAGAGTCAAGAGGAACAACTTTTGTCTTTGACCAAGTAAGTCCAGTTAATAGAACTGAATCTAGCTTAATCCCAAGTCATGAGAGCTACCTGGGACATCAAGAGGCAAGCAAGTCCTCAAAGGTGAATTGGCTCTAACACATTTTACACCTTTCTGGTAACTTGTTAGGTGCCAGACCTTAGTTTACTGCTCAGTCCAACTTCCCTCCTGGGGCTTGTTTTGTGGATTTGGAGAGTCCCCTTCTCAGAAGGGTTTGGTGACTCAGAATACTCTGGTGTTGGCCAAATGCCAATTCCTATAATTAGCCCCTTTCCAGAAAAGGCAGGTCACACAAATGAGAGGACTTCCTTTCTTTTACTTCAAGGCTTCCATACCTGATGCCTAGGAATTCCCCTGCATGCTCTGCCTTAGTGATTAATCCATCTCAGGCCTCAGCTTCCACCCTCCATAGCATCCTCCATTCTGCAGTCTCTTCCAGATCTAAAGCCTTCCTTCTGTTGATTATCTTTAGTTTTTTGTCTATATCTGGTTCACATCTAGTTGTTTGCACGTCGTCTCCCTATCTTGGAACATTCTACTTTCTTTGCTTCAACCTCCTCTCTTTGAAGGACACTTTCAGTTCTAAAAGCCCACAATGCTTGCAATTATTAGGGAGAGAACATCTTGGTGCCCTGGGTTGACTTACAAGTTGATGGTCCCTTTGGTCAGAGCACTGACCAGCCACTGCAGGTCCATGGTCTTAAAGGGAACCAGGATCATGCTGACGTTTCCTGCCAGCTCCCGGAAACTCTCGGGGTACACCAAGTGGTGAGTAGTCTTTCTCCCAACATCGACTTCAAACCCTGCTGTGGGGGCTCGGTTCATTCTGAAAAGAGAAAAGAAGGAGGACAGGTAAAGAGATGAGAGAGGAAGGGACAGACCATCCATAGGAACTATTTCTCAGGTTTGGCATTGATTCCTCCCTGGGTTAGTTGGGGGAAGTCACTTTTCTTGAGGATTTAGGTTCTTCTGGACTAATTGTCCTCAAAGGGCCCTTCCAGCTTTAACATTTTATGATCCTAGCAGGGATTTTTTTCACTCGACACTTTTTAACAGGCTCAGCATCACTTTGGCGAGTCACCTAGGGGTTCAGTGAGTAGAACAGGAATCTGGAAGGTGACCTCATCTGACCTTCTGAAGGTACAAAAACCTGGGGCTCAAGAGAGACTAGAGGTTCATGGGGATAAGGGAGTAGGTGATCTCAGAGACTGCTTAGGACCCCTCTACAGCTCTTTGCTGACCCAGTCCATTGCATCTTAAATATGGTGTGCCACATATGGGATGCTACAAGGTCTTGGTTTTAAAAATGAAAATGATATTACCAATTAATCAATGTTTTTTTAAACCCTTATCTTCTGTCTTAAAATCAATACTGCATATTGGTTCCAAGGTAGAAGAGCAGTAAGGGCTAGGCAACAGAGGTTAAGTGACTTGCCCAGGGTCACACAGCTAGGAAGTGTCTGAGGTTGGATTTGAACCTAGGACCTCCTGTCTCTAGGCCTGGCTCTCTATCCATTGAGTTACCCAGTTGCCCCAATCAATGAACATTTATTAAGCATCTACTATGTGTTAGGCACTGTGCTAAGCCATGGGGATACAAAAGACCAAGGAAAATCCCTGCCTTTGAGCAGCTTATGGGGGAGACCACATGCAAACAGCTATGTATAAACACACTAAGATACAAAATCAACCAGTCAATCAATATTTATCAAATATCTACTATATGTCAGGAACTGTGCTCAGTTCTTGGGATACAAAAAAGGGCTAAGCCAGTCTCCACTATTAAAGAGCTCAGAACCTAATGAGGGAGGCAACATGCAAACAATTATTTACAAACAAGTTAACAAGATAAACTGGAAATAACAGAGGGAAGTCAGTGGAACTAAGAGAGTTGTGAAAGGTAATAGTAATAACAATTTGCATTTTTATAGTTTGATAATTTTAAAAGTAAGTAGAGTGTCTGAATTGATTTTTACAATATCCTCATGAGATGGTACAACTTTGATCATCTCCATTTTGCAGATGAGGAAAATAAGGTTCAAAAAGTTTTAAGTGACTTTGGGAGTCACAGCTAAGGGCAGAGCTGGAATTTTAGTGTAAATCTTCTGATTTCCATCATGGTGGGGTCCCCCCTCCCATTCTACCATGCATCCTTTAGGCAGGAGTGCTATTATAATGAGATCCTTTGCAAAATTTACTAACGGAATCTCCCTGCATGGGGCCCAAGATAAATCAGCCTTAGATAAATTATAGTGAATAGTGTTAGAATAGCAAGACTGCAGAATGTACATTAGTAGCATCACTCTACATTTCTGAGCTGCCATTGGCCTAATCCCTTGGATGTCATGGAACCCTACCTGTGACCTTCTAATATTACCTTGGAATAAGGGGCTACATTTGGGATTCAGCTCCCCAAAGGCAGGGATTATTTCATTTTTGTCTTTGGGTCCCCAACTTCTAATAGAGGACCTGGTGCGAAACAGCTGAATGAGTGAATAAATAAATGAATGAATGTAATTAATGGTAATGGCTACTGACTAGAACATATGGTCTTGGACCTAGAGAATGTTTCTTACCAAAGCTTTATGTCTTTCTCAGTGCCTTATATAATGCTCTGCTTATAATTATCCATCTGTTCATCTGTCTACATTTCCATCTTTCAATCTGTCTGCCTGTCTATCTGTCTACTTGTCTATCCATCTGTCTGTCCTAGCTATCTCTATTTAACTCTCTATTTATCCTCTATCTATCCATCTATCATCTATCGATCTTTTTGTCCATATATCCATCTGTCCATCTATCTGTCTATCCATCTGTCTGTCCTATCTCTCTATTTAATATCTATTTATCCTCTATCAATCCATCTATCATCTATCAATCTTTTTGTCCATCTATTCATCTATCCATCTATCTGTCTATCCATCTGTCTGTCCTATCTAATTCTCTATTTAACTATCTATTTATCCTCTATCAATCCATCTATCATCTATCAATCTTTTTGTCCGTCTATCCATCTGTCTTTCTGTCTTTCTATACGTCCATCATCTATCTATTTATTTATTCATCTCTCTATCTGTCCTATCTATTTATCCATCCATCTACACATGTACATATATGTAAGATTGTGTAAACTTTAAAGTGCAATGTAAATAAGTTATTCTCTATTTAACTATCTATTTATCCTCTATCAATCCATCTATCATCTATCAATCTTTTTGTCCGTCTATNCGGCACAGCGCCTGCAGACCAAAGGCCCCTTCTTCAGGAACGGGTCGACGTCGCCGGGAATGACGCTGAACAAGTCCATGAAGGTCTCATTTAGTTTCTTGGGCGTTCTCTCTCTCTGAAGTTTCTGTGAGCAAAGGACCGGAGGAGACACACGTTCAACAAAAATGCCCTCAGCGCGGCAGCCAGAAAGCTCATCTGCTGCTGGAGGCTGGTGGGGGGAGAAGGTGGAGACGTCTCTTTGTCAAAAGGGCCTCTGAATTCCACAGTAGGCCATCTGCTGTGTTATCAAGTGGGGAAAAAAAGCTAACAGGAAGTGAGTACTGGCATTTCCTGTAAGATCATCTCACTTCCTGTTAATTTTTTTTTTCCCCCCAAACCCTTACTTTCCATTTTGGAATCAATACTGTGCTCTGGTTCCAAGGCAGACGAGCAGTAAGGGTTAGGTAGTGGGGGTTAAGTGACTTGCCCAGGGTCACACAGCTAGAAAAGTGTCTGAGGCCAGAATTGAACCCAAATCCTCCTGTCTCCAGGCCTGGCTCTCCATCCACAGAGCCACCTAGCTTCCCCCTCTCTGTTAGGTTAGTGAATAATGCTTTGGACTGTTTCAGAGTGGAGGAACAATGTCGCTGCCTCTCTTTTCATCTCCATGGCCTGATAACTGATGGACTGATTAATGTACCAAAGAGCCTGGCTGTCCAGATGTCACTAGGAAAGACTTTAGGATTGATTCCATGTAGACCCAGGCCAGCATTCTGAGCATGGCTTTTGTTGGTTGGTGTGTTTTTTTTGGGGGCAAGAATGTGTACTTTTCACTCAGCACCCTCGAGGACTGAGCGTGCTCCCTCTGAGGATAGAACAGCAGAAGAGATGAGAAAGTAGGTTGGAGGAGCTTCCTTAATAAGATTTCCTAAAGAATCAGCACGTGCTGGCATGGCACATGGATTCAAATGAGCCCCTAAACCATGCATTTCTGGGTGCCCCAATCTGGAAGGAAGAAATGTCGAGCCTGGAACCTTTGACAACTTTTCTTTCCATCTTTCCCCCAAGGCTCTGCCCAACAGGTATGTCCACACTCAGCAATCTGGCCGGCACTCCTGGGGTCTGCCTAGGACAATATTGCTATCCTGGAAATTGTGGGGGAAATGCTCTTAGCATTACTGGAACTTAGAATACAGAAAAGATGGCTATTTTCATTAAAAATAAAAACAACCTTAACATACAGAGAGAACTAGGTGAAAACAGCAGTCCCATCTTGTCAGGGTTATCCTAGAAGGGATCCTTCTTTAAGTTTAAATTTTAAGTTTAAATTTCAGTTTAAATGGGACTAAACGCTCTCTGATATCACCTTTCAATTCTGAGATGGACTCTACTCTGTGTCTGCGGCTCTGCCTGGTTTCAGCTTCATGGAATAAGATGATCCTCTCAGGATAAGCTCGTCATTTCTAATCTCAGCTGGCACCATCTCCCTCTGCCTCCTTTCCCCTGCTGAAAGGAAGCATGGAAGACCAAACGCCTCCTCGTGGCTTCCTTTAGAGAGGGCAGAAACTGGACTCTCACCTCTCTCTACTTTGCCTGGTTTCAACGCTATGGAAAAAATACCCCTGGCTGGATCCCCCCTGGTCTCTGTTACCCCTATTTTCCTGACTCTTTGTGTGTCTCCCCACCCCCTACCCTTCCCATCACATCATAAGTTCCTCAAGGGCAGAGACTTTCTATTTATTAATTGTATCCCCAGTGCCTGGTACATAGTAGGTGCTTAATAAATGTGCATTAGTTTGGATTGAGTTTCATTCAATCAACAAGTATTTATAATGGGTTTATTTTGTGCCACACACTGTATGGAGTGCTGAAGATAAAAAGAAAAATTAAAAAATAGTCCCTGCCCTTCAGGAACTTGTATTTTAATGGGGCAGACCACAAATACACTAATTGATACATAGAAAATAAGTACAAAAGAGTTGGAAGGTGGCCTTAGAGGGGCTCCAGAAAAAAGCCTTCTGCAGGAGTTAACATTTAAGGGAGGCAGAGGTAGAGATAAACAAGGAGAGCATTCCAGGCATGGAGAACAGGCATTAATGATGGAGGTGAAAACTGGAGATCATGTGTGAGGAACAGCACAGAGGCCAGAGTACATGGAGAGGAGTAATGTTTTTAAGGACTTTTCAAATACAAAGGGCCAACCAGTGAAGGGCTCCCTCGACTAAAGAAAAGGCTTTCTATTTGAACCTAGAGGTAATAGTGAGTTTCTATGGTCCTAAGTTACCAGGAAGGCATATTTCAGCTCAACAAAAAGGGTTGCTACCTAACAATTAGAGATACCCCCAAAATAGAATCTGCTGCTTTCTGAGGTTGTAGGCTATAATTAAGGGGAAATTTTCAGCTTCAAACTCTGAGTCAGCAAAAGTACTTTACTCTTCCTAGGTTCTGAGATTTCACTGAAGTGGGTTCTCCCTCCATGGAAAAAGTCACAGCCCCTCCAAAATATGGCAGACTGTTTTTGAGAGTGGTTGAGTCAACAAAAAAGGCTTTAAAAAATCAGTTTACATCCATAAAACTCCATTGAACCTATGGGGTTCCACTGAATTGTGTCTAGTTTTATGAGAGATGCCAGAGGAATCAAAAACACAGTTCCTACTCAAGTGGAATAGGGCTGCCTTGAGAAGAGAAACCAAAAATCCCTAGTCTGGTAATATCATGACCATTGGACCAGCAGGAGACCAGGGTTCTTTGGCCCTGGCCCTAATCACTTTCTAGGTGACAGTGGGTAAATCATTTCCCTATGATGGACCTTAGTTTTCTCATCTATAAAGTGAAGTGGTTGAAGTAAGTGATCCCTAAGGTCACTTCCAGCTCTAAATTAGATGACTGTATTTGTATGGATTTCAAATGCATGAGACACTGGTGTCTCACACTGGGGTCCCTTGAAGGGAAGACAGATCTTTCCCAAAGATCTTTAGAATGGAGAAAAGGATCCCCTGAATTACATGGTGACCCAATTCTCCTTTGCCATTTCGGGATCCAAAGATTGTGTGGATTCTTGATGGGAATAATAGCCAGAAGACCTAAGAAACACCAAGAGATTTATTGCAGACATAGAACTTTGGTTCTATCTTTAACAGATACAATAAAAGACTTGTAAAGCATGGGCTACCTCAGGATGTAGTGAGTTGAATATTATTATTATTTTTTAAACTCTTCCCTTCCATCTTGGAATCAATACTGTATATTGGTTCCAAGGCAGAAGAGCTGTAAGGGCTAGGCAATGGGGGTTAAGTGACTTTCCCAGAGTCACACAGCTGGGAATTAAATAACATTAATGGTATCCAAGGAGAAGCTAGATGAAAACATGTAGGAAGATCTGGGTTCAAATTTGTCTTCTGATACTCTAGCTGTGTGAGCCTGGGCAAGCCACTTGAATCTTTCAAGTCTTCATTTGCAAAATGAGAATAATAAGAGCCATTTTTGTTGTTTAGTCATTTCAATTGTGGCTGACTCTTTGTGACCCCATGTGGGGTTTTCTTGGCAAAGAAACTAAAGTGGTTTGCCATTTTCTCTTTCTCCAGCTCATTTCACTGAAGGGAAACTGAGGCAAATAGGGTTGAGTAACTTGTCCAAGCTCATACAGTTATTACGTACCTGAAGCCAGGTTTGAATTCAGCAAGTTTCTTGACTCCAAGTCCCATACTCTATCCACTGTGCTGCCTAGCTGTCCTTCTAAGAGTCAACAAAAGTGTTTTACTCTTCCTAGATTCTGAAATTTCACTGAAGTCCATGATGGCAATGGGTTGGATTTCTTAGTCCTTTGCTTGGCCCTGAAAGGCCCTCACAACTTGGCCCCTTCCTGGCTTTTGAGTTTTCTTACATTTTATACCCCTCCACAAATTCTAGAGTCCTGAACCCTGATCCCATTGTCTTCCCCACACACACGTGGAATCCCATCTTTTGTCTCATTGTCTTCTCCCTGGCTGCCCCCCATACTCTCTCTCTTCATTGTCTCCTAATCTCTCCAGCTTCCTTTGAGACTTCAGCTTGAAAATCTATAAAATCTATTTTAAACTGAAAGGAGACCTTTCACTGTCCTTCCATCTACTCTCTATTTATCTTTTATGTACTCAGAAGAAATTCATGTTTGTGCCCCTCATTAGAATGTGAACTCTTGACTATAAGAATATAAAGAAAAAGAAGGACAATGAATGCTGCAAAATTACAAAGGACAAACTGGGCCCCCAAGAACAGATCTCTGAGGATGGATCCCTCCCCTGATTCCACTGCCAGGGAGTAGTTGGTGGCAGGGAACAACACATTTCATATACTATCAGATTGGTTTTTTTTTGATGTATTGATCAGTTTGCTGATTTGATTTCTCTTTCTCCTTTTATTTCCCCTTCATTTTTTTTTCTTTGTCATAAGAGATGACTTTCTAAGAAGGGGAAAGGATAAAAAGGGGAAGTTTAGGCAATGTAAAAAAAGTAATATCAATAAAAATGTAAAAAATGTGAGGAAAAAAATAATTTCTTGATGACAGACACTGTTCTTATCTTATCTTTGTTTCTCCAGTGCTTAGCAGTGTCTGGCATATGGTAAAACACCTAATAAATACTAACTGACTGACTCATTCCCTAGTATACTATGGTAAGAGTTATGGACCAGGTTCTGGATTTAAAAGTCCAAAAGAAGACTTAGAACATTTTTCAATCCTTTCTGGGTCAGTAGAGCCTGAAGGTCATATTCAAGAGTGTAACATATCAGTCAATGCACAAGCATTTCTATTGGAACTAAGGAAAAACAATCAAAAAACTTTTGCAACAAGCAGACTGTCTAAAGCTGTAATGGGCTGTCTCTGACTCTCCCTCACTACAGACTTTTCAGTGACTTGTAGTGATGCCCCAGAATGGATTTAGTTTAGGTCAGACTCTCCACTTTCTGGGGACCCTCCCAATTTTGAGGTTCTATGGTCCTGTGACTCTGGGAGGGTGTAGTTATTCCCACAGGTTAGCCATTGCCCCAAAGCAGCCCAGTTTTCCTTGGTAACGGCAATAACATTTTCCTCTGAGGAAAGTCCTCAGCAGGACTGAATGCACCTGTTGGGAAGGAAATATTTTCTAACATGTTTTCTCTAGTGGAGGAAGGGAACGGGTGGGTATCTGGTTGAGTCACTAAGAGCCCAGTGACTGCAAGAATTCAGAACTCCAGTCCCCCACCTGAATGCTTGTTGGCTGTTGTGAGAAACCAGACCATTTGATGCAAAACAAATTTCCTGGCTTCTTCCCAGAGACTATAAAGTCTTCCCGTAGCAACCCCAAAAGCAAACACTCTTCCTTACCCTTTGTTTAATATGTTGTGTCACCCACAGGGGAGGCTGTGTAATTATTGCTAAATAGAGGCAGAAGGCATCTGAAATGTGGGCTTTGCACCTGTTAGGCTGCCCTGGGTTTCCGGGGAAGCCAATGGTCCACCAGGCAGAGGCAACCATGGGCTAAGGTGGAGGAGCCTCTTTACAGAGGACAAGAGATAGGCTCGGGCCCCCATCCAGGTAAATTTCCACTGGGCCAGGGTGGGGACCAAGCTTGATCGTGGTGCCTTCCCTCTTTGATAACCTCCTATTGATATGCTGAGCTTACTACCTCCATGGCCCTGGCATGTGTTCTCTTAGAAAAAATGAGATTTTTATCCAACCTTGTTTTCTGTTCTTGGATCCTTGGGACTTAGCACATTGTCACTGATTCATATTTGTGGACTCACTGAAGGTCTACCAAAGCCTTTGTGGGGACCACTGGGTCAACAAGAGGGTGCAGTGGAGAGAGCTTTTTGGATCCCAGAGTCAGTTCAAATTTAGTCTCAGATATTTACTCACTTTGTGACCTCTTAGCATCCTTACTTGTATATTAGGGATGGGGCAGCTAGATGGGGCAGCGCATAGAGTGCTGGGTTTTAAATAAGGAAGACTTGATTCAAATCTGGCCTCAGACACTTATTAACCACTAATTATTAAATTATTATTAAACCCTATTTGCCTTGGTTTCCTCATCTACATATGAGAAGGAAATGGCAAACCACATTAGTAATTTTACCAGAACAAAACAAAACAACCAAACACACCCAAAACAAAAGAGTTGGACTCAACTAGAACAATTAACCAATAACAAAAATTGGAGATAATCATGGCACTGACTTCCAAGGGTTGTTGTAAGGATTAAATTAGATAATATTTGTAAAGCCCTTTGCAAACTTTAAAGCAATCTAAATTTTTATTTAATATTATACTATATCATCATAAATTATATAACTATTATAACATTATTATAAATTATTATTACCAGCCCTCCCTTTCCCATGCCAGTTAATAGACTATTCTACTCATGCTAGCCCCTGAGTACACAGCCACAAGCATAAGATTTCTTCAGAAATCACAGTTAGTGCTGAGAGAGACCTCAGTGATCAATCTTGCCCAAATGCCTTATCTTTACCAAGAATGGGAATGATTCATAAAAGATCACACTAGCTAGAAAGAAAGAAAGCTGGGTTTAAAATCTACTTACTACTAGACCCCTCTGATTTCCCTTTTTTTCCCCCTTTAAAATCCTTATCTTCTGTTTTAGTATCCATTTTAAGTCAGAAGAGTGGCAAGGACTAAGCAATCAGGGTTAAGTGACCTGCTCAGGATCTATCATCTAAGACAGTGATGGGCAAACTATGGCCTGCAGGCCAGATGCAGCCCCCTGAAATGTTCTATCCCTTTGGGCCACATTATTCCTAATCTGACGAATACAATGAGTAGGATACAATACAATGAAACTTAGAAAGAGTTGCCTTAGAAACAGACCAACAGATGAGCATTTTCTTTCCTTTGGGCCCCTTCTTTAAAAAGTTTGCCCATCCCTGCTCTAGGAAGTATCTGAGGTGAGGTTTGAAGCCAGGACCTCCTGTCTCCAAGCCTAGCTCTCTATTCACTGAACCACCTAGCTTCCTCTCCCTCTGGCCGTTTTTGAATCAGTCATTTAGTCAACAAACATTTATGAAGTTCCTGCTGTGAATCAGGCATTGAATTGAGGGCTGGAAAGACAAAAGCACTATTCTTGTCCGGGAGAAACAATATGTAACTCACGAGGTACAATCAAGATATGTGGAAATGGAAGGTGGTGGAGCTTGACCTTCCAGCTTGAAGAAGACAACAGGCATCACACTGTTGGGGCCAAGAGTCAAAGGAAATCACAGAGGGAAGAGTCTAGCTGGGGGAGAGGGGAAGAATGGGGGGAAGAACTCCTGAAGAAGGGGGGTGATGGGAGCCCTTTAGACTTCTCCAGCACTCTCTGCATTATAAATGATTATAAATGAATTAAATATAAATAATTATAATAATTATAAAGTATACATTTTCCCACCTTCAGACCTCACCCTGTCATCACTACAACTCTAGGAAGTAGACAGGGCAAGTATTATTGAGCTCATTTTGAAGAGAAGGAAACTGAGGCTTGCAGGGATTAAGCGATTTGCTCCCATACACGTAGCGAGTAGTACCTGGCAGAGCCAGCATTCTGACTCGGTCTTTCTGACTCCTATTCCCATTACACTAAACCGAACCTCCAGCTTGTACCAGGAAATCGTTAAGTGAGATCATCTTTCTTGTTTCCTTGCCAGTTTTTTAACCGTCTGACTATGGAATTGGCTCTTGCATCATGCCCTGAAGTCTTGAACAGAAGAGAAACACGAGAACACCAGAAACACCCCAGAATCAGTGAATCAAAGAGTTGGAGAATTGGAATGGGGCTCAGAAGGCGCCTAGTCCAACTCCTGCCCTAATTAGGAAGCCTGTTGATCCAGTCCCTTAGAAGAGGCTGTCCAGCTGCTTCCTATCTGAAGATTGCTAGTGAAAGGGAGCTCCTGACCTCCTGAAGCAGCCCATGGCATGTTGGGACAGCTGAGAATTTCAGGAGGTTTTGTTTTCCCCTCTTACATTGAGAAGATCTGACTCAGGTCTGCTCCAGTCCATGAATCTGTCTCTAAGAAGGGGCACCACGTTAGACACGAACCAGACATGTGCTGTGTGTGGTGGGAGGGTACGGTTATCCTCCCTGATCCAGGTTTAGTGGTTAAGGATCTCTTCCAAAACCCTGGAAACCATAAGCTCACTGCAAACTCAATATAATAGAAGGCAGCTGTTTGTTGTGGCTACCAAAAAAGCAGATGTAATCTTTTAGTAGACAGAATATGGTCAGGATTGGGGAAGTGATAGTCCCACTATACTCTGCCCTGGTCAGACCACATCTGGATAAAATTCAATTCTGTTCAGTTCTGGGGGCCAAAGTGTAGAAAGGGCAATAACTAGGATCTGTGTAGGGGAGGGCAAATAGGGGGCTCCTGGGACGCCAGGCTTGGAGGGGTGAGAGTTTTCCCTAATCTTGCCCCAGAATTATGCCTTCAAAACTACTGTCACTTCTCTGGCTATCTCTAGACCAACTTATTGTGTGCATTACCACCTTACCCAGCTTTGTAGCCCATCTTTATGTGTAATTGTTCCCCACTTGATTATAAACTCCTTGAGGGTAGCAATTATCTTGCTTACCTGTATTCCTAGCATTTAGCATGGTGCTTGGCACATAGTAAATGCTTAGTAAATTATCTGTCTGTCTATCCATCCATCCATTCATCCACCCACCCACCTGCCTACCTAGCTATCTAGCTACCTGCCTGCCTGTCAATCCATCCAGCTATCTCTCTATCCCTCTATCTATCCATCCATTCATCTATCATCTATCTATCTAGCCATCCATCCATCCATCTATCCATCATCTATTTATACATCTT
This sequence comes from Gracilinanus agilis, assembly GCF_016433145.1. Classification (NCBI taxonomy): domain Eukaryota; kingdom Metazoa; phylum Chordata; class Mammalia; order Didelphimorphia; family Didelphidae; genus Gracilinanus; species Gracilinanus agilis. Next base: position 685,006,442 of record NC_058130.1, read on the forward strand.
TCTGTCTATCTATCTATCTATCTCTCTATCCATCCATCTTTCATCTATCTATCCATCCATTTATCCATCTATCAATCTATCTATCTATCTATCTATCATCTGTCTGTCTATCTATCTATCTATCTCTGTCTTATGCATCTGTCTGTCTCATCTGTCTATCTGTCTGATTTTTCTATCTGTCTGTCTTTATCTACATGAGGGGACTAAAAAACTATATTATATGAGGATGGATTTAGGGAATTAGGGATGATGATTTATAGAGGTGAGAATACTGGGGTGAGAGCCAGAGAATCTGGAATCGAATCTAAGTTCTATCTCACATCATAGTATCATTTAAAGACGGATGGAACCATAGCTAGGTGGTGAAATAGATAGAACACACTGGGCTTGAAATCAGAAAGACTCATCTCCTTGAGTTTAAATCCAGCCTCAGACACTAGCTGGGTGACCCTGGGCAAGTCATTTAGCCCCATTTCCTCATCTGTAAAATGAACTGGAGAAGGATATGGCAAACCTCTCCAATATCTTTGCTAAGAAAACTCCAAAAAGGGCACGAAGAGTTAGACACAACAGAAAACGACTATGCACAAGGGCCTTGGGAAAATCAAACTCAACAATGCATTTGTACAGGTAAAGATACGGAAGCTGTATCCAGGGTCACATAGCTATTGAGGGTATGAGGCAAGATTTGAACCCAGGTCTTCCTGATTACACTTCCAGTGTCTTATATCAAGCTGCCTCTCAACTACATTTGTGATTTGGGGCAATTCATTTAACCTTTCTGGGAATTCAGCTTCCTCAGCTGGTTGGACTGAATGGCCTTTAAGGTCCCTTCCAGCATTCATTTTGTAATTCTTTTTTTTTTTTAAAGTAAACTTGGAGGGGCAGCTGGGTAGCTCAGTGGATTGAGAGCCAGGCTAGAGATGGGAGGTCCTAGGTTCAAATCTGCCCTCAGACACTTCCCAGCTGTGTGACCCCCATTGCCCACCCTAGAAGTTATGGGTTCTAAAAATAATAATAATAAAGTAAACTTGGGGGAAGAGGGAAGCAAATCATTATTCCAAAATAGCTCAAGGGTTTTCTTTCGGAATTAGGATTAGAGTTAATTTTGGTGGCTTCAGAGGGCAAAATTAGGAGAAATGGTTAAGGTGGCCCAAAGGCCAAGTTTGGCTCAATGCAAGGATGAGCTTCTTAACTACCAGAATTGTCCAAGAACAGAATGGCTTTCCATGATTCCTTATCCACTGATATACTGAAGTGGGGACTGGGTGAACCCTGGACTGGAGCCAATGCAGAAGAATTCAGAGAAGTTGGCCTAGATCGTTTCTGAGATCCTTCCCCCACTGAGATATTGTGATTTTTTTTTCTTTGTAACCCTTACTTGTCTTAGTAACAACAGATCTAAGATAGAAGGACAAGGGTTAGGGAAACAGGTTAAGTGACTTGCTCAGGGTCACATAGCTAAGAAATGTCTAAGGTCACATTTCCAGACCTGGGTCTCTATCTACTGCGCTACCTAACTGCCTCAAGAGATTGTGATTAATATGCAGGTATAGTGGTGCTGTGGGAAAATAATGAATTAGACATTTTATTAACCATCAGGGTGGGTAGGTAATGCAATGTTTGGAATCAGGAAGATCTAAGTTTAAATTTGGCTTCAGACACTTTTAGTAGTTGTGTGACCCTGGGCAAGTCACTTAACCTTGCTGGCCTCAGTCTTCTCATCTGTAAAATGAGCTGGAGAAGGAAATGACAAACCTCAATATCGGGTAACAAGGAGACACAACTGAAAAACAATTGAACAACGACAAATGCATAGAACACTATGTTAGACCCTGGTTAGGTAGTCTGTGCCCTCATGGAGCTCTTGTTCATACAGATGGTCCAGTCAGTGTACAAGCATTTAAGTGCTTACAATGTACTGAGATTTGGAGGTAAAAAGAAAAGGAAAAAACAGCCCCAACTTTTAGGGAGCTCACATTCTAGCAGGGAGCACAACATTGTAAATTACTGGGTAGATACAAGATATGCTCCGAGGAGAATAAAGAGTGAAGCATATTTTTTTCATTTTGTTTCTTGCTTTTATTTATTTATTTTGTAACATAGCTAATATGGAAATACGTTTTGCATGACTTCACATGTATAATTGCTATCATATTGTTTGCCTTCTCAGTGGGCTGGAGAGGGGCAGGAAAGAGAGAAATTTCATAAAATTTTATAAATGAATTTCATAAAATGAATTTTCATTTTTCTTAGTTTTATAAAATGAATGTTAAAATTTAATGAATTAAAAAAGCTATTACTGAGGGAAGATGAAAGGTGGCTTTAGAAGGGAAGGAGCTAGAGATCATAGCGGGAACCAGGAAAAGACCCCCAGTAGAGAATGTGATTTCAGTGGGGTCTTGAAAGAAGCCAGAGAAAGGGAGAGACAGAAGGAGAGGAAGGAGATACATTCCAGGGACAGCCAGGGTGAAGACACCAGCATGAGTGACGGGGTGTTGTGAGTGAGGGATAATAAATAACGGCTTTCTTGATTACTTTGAGGACCAAATGAGACAATGCATGTGAAAGCAGTTTGGAAAACATAAAATATAAGCAACAGCTAAGTGAGGTCTCCATCTTGGTCCTGAGAAGAAGGAAAGAAGCTCAAGCCTGGGGGTCACGAGCCTTCACCACCCCCTTTCATGTTCCCCACGTGGGATTTCTCCATCGCTTATCTGGAGACCTGGCTGCTTTCTGTTAGGGGCATGTGTGTGGGAAGGGAATTGGGACTGGGAATGTCAGGTGCTTATCTTGGAATGCGAAGGGAGTCTGAGAAAGTGGAGACTCCCATGGGGGCTCTCGGGGCAGAGGTTTGTAGTTGGACTGGGATCAAATGGGAGACAGATAATGGAGAGGGAGACAAAGCCAAGAGGAGGGAGAAAAGTGGAGCTGGGTCAGGCCATTGCAGTTAGGAAGCAGAGTTAGGAGAGAATGAAGTCAAGTGCTTGTCTTTATATTTCCAGCACTGATCACGGTGCCTTGTACATAAAAAGTTGCTTAGCAAATTTTTTATATCTAGCATCTATCCATTCTATCATATCTTTATCTATCCATCCACCCATCCATCTTTACATTTATCTGTCTATCCATCTTTTTATTTATCTATCTACACATCAATTTTTTATCACATCCATTCTATCATTCATCTATCCATCTTTCCATTTATAAAATCTCTCATCTATCTTTTCAATCATCTATTTGTCTGCTTATGCATCTTTCCATCTATCCATCCATTATATCATCTCTCTCTCTCCATCTTTCTATCCAACCATCCACCTTTCTATCCATCTACCTATTCATTGTCTTATTCCTCCACTTATCTGCCTACCTTTCTGTTTATCTCTCTGTAATTTATATTACACAGCACCAATTCAATTCTATTCCCATTTATTAAGCACCCACTGTATCAGATGCTAACAAAGAAGCTCTTTGTTCAGAGCTCACAGTGGAAAAAACACTGAATTTAGAGTCAGAAGATCTGGGTCCTACTCTCAGTCCCACTATTTGTTAACTATGTGACTCCAAATAAGGCACATTCTATCTTTAGATTTTCTCCTCTATAAAAAGGGATAACACCAGTAATGCTTGGATCCTTGGTAGACAATAAGGTAGCATAGCATTGTTAGGACCAAATGAAATAGTGCTTTGTAAGTATGAAAGTGAGCCATTATTATTTCTATTGGTATCCTTCCATTTTCAGGGATCATAAAGTTGTGGTATGAGGTGCTCTGTCCAATGGGGAAAAAAAAAACATTTACAAAGAGCCTCCTGTGTGTCAGGTCATTTTCTTCAAAGTTTTTCTAGGTCAGTAGATAGGACCCAACAGACCTTGTGCTTTGCTGGCACTCTCTTGGGGAACCTGCCTCCTAAGAGGGCCCTCTCAGCTCTAAAACTCAGTGTTCTAAGGCTTTTTTGTTTTGTTTTTCTGTTTCTAGCTTCTATATTCTACATACTATATATAGATATGGCTTTTGAGGTTCTCCCAACTTGGCCTCAACCTACCTTACCAAGTTTTACTATAAAATGATTCCTTTCCTACATTCCATGATCTACTCACACATGATACTCCATCTCCTACCCTGTAGGAGCTCCCATTCCAGGAATGCATTCTCTCTTCATCTCCATTTCTCAGAGTCCAAAGTTTCCTTCCAGATCAAGTTGTACCTTTTTAAATGAAGGCTTTTCTGATTTCTCAGCTAGTGGTTCTCCCTCCCAAACTACCTCACCTTAACTACTTTTTATATACTTAGGGGTATACTCTATTTCTATTTGTGTATGCACTTACTGTCTCTCCCTTCTTTCCAGCCGCCATTTGCAATAAGCTTCTTGAGATTAGGGCTCCTACTTTGGCTTAAGGGTTGTATGATGTTTACTGTGTGGTACAAAGTTTGGCATGTCAAGAGAAGGCCCAGAAGTGTATCATTTTTTTCAAATTTTATTCTCCACAGGCAAGGACAATTCTAGTGCCTAATCTGCAAGAAAAATTGCAGCCTCATCTTTTTTGGACAAATTCTGTTGGGCCACGGGACATGAGGTCCAATGGGATACAAAACAGAAACCCTGGGATATCAGGAAGCCAATGATTGAGAGACTTGGGAGAGGGAGAAGGATGGGGCATGACCAGAGAAGAATTTACCTGGTCTAAGACTATCTGAGTGAGTTGACTCAACTGGTAGCTTCCTATTTAAACTACTTATTCTTAGCTAATTAGCTGCTAAGTTGAGCTCTTTCTGTTTGCTGAATTGTTATCAACATCCTCTAAATTTTGGTTCCTGGGGGGAAGGCTCTAGTCACAACCACCCTAGTTATGGCTCTGCCAAAAGGAACCTCATACACTAGTCACACTCTTCTATACACTCCCAAATTCTCTTTCCTGCCTTGAAGCCTTCACTCAAATAATCTGAAAAGAATCTCTTCTCTCTCTTCTCCAAATCCTGTGAATCCTATGAGTCCCAACTCAAGTCCCATTTCCTCCAAAAAGCCTGCTTTGTAAACCTCAAAGCATTATGGAAATGAGGATTCTTTTTACTTTTATTCCAGATTATCACAGCTGACACCATTATTGTATTTAGCTCAAGCATTACCTTAACTATTCTCTAATTGCTAGAATACTCTCTCCTTAAACTTCATATGCATTTATTTATTTTATTTTAGTAAACGCTTATATATGGGCTTGTTGCCTCCCCTCTACTAGAATGTGTTTCATTTTTATCTTTGTATCTCTATCACCTAGTACAGTGTCTGACATAGTAGGCACTTAATAAACGTTTATTGATTTATTGATTATAATCCCTCTGTAGTTGCCACTAAGTCTGAGAGCCCTGGGAGTTTCAGCTAATATCCACCAATACTCTCAGGTATGGGAGGGCGCAGGAACTGGTAACCTGAGCATTTCTGTGATAGACAATAGGCTGAATAGGACCATGTACTACAACTGGGGCGGCTAGGTGGTACAGTGAATAGAGAGCCAGGCCTGAAGTCAGGAAGACTCATCACATTCCTGAGTTTAAACCTTAACCTCAGACACTTACTAGCTGTGTGGTCCTGGGCAAGTCTTAATCCTGTCTACCTCAGTTTCCTCAACTGTAATATGAGCTGGAAAAGGAAATGGCCAACCACTCAAATACCTTTACCAAGAAAATCCCAAATGGGTCAGGAAAAGTAGAATATGACTGAAAGAGCTGAATAACAATAATATTGATTATCTTATGAGCATCATTATTTTGACTAAATTAGACCTGTGATTTTACAGATATAAAGAACTTCCAATAAGGAAACTTGCTCCACCAATATAGATTGGCAAATGCTCTGAAACTTACAGTGTTCATTATAGATTAATAGTCTATGACCCTAAGAGAGTAAGTGAATTTTGCCCAGTGGCAGTATTGTAGTCAATGCTAATTGAAAAATTCAAAACCTAAGAGATTAAGTGACTTGTTTAGGGTCAAAATGGCAGTAGCTGTCAGAGCTGATTTACTTTAACCAAGGTCTTCAACCAAGAAGAGCTGGAGGAGAACCAAGGACTTTAAAGGAAGCAGTGGTCACTCTAGGTTGGAAGTGGTACTCAACCAAGGTCTTCCTGACCTCAAGGTCAGCTCTCTATCCTCTAAACCATGCCATCTCTTAGCAATGATAACAATGATGACTATACACTCTTATCTAGCACGTCACGCCAAATAACATGTACCCATCCGCCTTTTTGTTCAGCCCCACCATGTTCTTTGAGTCTCACAAACTGAGTTAGAATGAAAGTTACTAGTTCAGAGAATCCATGATAATTCTATTGGTATAGATATTCTCTTCCCTAATATGATCACACACCTCCTGCCCCCTTTATGGACTCATATCTTTCAAAAGTTATTATATTTAGAAAAATATATCACTCTCCAGCTAATTGTTGATGAGACTCTCCAAATTTAGCCAGGTTCATTTTCAGATTACAGGCATACCATCTATTGTTGGGCTGTGATCTGAGTTCAAATCTAGCTATGGCCCCTAACTGTGTGACCCTGGACAAGTCACTTAAACTGTTTGCCTCAGTTTCCTCATCTATAAAATGGGGATAATAATTGTACTTATCTCTTAGGGTTGTTGTGAGGATCAAATGAGATAATATTTGTAAAGCACTTAGCACAGTGTTGGCACACAGTAAATGCTCTAAAAATTTTTTTAAACCCTTACCTTCCCTTCAAAATCAATACTAACTATTGCTTCTAAGACAGGAAAGCTGTAAGAGCTCCTATTAATTATCAATTAATTGTATTATATTATTTTAAATTACTATGTATTATGAATTATTATGTCAGTTATTTATTTCATTACTATGAATTATGTATTACTTATTAATTACTAATATTAACCATTATTATTAACTAGTGCTGATACTTTTGTCTATATTTTATCAAAGAGAAAAGGCAAACACTGAGAGATCAAACGATTTGCCAAATTTTCAGAATTAGAAGTAGAAAGCTAAATAGGTCTAGACCCCAAGTCTCATGTCCTAGTTTATCTTTTCATGGCAATCCCTTAATTCTCTCCTCTAAACCATGCATTGTACACCTTGTAATGTTTGTAGCTGTTCTATTTCTCTTGGAATATCCTTGGCAGCAGGATATCTTTTGCAAGGGAGAGATGATAAACATTTAGGAACTGATTTAAAAAAAAACGTGTCCAGGATAGTCTTTTAAGTTTAATTCAAACCATTAACACTTTCTTAAATCTTGGGCAATTAGCAAAATAGTATAAGAATCTCTGATTTGTAGCCTGCCAATTTCTGATGTGTAAATGCTCACATTGAAAATTCAAGAATCAGACTATTGGGCCTGTCTCCAGAACATCCCCAGTATTCTCTCACACCTCCCTCCCACACTGCACAACCAGTACCACTCTAGACAAAGTTAATATTCATTCATGATCCCTGTAAGCTCAGACACCCAAGTTCAGCCCTCAACTACTTACCATCCACCAAGTATAGGTGTCATTCTCCAAGAAAGCATTCTGCCTATTTAACAATGGCTGCATCGTATGATTAAACCTTTCATCAAACCAGGGAGCAAACCCAGTCTCCGAGATGCACTGGGAGCAACTACAGGGTCTCTGAGGGTACTTCATGAATCTTTTCAAATGCTCTGAGAAATGCATCACCATCTGCTTGGGGAACCAGGTGTAGGTGGTTGTGGTGTGAGCATAGTTCAAGAAGAAGGATGTGAGAAAAACCAGAAGGAGGATGAAGGTAAACACTTTGAGACTTTTCTTCTTTATTGTTGCCATCTTTTCTCTCTGGTGGGAGTCTTAGCAGGCAGGAATAGATTAAGAAGTTCCCAGGGGCTGAAAATTGGGATTGGACCTTATCTGCTCAGAGACAGAGAGAGGATATCCTTACTGGATGTGTAAGGCCAAAACCAAATCCATCTTTTTTGAGAAATCTTCCATTGTCCCCTGGAACTTGGATAATCTTCTAGAGATAGTAACTATATCACATGACGAGTCTCTGGTTCTATTTTTCTTATCATTCAGTGTTCAAAATAAAAAATCCTGGTTCTGTTTCTTCAGCCCTCCTAAACAGCAGCTGATTTCTTTCTTCGAGGCTTTAATCAAAACTAATAACAGTGATTTCCTTTCCCTGTTCAAACAGATTGAGAGGCAATTAATATCTGTGTCAGAGTCTGGCTAGCTTTCAGGTAGAGAATATCAATGAAGGGACCTTGCTGCAAGATGAAAGATTCCTTCCCTTGAACCTCTGAAAAGTTTGTCCTCACTGTGATTGAATCCTGGGTGCCAACCAAAGGAGCAGGTGAAGAGGGCCAGTACCTGCTTGAATCACAGGGATCTGATTGTCATCTGTACAAAAGAAGAAAACAGAATAAAACCGTGTTGAGTATTTGAAAAAAAAAACAAAAACTACCACTTCCTTTTCCATCCCTAGCTTTCCTCTCTCTTTCTCCCCCCAATCTCCTCTAACTTTTGATAAAATAAAACACCACAGTTTGAAACTGCTAGGTAAAGGCTTCCATGCAAAGGTGGGTGACCAGGACAATGGCCTCTGTTTTTATAACCCTTCCAGGCTTACCAAGGTAGGATCTATATTGCTATCTGCATTTTATAGATAACGAAACAGGTTCAGAGGAGAAAACTGGTAGAAAGAGGAGAAAACAGATATAGGGCTAGAAAGGCTGTTGGTGAGCATAAGACCATCATTCTGAAACAAGAAGGGACCCTCAAAAAAGAAAATGCCCAGGGAGAGGACATCATTCTCATATACCTTTACTGTTTACACCTCTAGTCCTAAAAAAGGAGAACTAACCGATACTCACACTTGTGGCCCCATTAATGGGTCCTCACTCATCCACCAGCTGTGACCTCACTCCACAGAAGCCACCACAGAATAGGGATTACTCTTCTTTTGTAGTATTTAATGGCAGAAGTTTGAGGCAAGAAAGGACTGGATATCCTCATCAAAGCAGGAGAAAGCAGCTTTCATAAGGGTGAAAGCCATAATTTCCAGGCTAACCTTGCAAATGTCAGTTAATTCTGCTCTGCTTCACCCCTCTCCATCTCAGATCATTCTGGTAAGTCTCAGCTAGATCCTGATTTAAGACCTGGGAAGTCCCCATCACCTTTGCATCTGGGGCTAGAAATATTCCTCCTTGCAATGATTGAGGGGAGCATGAGTGAGTAACAGCGGGGACCTCACCCCACCAGAAGTAAATTGCATGTGGCTGGACCTGGTGTCCAGAGGGTATGATGGTTTTCTTCAAGTGCTCGCTTTAAGGCACTATTCTGGTCTTCCGCTTTTACTCTGCTCAGAAGAGTCCTGCCCCATCTTCCTCTCTTGACCCCTCCCTGTCTTGACTTGCTTCACTCAGATCTAGAAACATCTAAACCACTTCCTCTGCTGAAAGCTTCTGAACCAGCCTCCTGAATCATGGTGACAACAGAACTCAAACCCTGTAGGGCCTGCCTCCTGATATTTGCAGAGATCAGACCTTTCCCCCTTCTTTCTGAACAGGTAATACTGGCCACTCTCCTAAAAACTCAAATCAAATTTTTATTCCATCTATTTTGTCTCTGTGTCACTCCCTTAAACACCACTGATAGGTTCCTTGAGGGCCAGGTCTGGTCTCTTTTTCTTTGTTTCTCATATCATATTTATGTGGCATTTCTACATTTTGAAGCATTCTATCCCACCCTTCAATCCTATTTTATAGATGGAGAATGCAAGACCTGAGGAGGTAATGGGACTTGTCCATGGTCAGAGCTGTTAAGAAAAGAATCAGTGTTTCTTTTTGTTCCACATCCAGCTACACAATGTTGCCTCACAATTAAGTAGACACTTAGTGTTTATTAAATTAGTGTCTAGGCCATCTTTAAAAGAGCAAGGAAAGGGTTGGATATAATCCAGACTACTATCTTCTCCATAAATGATAACTGGGAATGTTTACCCTTCATGGACAGTGTGGGGATGTAATAGGTATAGGCTAAACCCAGTTTCCGAAACTTGTTAAGTCCCCACCTATTGTCCATTCCTGTCTCCTACTCACCCTTCTGGACCCACATATAATATTTAAGTTAACTCCCCTGTTTTTCCCCATAAAAGGGATGAGTGAAATTCAACAGTCCCTTACAGTCCTATTTTGCTATTTAGTCTATTATGAATAAAAATTAATCTTGGAGGCTTGAGACTAAATTTGTAAGTATTTATTAGCAAAGGGAAAGAAAGATAGAAATAAGGTTTCCAGCTTTATATACAAAATACTTCTGAGTCTTTATGACTCCCTTTGGTATTTTCTTAGCATAGATACTGGAGTGATTTGCCATTTTCTTCTCCAGCTCATTTTACAAGTAAGAAACTGAGGCAAACAGGGTTAAGTGACTTGCCCAGGGTCACACAGCTAGTGTCTGAAACCAGATTTGAACTCATAAAGATGAGTCTTAAGACTGGGAAGAGAAGATCAGAGCCAGAGAGGGAAAGGAGGGGAGGGAGTGGAGAGGATATCCTCTGGAAGGTCATGCTTTGTTACTTGAGGAATCAAAGGATAAGAGTCTATGACATGGTCTGGACTCAATCTCTTCATGTCTAATCCTGTGCATTTTAGTCAATGAGTCAAAGATCAGCCTGAGTGCTTGTCCCAGTTAGTCCTGCCCAAATGTTTGGACTGGGGCTGGTTTCAATCAGTTCTTACATAAGATCTGGAGGCGGTAACAGAAATATTGGGGGGTGGGGTGAAGACAGGGTATAGGAATGAATGCTAAGGCACAGCGTCCTACAAATAAAATAGGAATGACCTTTTAGGGGGAGGGCGCTTTTAAATTCCAACCACTCTCCAAAAGGGGGGACCCCTATAGCCTGTTGCTGGCTCAGTAAAAATTATAAATGATGAAAACCATATGAAAAATCACAGGGAAGGTAGGAAAGGGAAGAGAGAGGGAAGGAATAACACTTATTAAAGCAGTAATTTCAAATGCTTGAACCTGAGCACCAAAGTAAATCAGAACAGAGGCATTCTTGCCTAGGGTTTCTTTTCCTTTTTTTTTTTAAACCTTTTGGTCTTAGCTGTGTGACCCTGGGCAAATCACTTAACCCTGTTTGCCTCAGTTTCTCATCTGTAAAATGAATCAGAGAAGAAATGGAAAACCACTCTGATGTCTTTTGCTAAGAGAACTTGGAAAAGAGTGACGGAGTTGGGCACTACTGAAAAACCACAAAAAAGTTTCATAGGAAAACACTTACAAGACATCACATCTGGGATGAGAAGACAATGAAAGGGTTCTATTCTATATTGGTGAGGGGTATATTCTCACCCTCTCCCTTAGATATCAAAATATCAAGTATCTAAATATCAAAACTCTCTGACCACTGAAATATATCTCTAACATCCCATTGTCCCTTTTCCAAGATACTTTCACGTCAATCATCTCATCTGAACTCAAAACCACACAATGTTGTAGGCAAGATAGGAATTATGAGCCCCATTTTGCAAGTCAGGAAACAGAGCTTTGGGAGGCCCAAATTCACATGAAGTTACTAGAAGCACCTGGCTTCAAACCAAATTTTCTTAATCTAAGTTCAGTGAACTTAGTGAACTTTGTGAATTTTTAATAACCCCATGACCCCCTTTATTTCTTTTTTGTAGCCTAAGTGCTCTGCATGGGGTTCTGTGTATCGCAATAGTCAAATATTTGGTGGTAGTGATGGTGATGGTAATGATGGTAGTAGTGGTGATAGATGGAAACACCACTGGATTTGGATACAGAGAGAGGGTCTGGGTTTGAATTCTAGCTTTGCCATTTAATGACCTTTGTGAATTTGGGCAAGATTCTATCCTCTGGGCCTCATCTCTCATCTATAAAACATGGGGGCTGAACTAGACGTTCTTAAAGGGCTCAATCAACTCTAAATCTTAAAATCCTCTAAAGAAAACCAGAGGAAGAGAATGATAGAAACTTATTAATGGCGGGCGATCTGTTCCATCTGCTTTCACTTAGGGCCTGTGTGCTCTGTATGCTCTCCATCCTGTTCACTTGCAATAGAATACACAGACCTATTTTCCTGCTAAGTCATTTTTAAGAACATGAGCAATGTTTCTGGTCATTTAGCTTTTATTAGTGTTCTTGACGAGAAGAAAATATAAGTGATGTTTGCCACTCTTTAGCGTCCTAAAGGAATGATTGTCCAAGTGTTTTTTTAACATATGGAGGCACTTTGAATTAGAGGGCTGGGAGATGATATGGTCCAAATAATCTGTGATTCAGGGTCCCACACCCAAATGGTGGCTGTCCAGTGGGACTAAAGGAGGGCACGTGGCAGGGATGCTGAACCCAATTTCATTCACTGAGTCAACTAGACCTGCTGTCAGATCTCAAAGATCTGAAGGGAATGGCAGGCTTGTTTCTATTTCAATTACTGCAAATACATTTGCTTCTCTGGATGCTCAATTACCCAAAGTAATTCTGAGATACTCATTTGATTCAGTTAATAAAATGAGTATAAATCAATCTGCTCCCACATAGATGCAAATTTTGTTGAATCACTGCTCTGTGCCTTCCAAGAATGTTCTTCACACACACTCCTACAAACACAAATATTCACAACATATACACAAGAACACATACATAGAAACACAACTATAAAAATACATATAGAAACCTACTGAAAAATACACAAAGGAACAGATACAGAAAGCAAATCCACATAAATATATAAAAATATGTATTGACATATTCATAACCACACAGTAACACAAAAATAAACATAGACATGATTCACAAACACATAAAAAATAGACATGCATAAATATACATGTATAATAATACATGGAAATTTAAAAGATAGAAATACACATTCAAATATAGACTCACAAACATAAAAAAAATTCACCAATATATACAAGAATAGAGGGACACACATAGATATGTGTTGCTAAAAAGAGAAACATTTAAAAACACATAGAAGCATAAAAACAAACACAGACATGATTCACAAACACAGAAGAACACCCAAATATATACACAGAAAAATATAGAGGCATAAACATACCCAGACAATCTAAGACTGAAGCAAATATCCAAAGACTCACAACCATGGAAAAATATACACTTAGACATTCACAAACATACACAAGAACAGAGAAACACACAAAGATATGTGTTGATAAAAAAGAGAAACATTTTAAAAGCACACATAGATAGGTATTGGAAAAAAGAAACATTTACAAAACACATAGCAACATAAAAATAAATACAGTCATGATTCACAAACACAGAAAAACACACACCTGCACTTTCACAAATATACACAAGAACAGAGAAACACGCATAGATATAAAGGGAAACATTTAAAAAACACACATAGATATATACTGAAAAAAGAAACATTTAAAAACATACAGGAACATAAAAATATAGACATGATTCACAAACACAGAACAACACCCAAATACAGAGGCATAAATATACCCAAAAAATCTAAGACTGAAACAAATATGAACATAGACTCACAAACATACACCCCAGCACTTTCATAAATATACACAAGAACAGAGAAACACACATAGATGTGTATTAAAAAAACACTTAAAAACACACAGGAACATCAAAATAGACATGATTCAGAAACACATAAGAACACCAAAACTCACACACGTATGTGTAGCAAGGTAAACATACCCAGAAAATATAATTCTGACATACACATTCAAATATAGACTCATGGACAAACAAAAATATATATCCACACATTCACAAATATACATGAAAATAGAGAAACACATCTAGAAATGTGTTGATGAACAGAGAAACATTAAAAAAACCACCTAGCAGCACAAACTCATTCACACACAACTATACAAAATCATACCTAGAAACACACAAAATATATCACAATGCATGTAGATACATTCAGAGACATACACAGGAGCCTAAAAATGGACCCATGAATGCAGAAATAAATACACATACACACTCACAAATACATGGAAACATATAAACTCATTGGTGTGGATTAACTATGTTCAGAGCCCATGGAGACAACACACTGGAAACACACACAGAAATTAATGTATATAGTATATGTATATCTACATACATATTTCCAATCTGCAAGAATAGAGAAAACTCATGCAGAAACACAACTAAAACTACACATTGCAACAAAGAAACACAATATGACATTCACCCACAAAGAAGGCTTGGGGTGATGGTAAGCCCTCAGATATACCTATCCTCGTGGCTGGATCAGATCAATCAATGTTATAGAAAAGCTGGAGTGCACCAGCCATGCCAAGAAAGCATCTCTGCCCACTAGACAACCTGGTCTCCTGACTCTGATGCCTACTCCCGCCTCTAGGACTTTGCTCAAACTGTGCCCTCCTCTTGCTCATCCAAAGTTCCTTCTGCCTCCCAGGGCCAGTGCCAAACTCACCTTCTCTTCCCCATCTTCTCCAGCTCTAAAAGGCTGCATGTTGTGGTAGAAAGGAGGAATCAGAGTATAGGAGTCAGACAGATTTTTTCAGTTTGTTATTTCCCATCTTTAGGACTCAGTTTCCTCATTTACAAAATGAATGACTTGGGCTGGATGCTCTTGAAATTCTTTTTAAATTCTAACAGTATGACTGTATTATGATTTGGTTCCTCAATTAAGAGGTGAGTACTTAATTTCCTTCTGGGTTTCATAGGTGATTAAAGGATTTAGAGCTAGAAGGGACCTTAGGTCAGGTCTCTATATTTTACAGATTCAGAAACTGAGGCTGAGAGGGGAGAGGACCTGTCCAAAGTCACTTGTGGTAGAGCAGAAGGTACTTGTGCTGGCTTAGAGACAGCCACTATAAGCTATCTGTCTACAGACCCTGGGTCAGTGTTCTCAGCAGCTGGGAAGGAGAGGAAACAGCTTTAGAGAAAACCACAAGGGAGGGGAGGGTTAGAATTTGAGTTTCCTGCCAATGCTAGGATGCTTCTGAGGCGTGGCTGTCACTGGCCTGGGCAAACAACCCCTCTAGAGTCCAAAAGGAATCCTGCCTTGGTGCCCAGGCACCATCCATCCTGTGGCTAATGCAGCTCCCAGAGGCATGGGGCACCCTTTGGAGGTTGAACACAGATGGCCTCAGTCTTGCCTTCCAGGTGTTAAACACTCACTCACTGATCACCCAGCTACCATTCTCTGATTGGGATCCTCTAAAAATAAAGGGTAACAATGAGATCAGTTTACTCATCTGTGTTGAAGGCATTAAACAAGACAGTCTCTAACATCCCTTTCAGCTTTAGCATCCTGTATTCTCACATTCTGGTTTCTAAATTTTCATCCATCTCTAATATCCTGTGACTTAATAGTCTAAGTTCAAAAGTTCCTTTTGGCTCTAACATTCTATGTTCTTATAATCTAGGTTTTAAAATTCCTTCCATGCTTAATAAACTGTGTTTTATCAGTCTAGGTTCTAGCCAGAGTAACAGGTACAGACCTACTGGAGCTCCCCTGTCACTGGGCAAAGTCCCCCCCCCCCCGCAAAAAAAAAGGCTGCTTTTTTTTTCAGTGAAAATCTCTCCAGGGGTGTGTGAGTTTCTTGAATCTGTTTTTTTTTTTTTAAGTTTCTGCATCCTAAAGTCCTGGCATGGTGTTTTTCACATACCAATAAAGAACTGGAAGGAACCTCTGAGACAATTCAACCTTCCTTCATGTTATGGATAAGGACCCTGAGGTAAATAAAGTTAATTAAATGATTTGACTAAGCTCAGATAATCTGGCTTTGATATTCAATCATTTTATATTTTTAAGGTCCTTTCCAAATGTAAAATGCTAGGAGTCATCATTCAATCCATATTTGCTGGTGTTTCTATACCTCTTATACTTAAAAGGTGGGATCTGAACCTAGTTCTATCCAATGTACCATGTTGCCTCCGGTAGATGCTTCCTAATTATTGAGTTGAATTGAATTTGAAAAACCAAAACAAACCAAAACAAAAAACTTGCAAAGACTGAGTCAGGAGGAAAATGGTGGTCAAATTCTGATTACTGATATGGACCAGCTGCATGACCTGGTCAAAGTGGCTTTCCCTTTCTGGGCCTCAGTTTCCCCATTTGTAAAATGAAGGCAATGGTCTAGATTACCTCTAAGTTCTCATCTAATTCTAACATTCGATCACTCCTGAAGGTAGGTTCTCTTCAGTCTTTCCCCTCAAACAGAAGCTGGACATGATGGTCCTTGCTTACTACAAACCTCACATAAAATATCAGATCTTAGACTGGGAAGGGTCCTTACAGGTCATTTCATCCAAAACCTTTCTGTTACTATGGATGATGGAGAAAGTGCCAACTCTGCCATGATCACAGGGAAAGCCCTTCTCCTCTCCAGGCTCAAGTTTCCTCATTTCATAAAATAGGGGGTGAAACAACATTATCTCTGAGGATCCTTCCAGTCCTAAAATCTCCATGTTTTTGATTAGCTCTGCTAGTCTATATTCTAGTATTTTATGTTTTTAAGGTCCCTTCTGAGTCACAAGTTCTATGAGTACGCCATCAAGGCCATATTCTCTGGCGTTTTTATACCTTGAGTAAGAAAGATGACCTGCCCTGTCCTCTCCTATCACCTCCTGGATACACGAGGAGATTTAGCTCCCCACAAGACCAGCTAACCCTGTGGCTCCAGAGGGGGCTTTTGGATGAAAGTTAGAGAGGCAGATTGTGGCTCAACAAAAGGAAATAATTGATAACAATTAGTAATAGGTTGCTTGGCCAGGTAGGAGTGCCCCATCATTCAAGGGTTCAAAAAAATTCTCACTCTCAGGGATGCTGCTGATGGGATTCCTTAGTCCCCTGGGAGGTTTGGCCACAAGACCAGCCTTCCCCTTGTCTGCAGATGAAGAGCACATCACTTATATGGTAACAGGGCTCCTTAGCCACCTTCTTGACAGTTGCATTGTTGTCTAGGTCAGAAACCATGACCCATGGACTTAGCCCTTTTAGGTCTGTAGCATCCTTCTACCCTCTGGTAGTCTGATGGGGGAGCACCTCCAAGGGACCACTGTTTGGGGGTGTAAGCCAGTGATGCTTTACTCCTCACCTCTCCCCAAAAGAGACAGAGTCCTCGACTTCACTCTGAACTTTGGGGCTTGACCACTTTGGGCATCAATTCTCTCCCCTCTTCACACTGGGTACAAGAGGAGAGAGACAGCTAGGTTAGAGTAGCCTCTTATCTTCAGCTCATCCAATCCTCAGGGGCAGGGACTTCTCCACCCTCTGTAGAGACCCCCTGAGCTTCTAGAATGGCTCCATGAACAGGAAGAATTCACACTGACGTTCCTAGAGAAAATTTTATTTTTTCATGGGACTTTCACTAACAATGCCCTAAAAAGCTTAATTATTCTCAATAATCAATAAGCATTTATAAAGATTCAATATGCATCAGATGCTGTGGAGAAAAAGAAAGGAAAAAAAATAGTCCTGTCCCTACAGAACTCATGTTCTAATATATATATATATATATATATATATATGTATATATATGTATGTATGTACATATACAATAAATACAGTATAGATAGAAGGCAATCTTAGAAGGGAAGTCCTTGCAAATGAGGGAAATAGCTGGTACAATAGGATACAGTGTTGGACTTGGAATCAGGAAGGCCTTTGTTCACATCCTGCCTGAAAAGCTTTTCTAGCTGTATGACCCTGGGCAAGTCACATAGTGGTTCTCAGCCTCAGTTTAATCATCTATAAAGTGGGGAGAATAACAGCCCCTAACCTCCCAGGGATGCTATGAGGATCAAATGGGATAAATATTTGCAAAGTGTTTTGCAAATTTTAAAGTGTGATATAAATGCTAGCTATTATTATTGCTATTATTAATTACCACAACTCTGCCATGAGATATGATTACAGTGCCAAAGGCTTCATTAGGACAAAAGATTTTAGAGCTGGAAGAGACCGTATCAATCATCTTACCCAATCCCTCCTCATTTTAGAGATGAGGAAACTGAAGCCCCAAGAAATGAAGTTATTTTCTTGCATTTATTTTGTATATACTTTGTTGAAATCTAGCTACTTGTAAGAATATATAGATAGATAATAATATGGAAATGGTTTTTGAACAATGATACATGTAAAACCCAGTGAAATTGCTCATCAGCTAAGGGGTGGGGGGAGGGAAAGAACAGGAATCATGTAACCATGGAAAAGTATTCCAAATTATTTAAATAAATAAATGCTTTTAAAAAAATAAGATAAAAAGAATATATAGATACCTATATAATTATTTATCTTTTATATATATATATCTTTCTACACGTCTGTTTATCCATTTGTCCATCTATATTTGTCTGTCTCTAACTTCTCTCTCTCTCTTCCTCTCTCTCTTTTTTCACTTTCCCAACAGAATAAAAATTCCTTAAGGGCAGAAATTGGTTCACGCTTTTTTGAATATCCCCAGAACACACCACAAATGCTTGTGGATTGATTGATAGAATGCCACATAGGTTAGTTAGAGGACAGTAGTTAGAGAGTTGGGATTCAAACCAGAATTTTCTGACAAAGTCCACAGTGCCCTTTCCTAACACCTCCATTTGTTGACAGGACAGCCAGAGCTTTAGAGAATCAAAGCGACTTGGCTAGGAGTCCACAATATTTTACAGAAGCAGCAGGAATAGAACATAGCTATCCTAACTTCCAGCCCAGCACTCTTTCTCCCCAAAGTGAGAAGGGATCTGGGCAGATTATGTGGAAAGCTCCTCAATCAATCACTGTAGACATGGCATGGGTAGCCCTTCCCCTTCCACCTACTCTACATATAACTGGGTGGGTGTTTGGAGACTATAATACTACCTTCATCTCAGTCATTTAGCACAGAGGAAGAATCCCACAACAAAGCTTCAGGCATGAAAACTGCCCGAGTATTTGAGCTTGAAGCTACCACAGTCTGATTGGGATCCTCTAAAAATAAAGGGTAACAATGAGATCAGTTTACTCATCTGTGTTGAAGGCATTAAACAAAACAGTCTCTAACATCCCTTTCAGTTCTAGCATCCTGTATTCTCACATTCTGGTTTCTAAATTTTCATCCATCTCTAATATCCTGTGACTTAATAGTCTTAAGTTCAAAAGTTCCTTTTGGCTCTAACATCCTATGTCCTTATAATCTAGGTTTTAAAGTTCTTTCCATATTTAATAAACTGTGTTTTATCAGTCTAGGTTCTAAACAAATCTTATGTTCTCAAATTCTAGGTTCTAAAGTTCCTTCTAGCTCTACCATCCCATGTTTTTACATACTAAGTAATAAGGTCCTTCTAGCTTTAACATCCTTTTTTCCAAAGTCCCTTCCAGTATTCTATGTATTTTAGATTTTACTGAAGTATGTCTTGGGCTCTAGAATACTAGAAATCTATTTGATAGCTCACATTTTAGGTGTCTGAGTAAGTAACTTGGCTTATTCTCAAATTCTAGCCAGGAGTTCTTATCCTGTGATTTGTGAACTTGTTTACCAAAAACAAAACAAAACAAAACAAAACTACAATATTTTAACAATTGCATTTCAATATAATTGGTTTTCCTTTTAATCTTACATATTTTCTTTTATGAATTTAAAAACATTATTCTGAGAAGGAGGCTAAAGGCATCAATAGAAAAAAAGGTCCATGAGAAGACGAAGAAGAAGAAAGAAGAAGAAGAAGAAGAGAGAAGGAGAAGGAGAAGGAGAAGGAGAAGGAGAAGGAGAAGAAGGAGAAGAAGGAAGAGAAGGAGGAGGAGGAGGAGAAGGAGAAGGAGTAGGAGAAGGAGAAGGAGAAGGAGAAGGAGAAAGAGAAGGAGGAGAAGGAGGAGAAGGAGAAGGAGAAGGAGAAGGAGGAGAAGAAGAATCCTTACTCTAGACATCATCATTTACTGAGTAAGTTAGATGGGAAACACTATAGATAACAGATGGAGGGAGCTGCTCTGGGCTACTTGTGGAATCCCCTCCAAATCCTTGCTCAGTGACCCTCCATGGGAAAGATGAATGACCCCAGATTTGGATTCACAGGGAGAAAAATCAGCAACGACAACTAATTTTTTATCTCAGAGTCCTTGGCTGATGAATTGTATAGGGCTTTAGTGAAAATTACCTAGGCACTGGAGATGTCTTTCTGTAGATATGCCACATAAATGCCAACTTTGGGGAGTGTTTTAATAAGAGGTGATAGAAAACAAATATTTCTGGCTGGCTACTTCTCTCCAGCTTTCTCATCTATCCCACCTTGCCTTGGGGTGTGCTTCACACTCTTGAAAACCCTTTCACACAAGTCATCTCTAGTTCATTCTCATGAACATTTCTATAAGGGAGGCTTAGCAGGTTTCACAAAAACCGTACATGCATCAGCACCCAAGACACGGGCAGGTCACGTAGGAGGCTGGGGACAAAACCAGAACGAAACCCTGATTTATAGATTCCCACCTAGTTCTCTGGGACATCTTGTTGTACCACGTTGGGGGTAGGAGTGAGGAGCCACCCTACCACATTTTCTTGACTTCTATGATTTGAAAAATAACCTACTAGATAGGAGTCCTTAAAATCTAGCAGAGCATGAGGGAAATCCTGGCATTCAAGGGCATGAACTTATAAATCCAGGGCTCGGATTTAGAGAAACAGAGAACCTCTGTGTTGCAAAGCTCCTGAGGGTGGGGAGATTTCAATAGAAAATTCTATCAGGAGGAGCTATGTTAAATGTATATATACTATGTGTATTCTGAGGAATAGTTTGGCTAAATGTGCCTAGGCTGAAGGGGCTTGTAGCTCTGAAATCATTGCACTTTATTAGGAGATTCAAGGTCCACTTCTACTCTTCCATTAAATAACTATGTGACTTTGGGTAAGCCATTAGTCTTTTTAAGCCTCAGTTTCCCCATCAGTAAAATAAGGGGGTTGGACCAGATCAGGGGTTCTCAAAATATGCCCCCAAACTTTTTTTTAAACCCTTACCTTCTGTCTTAGAAATGATACTAAATATTGGTTCCAAGGCATAAGAGTGATAAAGGCTAGATAATTGGGATCAAGTGGAAGAGTCTGAGGCCACATTTCAACACAAGTCCTCCTGACTCCAAGCCTGGAGCTCTTTCCACTTTGCTCCCAAGTTGCCCCATATCCCCCTTACTTTATGGTTGCAGAAACAAAGATCCAGAGAACTTGCCCAAGATTACCCAGAACGTTAGTGGCAGTCCAACTCTGAGAATGGCACCATAAAAGGAACCAGAATAATTAATCTGTGGGGAAGCCCTTGGCTGCTGAATGTTTAGGGTCTGGGGAAAGCTTCTCTGAAGAGATATACAGCAAATGCCAGCTTTGGGGAGTGGAAAAGCAGGTGCATCCCTTTGGTAAACCATTTTTAAGTAACCAAACCCTTTCAAGGGAGTGATAGCACAAGCCACCTTCCCAGATTCAGACTGGGTTGGTTCTCAGGGTCCCAGGGTACTGGGGTGCAGCCACAGAGGAAGGCAGGAATTAATGTTGGGGGGATCATGCTGTGGCCCCAAACCAGCGATCCCTGACTTTACTGAGAATAAGCTTTAGACTGGGAGCAAGCCATGTCTTGGCAGCAGGTGATTCATCTCAAGATTATGTATTTTTCTACATGGCACCTGGTTCCTCCCTCCGTTCACATGCTTTCTTGTTCTGAATTACCTTTGAAGTTAGACAGAACATTCAATCAAAGTCTCTGTAAGTAACTGGAAATTCCTGATGATAATAATTGTTATTAGAGCGATCACAGGCATTATTAGCACAGTATCTGACAAATAGTAGGTGCTTAATTAACGCTTATTGACTAATTGAGAGAATCCATTTAAAATAATATAATTATCTAATATATAACTTCAATTTATTACAGTATTATATACATATTATATAATCACTATTTATGTTATAATCACATATATAATTTATAATGTTATATTATAATTGTATAATTGTATCATTTTACTCAGATAATTATAGAATCCCAGAGTTGGACTGGATATTGGAGGTCAGCTAGTCCAACCTGCTCCCTGATGGGTGAATCCCCTCTAAGATCCATCAGACAAGTGATCCTTCAGCCTCAGCCAAATGACCTTCAGTAACTCCTTCAGAAATCAATCTAACTCATTTTGGATCTCTAATTAATGAAAGTGTTTTAAAATATTAATATTACTTGTATATGAACTTAGTATCAACAAAATTGGAGCTGATAGTGGCTTATGGGTCAAAACCTAACATCCTCCCTCTCCCTTATTTTACAGAGGAGAGACCTGAGACCCACAGAGGAGGTAAATGACTTGTCTAAGGACACATGGGCTTTGCACTCTGAAGGTGCTTGGAGTGAGTCTAGGACCTATTCTACAACAAAGACAAGTTCTCCTGGTCCCCATTCTTCTCCTAGGCTCAAACTTCCCAGAATAATTTATTCTTCATGTGACCTAATCTCCTTGCTGGTCACCATCCTGGTACCCTCCTGCGTATCCTCTGCAGCTTGGATTAAATGTGCCCAGAATGGAATAAAGTGCTTTGGGTGGGGGCAGCTGGATGAGCATTACACCTGGAATCAAATCTGACCTTAAACACTTCCTAGGGTGATCCTGGGCAAGTCACTTAATTCTGATTGCCAAGCCCTTGCCATCCTTCTGTCTTAGAAATGATATTAAGACAGAATTTGAGGGCTTTAAAACAAAAACTACAACAATAATGCTTTGGATGTGGTCTGACATATAAGATGAAAAGTTTCTTTTAAAAGAGCAAGCAGCAATTCTCTCATGACTACAAAAATGAAATTAAACTCAACAAAATGTATTAGTCGCCTATTCCAATATGTCAGGCTCTATGTTAGCCACGATTTATTCCTTGAGATCCCAGAAAGCCAGAACTTTTTAAATAAGGATGATGAATCCCTCCAGGCCTAGGACCATGTCAGATGGGTGCCAGGCCCAAATAGTCACCCTAAAAAAGAATTTCAGGGTCTGTGATTCCTAGAAAAATGTGAGGAGAGAAATCACAAGATAGAGTGGCCTCCTCTTTGGCATCAGTGCTTGTCCCAAAATAATTCAGTGTTTTCTTGAGACCAGGGCAGTGATGGGCAAACTAAGGCCGGTGGGCCAGATGCGGCCCCCTGAAATGTTCTATCTGGCCAGGCAACATTATTCCTAATCTGACAAATACAATGAGTAGGATACAATACAATGAAACTTCAAAAGAGTTGCCTTAGAAACAGACTGACAGATGAGCATTTCCTTTCCTTTCCCACTTTAAAAAATTTGTCCATCACTGGACTAGGGGGATTATGCATAGTGGTTCCAGGTTCTAAATAGAACACTGAATAGAATTCTAAATAGAATAGACCTGAAGGATTGGGGTCGAAGGGGGGGTGTTGTCACTTGTAAAAATTAAGGGGAGAGGGCAGCTAGGTGGTGCAATAGACTGAGAGCCAGGCCCAAAGATGGGAGGTTCTGGGTTCAAATGTGGCCTCAGACATTTCTGAGGTGTGAGATTCTGGGAAAGTTAACCCTCATTGCCTAGCTTACTGTTCTTCTGCCTTAGAACCAATACACAGTATTGATTCTAAGACAGAAGGTAAGGGTTAAAAAAAAAATAGTAAAATAAGGGGAAAAGATCCCAGGGAAGAAAAACAGTGAAGAATGAAAAGGAGAAAGTTTCTTAGTATTTTAATCCCTACTTCTCTGTTCCTTTACACTAATCAAATGGAATCCTGGAGCTGGAAGAGTCCTGAGAGAGAATTTTAAGTCCAACCCTTCTTATTTTAGAGGTGCTTAGGGGATGTGGCCTGTGGATGGAGCACCAGACCTGGAGTCAGGAAGACCCTCAAGTTCAAATTTGCAAATCTGCAGCTATTAGAGGCTGTATGTGACCCACAGCAAGTCACTTAACCTCAGTTTCCCATCTATAAAATGGGGTTAATAATAACATTTCCTTCCTAGAAGTGTTGACAACATCAAATGAGACAATAGAATAATAATAGATAATAACATAAGTTTTTCACAAATCTTTTTTTTTTAAACCCTTACCTTCCATCTTGGAGTTAATACTGTGTATTGGCTCCAAGGCAGAAGAGTGGTAACGGCTAGGCAATGGAGATTAAGTGGGTCACACAGCTAGGAAGTGTCTGAGGCCAGATTTGAACCTAGGACCTCCCATCTCTAGGCATGGCTCTCAATCCACTGAGCCACCCAGCTGCCCCCTTTCATAAGTCTTAAAGTGCTAGATGAAGGTAGATTGTCATTGCCATCATTTTCAACTCAATTATTATTATCCCCATTATTTATTTTTATTATGTATTTGATTATTTTAATTAATTTTGTTTTTATTTTATATTACATATTTTATAAACAATATATATTATATATGGCAGTATAATATATATTATTTATTTAATTTAGTTATTAGTAATAGTATTAACACATTACCTCAATAATTATTATCTTTGCCCCAAGTTATTATCCCCTCTCCCCATTACCATTATTACCTCTACCTCCCACTATTCTCTCTGCTCCAATTATTATCTTTGCACCATTTATAATTATCTTCATTATCTCCACCAAGAGAGCACCTGGAGTCAGGGCAATCTGAATTCAAATCCAACCTTAGACATTTGATCACTGTGAGACCCCACATCAGTTACTTCATGCCAGTTTCCTCAACTGCAGAATAAGGATCATCCAATCACTTCCCTTACAAGGCAGTTAAGAGGATCGAATGAGATCATATTTCTAAAGAGCGTGGTGCATAACAGCCTACCTAAATGCTTGTTTCCTTCCTGCAGGAGAATTCAGCTCTTATTAGCCGAATGGGTAACCCTGGGCAAGGAACAATACTTCTCTCAGTCTTAGTTTCCTCATTTGTGAAATGGGAAGAATAATACTGCCAACTCTACAGGGTTAGTG
>NC_058130.1:685033665-685042592 GCF_016433145.1 Gracilinanus agilis
CAGCTGCCCCCTTTCATAAGTCTTAAAGTGCTAGATGAAGGTAGATTGTCATTGCCATCATTTTCAACTCAATTATTATTATCCCCATTATTTATTTTTATTATGTATTTGATTATTTTAATTAATTTTGTTTTTATTTTATATTACATATTTTATAAACAATATATATTATATATGGCAGTATAATATATATTATTTATTTAATTTAGTTATTAGTAATAGTATTAACACCTTACCTCAATAATTATTATCTTTGCCCCAAGTTATTATCCCCTCTCCCCATTACCATTATTACCTCTACCTCCCACTATTCTCTCTGCTCCAATTATTATCTTTGCACCATTTATAATTATCTTCATTATCTCCACCAAGAGAGCACCTGGAGTCAGGGCAATCTGAATTCAAATCCAACCTTAGACATTTGATCACTGTGAGACCCCACATCAGTTACTTCATGCCAGTTTCCTCAACTGCAGAATAAGGATCATCCAATCACTTCCCTTACAAGGCAGTTAAGAGGATCGAATGAGATCATATTTCTAAAGAGCGTGGTGCATAACAGCCTACCTAAATGCTTGTTTCCTTCCTGCAGGAGAATTCAGCTCTTATTAGCCGAATGGGTAACCCTGGGCAAGGAACAATACTTCTCTCAGTCTTAGTTTCCTCATTTGTGAAATGGGAAGAATAATACTGCCAACTCTACAGGGTTAGTGCAAAAAAAAACTATTCTAGATTCTGAAAACTATTTTTGAATAGAATCTCAGTAGCCTGTGAATGACTCGAGTTCCCAGGCTGTTGACTGCATAGATTCTAGGACAGAACCCTTAGATGGAGTGGTTTGGATCATGAATCTTGTTTTCATTCTGGAATCCACAGAGACCTTCAGCTATTAGGCTTCCATCTGGTTTATGCACGAGTTTGCTCATCCTTTCCTTCTTCCTCCTCCATTCCTCCTCCTCTCTCCTCTGTGTGAGGCACATCATTCCCAGATGCCTAAATGAACAACACGGTGTTGGGGTTCAAGTCCTGCCTCTGATGGAATACTAGCCGTGTGAACATAGCCAAACAAGCCATCGATGCCCCAGGAGACTCTAGAGGACTATCAATTACGACGTTCCAATCTATACTGGTGGAGGGAATTTTCACCCAGGGACTTCCAGACACAGACAGAATTTCCGGTCTGGATGGAAAAGCGAAATGACCCAAATGTTCCACACACGTGAGTCTGGGCACCAGGTGTTCTCAGATTATTTTTGAGACGATATCATTAGTCTAATCCTCTCATTTAACAAATGAAACCAAGGTCTAGAGATGAAAAACGACTTAGAGTACTCAAACTAGTACACATTTTGGGCTTTTAAAAATGAATCCCTTTTTTTCCCCTCTTGCCCTATAGCTAAGAGTAAATCACTTAATTGCCTTGAGGCTGCTTCCTTGTCCTTAGAAAGAGCAGGACAGCACTTACATTACTGACTTGTTTGTGGTGAGGACAGTGACTAATTGGGGACTTCTGAGGACTGAGGGTGAAACATGATTGGATTAAAGGTGCAGAAAGAGGTCTACATTTTCGGATATGAATAAAGGTGCTGATGTATTTGGCTTAATTGGACTTATTCATTAAAAAAAGAGAAGGTTCTAGTCTGGGGAAAATTAGTGGAGGGAAATAATAGGGAGAATGATAATAGCATTTAGATAGCTCCTACTATGTGCCAGGCACTGTGCTAAGTGCTTTATGAATATCTGATTTAATTTTCATAATAAAAGCATCCATCTATCTATCTATCTATCTATCTATCTATCTATCTATCTATCTATTTATCTCCCTATCTATCTATCTATCTCTATGTAGGTCTGTCTATCTCTCTGTCTTTCTATTATCTCTATTTGTCTGTAAGTCTATCCACCTGTCTATCTATCTATCTATCTATCTATCTATCTATCTATCTATCTATCTATCTATCTATCTATCTATCTGTCTGTCTGTCTGTCTGTCTTTTAAAGGAGAGCTTTCTTTACCTTAGTTGTTATTCAGTTATGTCCAGCTCTTTGTGGTCCCATTTGGTTTTCTTGGCAAAGATACTAGAGTAGCTTACTATTTTTTTCTCCAGCTCAGACTCTTTGGGACCCTATTTGGGGTTTTCTTTTCTTGTTATTCACATTTTGTAGCTGATGAAACTGAGACAGACAGCAGTGGTGAAGTGACAAATCCAGAGGAATTTGCCCCTTTTTTATGAATCTTCTTGATTCCATGTTTGGCACTCTATATACTGTGCCACCTAGCTGCCCTCTATTAATCTTACACTGGTATATAATATGCATCACAATCAGATTATGGATAGGATTAGAAAAAGAAAGGTGGCAAAACAAATGCCAGACAGGTGTGAAAGAGTTAAGGACCACTATATGTTTTTCCATCATTAAGACACATGGAGAGACTATGAGTTTGTAAAAGATTAAGGCATGGAACTAATACACAGAATTAAATGAGTGATTATTAATTCTCCCCAGTGGTTTTCGATGTGAGATGAATGACAGTGGTTTGATGGTGGCGGTTGCTGGAGGAGCTAGAGTGTGGGGATGATGACTCAGAAATGCTAGATGAGCAGGAAGTGGAATATTGTAAAGCAACAAATATTGAAAAACTGCCTCCCCTTAAATGGCACATTTTGGCAGTGCTGGTCTTTTAAAACATAGAGAGGGGCTTGTGAAGCACAATGTACAGGCTGACTCTGGTGGTGGATCAGGACAGACCCAGATGGAGTGGACAAGAGACTTGAACTCAGTCATTCGTCTTTCTAACAAGTATTTTCTTTTTAGTTGCTGAAGAAGGCTTATGAGGTTATTAGAGCTAGCAGGGACTTTTAACCTAGAGAGCTCAGGAAACAGAGCAGAATGTTAGAATGTAGAACTTAGAAGGTTATCCCAGGAAGAAACCTTCAAATATAGAATGTTGAAAAATACATCCTGGAGGTTGGAGTTAGAAAAGATTGTTGAGATGGTTTAGTTCAATCTCTCCATTTTATGGAAGAGAAAATGAAAGCTCAGAGAAAAAACAACTGAGGATTGCAGGGGCAAGAACCAAAAGAGACTTTAGAGGTCAAAGGAATAAGCTTATTTTTAAAGGATGAAGACAGAGTCCTAGAAGTATCATATGATATGACTCAATTCCACATTCTGACTCTCAATCCAGTAGCCCTTCCATGATATCATATTGTTCTGTCTCAGTTATTTCTGACTCTTTGTGATCCTATTTGGGGTTTTCTTTTCTTGTTCTCTACATTTGCAGCTGATGAAACCAAATCAGACAACAGTGGTGAAGTGACAAGTCCAGAGTGGTTTGCCCTTTCTTTTTCCAGCTCATTTTACAGACGAGGAAACTTGGGCAAACAAAGTTAAGTGATTTGCCCAGGGTCACACAGCTAGTAAGTGTCTAAGGCTCAATTTCAACTCAGATCCTCCTGATTCCAGGCCTGATGCATTATACTATTTACTGCCCTATCATACCACGTAGCATCTCTTAGAGACTTTTTTTTTTAAATGATGCAAAGCTAAGGTCAATGGCTGGCTAGTGGAAGAAGCCAGAGGAGGACCCAGATCTCTTCTCTCCTAATCCAGTGTGTTTTCTTCCCATTATATACCAACTGGGGTTTGTGCATTGGACTGTAAAGATTATGAGAACAACATAAAACATAGCCTCAGCTCACCAACACTTTATAATCTCATTGGAGAAATACTACACCCAGACATAAGATAGTCAGATAATAATGTCAGGGAGAATGTGTCCAGACAGCCAGTACAACAGCAGCTTGGAGGAATCAATCTCCTGTGAGCTGTTTCCTCTTCGACTTAACTCTTTTGCAGACCCAGTCTCCCCCAAAATAACTTTTCTGGTATATTCATTGCCATGAGCCTTTAGGGAGATGTGTTTTGGAGGTGTTAAATCCCCCAGCTTTTGCTTTCTTATTTTTTATTTTTTTGCTGCTGTCAACAGGAAAATGCCTTGGGACACCAGTGTATAGCAGAAACAAGGAAGGAAATGAGGATTTATTTTTAATTTTAAAAATATATACACACTTACCTTCTGTCCTAACAACAACTAAGACAGAAGGGCAAGGGCTTGGCAAACAGGGTTACGTGACTTGCTCAGGTCACACAGCAAGGAAGCATCTGAGGTCAGATTTGAAGCGAGGTCTTCCTGACACCAGACCTGGCATTCTTTCTGCTGTGCCCTTCAAATGAGCATTAAGTGCTTTCTAAGTGCCAGGCACTGTGCTAAGTACTTTAAAAATATTCATATATACAAATATGATATATTTCTATAAAATGCATATTGCATATACTGTACACAAATAGAATACAGAATATAGTACAAATCTCATTTGGTCCTCACAATGGTCCTGGGAGGTGGGTAGGTGGTATTATCATCCCTGTTTTGCAGTGGATGAAACTAAGGCAGACAGCAGCAGTGAAGTGACAAGTCCAGAGTCTAATTAATTAACTAATTAAGCACCTGAGGCTGAATTTGAATCTAAATCTTTCTAACTCCAAGCCTCTGTCCACTATGTCACTAGAAGGGAGATAAAAATCACAGAACATTCTTGCCTGCTGGGTAATTACTATCAATGCTTCAAGCTGTTGCAAAGGACAAAGAGAAGTTGAGGGCACAGGAGTGTGGAGGGAGAAGGGGGCCCCCAAAAGCCTGGCTTCTATTTGATGCTTAAGATATACACATCTCACTCAATGCCTCTGTGGCTGCAGCTTCCACCAGCCACTTTTCTTAGCTCCTCCTAGGTAGGAACCTGTAAGGCACCGGACTTGGGGGGTGGGGGGAGGGTCCTCATCCTTCTCAGCTGGTCCTCTGCCGCCCTGGAAGTGTGGGGTGGGCAGGGTATAAAGTAACTGTAAAACTGTCCTGAACCCATCTGATTCTTTGTGGCAGTTGTGCTGGATGGAGAAGGGCTGCCAAGACTTGAGGCTAGACTGACTTATCTCTTGTGTGCAATTGTATCTTCTGGTACAAACCCTGAAGGAAGATAACTTGGAGGAAGAGAAGAAATTCTCCTCTCTCCTATTATTTCTTGAAGTTGTTCTAGATAAGAGAAAAGGGAGGAAAAACCAAGACCTTTGGGCTAAAGGTCAAAAGTCGAGAACTGGTCCTCTAGTCCAAATCCATTTTATAGATGAGGAAACTGAGGCTTGGGAGGATAAATGTCCAAGAAGTACTCTGAGACAGAGGCAGAATCTGAACTTGGCACTCTTTCTACCAAATCTGTACTAATTTTCCCTTCTCTTCTACTCAAATATGTTGTCAGTGGTACTATCACCTCTACTGGAAAGTCCCATGGAGGAGGAGAAGGGTGATTTGCTTTGAAGATGGGAAAGAGCTGGATAGGCAGAGAGAAAGGGGGAGGCATTTTAAGACAGGAGGGGATGGCCTTCCACATTTGAGGCAGAAACAGCTGTGATATCACTGTGCTTGCTGAGTGGAAATTCTTTGTGCTGATGAGTTTGCCAAGGTGATAGTGGAAGGCAAGGAGGAGGGATGGTGAGATAGGGGGTGGGGAGGGCAGGAATTGCAGAGAAGAAAGATTTCATTGAAGCACGGATCAGGGATTTGAATTGGGAGTTCAGATAAGTGTTTTATAGAAACAAGATTAGCATATATTAGAAACACATGGGAAAGAGCTTGGCATATTTTCATTTTTTCTAGCTAAGAGAAAAGCTATCCACAGAAAGGATATGAGTCTATCAAAGCATCTTAGAGAGGGCTGATTCCAGGCTGACAAGGGATCCTGAGGCTAGGGGCTTCTCGCCCTCACACATAGCTCTATTCACTTCAATGAACGTCCCCTTCCTCCATGTAGATCAGGACCCCTCCTTGCCTTATTAAATGTTTTTTTCTAAATTGTCTTGGTCAGAAAAGAGAAGTCACTTGGTGCCTAGTTTGATGGTGACAAGCCTTGCCAATTTAGATAGGCTAGATAGTCACAGGTGATTACTGAATCTGAACTTTAAGCTCATGTTCTGCTGGCATAGACTTTGGGAACCAAGTTCCTCTCCACATCATAAGGAGAGACTAGAAGAAGCCTCCAGTGAGGGATATATCTGAGAACAGGGGTGGGAGGGGAAATGTTTCAGCTGTCTCCACTTATCCCAAAAAGAGAGCAAAAACAAGACAGGGCAAAGTTATACCACCAGCTCACATTGTTACGTAGCTCTTTTGGGCATACCTACCCCATGAGAGTAGCTGGTGGAAAGCATTATTATGCCCATTTTGCAGGTGAGGTAACTAAGTTTTAGGGAGCATGAAGAATTTGCTCAAAGTCACACAACTAGTAAATAGCAGAGATGGAACCCAAATCCCTAGCCTCCTGAATAATGTTTTTATTCCATCACACTACCATCACTCATCAACTCCTTAAAATGCTTAGATGATTCAGGTAGACCTTGACCAGTGAAAGTGACTTGGGAGAGAAGAAAACAGGAGCTTCAAATATCTTTGTTTTTTTGGTTTCCTTCTGGTATAATTGAAAACAGGGAATGTCTGCATTCAGTCTAAGGAGTTTCCCACTATATAACCCTGTCTTAGCTGTAGCAAGAATGTGGTTTTCTGTTTCAGCCCCTAAGAAACTCTGTGATGATACAAGCCCTGGGAAGGCTCTGTTTTTGCCTCCTGGGAATTCACAGATCCTTTTTCATAGGGCAGAGTCTACAGAGGGCAGAGAGAGGAGGGAGAGCTTGTTTGTCTTTAATGAAAGTCTCTGGTTGCACTAGTAAGATTTTTTCCCTTCATCAATGCGATGCTTAAAAAACATCTTGTTCCAGATGGCTTGTTTTTAAACAAGCGAGTGTCATTTTTATCCCCCTAAATACAGAAGTGTGCCGGAATGATGGATATACAAAGAAATTTAGACCAATCAGATTCAGTAGTTGAATCTGAGAAAGGCCAAATTTGGTTAATTTGAAAGTGGGGAAGTGTGAGATTCAGTAACTGCTAAATAGCATTACTATCAAAAGGATGAGTAACAGAATCTTAACGAAGAATATCTCTAGCTTTTCCTTCATCTGTGGATTTTGTTCCTAACTCTATTACTTACTAGCTAGTTATAAGCTTTCTTTTCCTAATGCCAGCTATCTGTTGGCCATTTCTGGATATCCTGTGGACACTTCAAATTAATCATGTCTAAAAAAGAATTATTTTTCTTTTTTTTTTTCCCAAACCAATCCCACTTCTGTACTTCCCCATTTCTGTTAGGGAAACAAGGTGGCATAGTGAATAGGGTGCAGAGCCTAGAGTCAGAAAGACTCACCTTCCTGAGTTCAAATCTAGCCTTAGGCACTTACTAGTTGTGTGGCCTTGGGCAAGTTATGTAACCGTGTCTGCCTCAGTTTCCTCATCTGCAAAATGATCTGGAGAAGGATATAACCAGCCACTCCAGTATCTCTGCCAAAAAAATCCCAAAGAGGTCATGAAAAGTCAGACATGACTGAACAACAAAAATTTCTGTTGAGGGCATCACCATCTTTCCAGACACCCAGGTTCCTAATCTCTGAAACATTCTTGACTCCTTGTTTTCCTTCACCTCACATATCTGTTCGTGCTGTTGATTCCAACTCTACAATATCTCTGACATCCATCCCTTTCTCTCCACTCATACAGTCAACAATTGAGTTTGGGTCCTTATCACCTCTCACCTGGAACTTTTTTTTTAACTCTACCTTCTGTCTTAGAAATAATACTGTGTATGGTTCCAAGACAGAAGAGCAGTACAGGCTAGGTACCTGAGGTTAAGTGACTTGCATAGCAAGGAAGTGTCTAAGGCCACATTCGAACCACAGACCTCCTGTCTCTGGCTTTCAATCTATTGAGGCACTTGGCTGCCTCCTCACTTGCAATCTTAAGAGAGCTTCCTGACTGGGCTCCTGCCTCTGGTCTCTCCTCTTTGCAATCTAATCTTCACGGCTGCCAAAGCGATACTGTTAGAACACAGGTCTGACCGTGGCACTTCCCCCCTCAATAAACTCTAGTGGCTCCCTGTTGCTCCTAGGATCAAATACAAAATCCTCTGCTGGCATTCAAAGTCCTTTACAATATAGCCTCAATGTTTTTTCCAGGCTTATATGTAACTCTTCTTTTAAGTACTCTATGGCTTTCATCTTCTTGTGGTGCTTCTGCACTTGGGTCTAGAATATATTCCCTCCTCATCTCTATCTCCTAGAATCCTCACTTCCCTTCAAAGTTCAATTCAAACATCACATCCTACAATTATCTTACTGACATCCTGGAGAGACCATGAGGTCCTCCTCTCCTGACTTGTGCCTCCTTTCTTGGGATCACCATCTTAGGAAGGACTTCAGCCATGCCGAATGTGCCTAAAATCTCCATGATCCTCTTCCTCTTTGTCACCTGCCTTGCTATGAGCCCCTTTTCGTCCCCTGAGACTCTCCTTCTTGCTTTCTAGCTCCTTTTTATGCATCATGTTCCTCTATTCACATATAAGGTCCCTGAGGGTAATAACTGCCTCATTTGCTTGTATTTTTATCCCTAGTGCTTAACATAGTGCCTGGCATACAGTAAGTGCTTAATGACTGCTCTATCTAGTTATCTATCTATCCATCCATCCATCTATTTTTCTATCTATCCATCCATCCAACTATCTAGCCATCTATCTTTGTCTATATCTTTTCTCCCTGTTATCTATCAATATATGTTTCTATTTGTTTATGTGTGTATTTGTTTTTCTCTATCATCTCTATTTGTATCAATCATTTATCGCTGTCTCTCTCTTGTTTACCAATCTCTGCATGTATCATCTATCTCTGTCTCCCTATGAACCTTTCTCTCATCTCTCTCTGAGTTTATCCATCTCTCTCTCTCTCTCTCTCTCTCTCTCTCTCTCTCTCTCTCTCTCTCTCTCTCACTCACT
>NC_058130.1:685045572-685118788 GCF_016433145.1 Gracilinanus agilis
TCCATCTCTCTCTCTCTCTCTCTCTCTCTCTCTCTCTCTCTCTCTCTCTCTCTCTCACACTCTCTGTTTCTCTCCAACTGTTTGCTCTGTCAAGCTGGCTTTGTTTCTGAGTGCTAGTACCTAACTTCCTAAATTACCTTGGGTTTATTTTGTTTACATTTGGTATATACTTCTATGTATACACTTTGTCTCCATCTATAGAAGATTAACTCCTTTATGGCAGGGGATGTTTCATTTTTCTCTGCCTGCCTGGGTACTTAGCTCCATGCCCAGCATCTAATGGATGCTTAATAAATGCTTGTTGATTAACTGATAAAATAAGTTTTCAGGGTCTTCTTACTCAAGTTCCATTGCTTTCATGACACCTTTTGATTACCCTAGCTTGCCATGATCTCCTCTTCTTACCTGCCTAAAGCATTATCCATCATTCAGCCATTCACTTAAAGCACATTAAATGTCTGCTATCTACAATAATAATAACACTTTTTTAGTAAAAGCCTTGTGAGATAGTCAGTATAAATATATATTTTTCTGTGATGGGGTGTGGGGAAGGCCATCTGATTTGTGATTTCAAGAATCAGAAAGTAATTTCCTATCCCTTACAAAGGACACTCAGTGTTTCTAGACAATATGCTCAGTTCCATAGTCAGTATTGAAATTCATACTTGAATACAGGTCTCCAAATCTAGTAAGTGGTCCTGCCTGGGGCATGGAGAACTGTTGGGTGATATGCCCAAAGTGAATGAGGCAACTGGGGGCACAGTGGATAGGACCTCAGGGCCTGGAGTCAGGACAAGAAGTCACTCAACCTGTTTGCCTCAATATTCTCAACTCTCAAATGGGCACAATAATAGCTCTTACCTCCTAGAGTTGGTGTAAGGATCAAATAAGATATTTCTAAAGTTTCTGCCTTACAATAGTTACTTAATAAGTGCTTGTTCTTTTCCTCTTGTCCCTAAGGTCAAACAACTAGTTAATGATGGAATTGGAACCAGAGCCCAGGTCTCCTTCATTGAAGCTCATTATAAATAATTTTCCCATTTCATCTGACTGTCTCCTAGTGCGACTCTTTCATTTTACAGATGATGAAACTGAGGTTCCTAGAAACAGTCATTTGGTGAAGATCATACAGAAATGGTTAATATTAGGGTTTCTCTAGGGATCATCACAAGTGACTGGTCCAAAGAAACTGGAATTTTAAAATCCTAATAGAGTGTAAACTCTTCAGGCACAAGGACTGGTTTTGTCTGTCTGTCTATATCTATCTATCTATCTATCTATCTGTCTGTCTGTCTAACTATCTAATTGTCTATCTAACTGTCTGTCTTTCTGTCTATCTATCTGCCTGTCTATCAGGCATCTGTCTTTCTGTGTGTATTGTGTGCATATATAAATGTAATATGTGAATGTGTATGTATATATACATATATACAAGTATTATATGTGTGTATATATAATAAGTGAATGTGTATCTGTGTGTGTCTGTGTATATATAAATATGTATATATATGAATTGAACTAAATCTTGCTTATTTACCTAACTGTTCCTGCCCCTCCAAAATTTAAAAAAAATAAATTTTTAGTAGGAAATCAGACTTTCAGCCTCATCTGTATAGATGGGTCTTGGAAGAGTCAATTACAAAGGGCTAAAAAGAAGTTAAAGACAGTGAGGGGAAAAATATTCTGGGGATAAACACAAAGCAAAGAATCTGAAACTATTTTGAGTTCTGCTGTAGAAACACTTCTAAAATGGTAAGAATCCCCGTGGCATTCCTGTTGGGGAGATACTTCTCCAATCCAGGAGCTGCCAAGGCTGTGACAGGAACCTGGCTTTCACTTCTTTCAGAAGCCACCT
The DNA here is from genome assembly GCF_016433145.1 of Gracilinanus agilis. Taxonomy (NCBI): domain Eukaryota; kingdom Metazoa; phylum Chordata; class Mammalia; order Didelphimorphia; family Didelphidae; genus Gracilinanus; species Gracilinanus agilis. The sequence continues at coordinate 685,047,428 of NC_058130.1, forward strand.
ACACGTAACACTTCAGGTGACTCAGGATTAAATTCCCCCTTCTTGACCTTGCACAGAATTACAGACTGCTAGAACCAAAATGAATGGGAGAGCCCAGGATGTGAAACACTGGGGCAAAGCACCTAAGAGCTGGAAGGGGCTTTAGAACATGGAATGTCAGCACTGGACGGGACATCACTACAAGATATTATAGATCAAATGTTGGGCTTGAAATAAATGGATGTGGGAACCCTCTGTGGTGGAAGGGACTCAGGACATAGAATGTTAGCTCTCTGAGGGAACTAAGAATGCTGAATGACAAAACACAGACTATCAAAGCTGAGAGGAACCTTAGACAATAAACTAATTCCATTTCCTCAGTTTATGAATCAGAGAAATGGAGTATTAAAGTAATATTTCCCAAATCACACAGTGAATGAATGGCTTAGTTTCTTCATCTGTAAAATGGGAAAAATCATTCCTCTATTACCTTTATCACAGTATTATCATGGGGAAAGAACTTTAAATAACAGTTATTATTGTAATATACTTAAATTTAAATAAAGTTAACAATATAATATAAAATATTAAAAAATAAATGGCATCACTATTAATGAGTTTGTGTTGTTAGTATTTTAAACCCATCCCTTCCGTCTTAGAATCAAAACTGTATTGGTTCCAAAGCAGAAGAACAGTAAGGGCTAGGCAATGGGGTTTAAGTGACTTGTCCAGGGTCACACAGCTAGGAAGTGTCTGAGGCTGGATTTATACTCAGAAACATGAGTCTTCCTGACTCCAGGACCAGCTCTCTATCCTCTTAGGCCACCTACTTGCCCCCCTTCCTCATCTATAAAAAAGGGGCTAATAATAATACTTACCTTCCTGTGAGAATCAAATAACATGTAAAGCATTCTGCAAACCTTAAAGTACCTGTACAAATGCAAGCTATTAGTAATTCTGCCTGTTCTATTTTTGAATAGCTTTAATAGTTGGGAATTTCTTTGTCATGCTGAACTGCAATCTACCTCCCTGTGACTTCCTCACACTTTTTAGCTCTTCTTTGGGGAGCTACACATTCTAGATCTAATCTCTTCTTCCAGTTAAAAGGACTATAGGAATGGGAGTCTCCCTCAGCCCTAGGTTGTGCTGGTCATCTTCTATCTGGAAGGTTGGTCCTTGGGCTCTTGGTCAATTTCCAGCAATGTGGGGCCACCCAACGCACAGGACTTGAGGAAGACCTTTAGCAAAGCCCCTTCACTCTCCTCTAGTTATGGCTCTTTCTTAGGGACTTCATAGACCTACTGATTCAGGGTTAATGACCTTTGGCCATGGGAAAAGCAGTCCCATATTTTTTTGGGGGGGGGAAAGACAGAGAGGTTGGTTAGTTTGGGTTTGATGGCTAAATGTGTGGTTTTCTTTAAACTTTTAAGCACTATGCAGACCACTGAGGTTTTTAAATAGGGGGTGGCATGGTGCTTTAGACAGAGCATAGGTTTGGGAGTTAATTCAAATCCTTCTTGTGGCATTTATTAGTTGTAAGATCATGGGTAAGTCTCTTAAACCCTCTGGGCCTTACATGCCCCATCTATAAAATTAGGGGGTCAAATTAGATGGCGGCCTTTAAGCCCTTTCAACTCTAAATCTGATTCATGCTCAGTTTCTTATGTATGGAAAATAGGTATAATAATGGCCCCTATTCCATAATGTCATGAGGAGCAAAAAAGATGTATGTGAAGTACTTTGTAAGCCTTCAATTGTGAAGTTAATGTGATAGGATGTTTAATTCCTATTAATTTTCCTAATTAATATTCCTCTAAAACAGAGCTTAGTAACCTGGGGTTTGTGAATGTAGAAATTTTTTTAAATTTTAGTAGAATTGGTCTCTTTTGTAATCCTATGCATTTTGACTTACATATTAAAAAACATTACTTTCTTTTCTGAGTATGGGATCATATAAAGGCTAGACCAGACTGCCAAAGGGTCCATGACAAAAGGGTAAGAACTTCTACTCTAGAATCAATCAATAATCATTTATTTACATGCCAAGTATTATGCTAAGCACTGTGGATACAAAAGAGGCAAAAAGTCTCTGTCTTCAAGAAATTTATAATCTAATGGGGGAGACAACATGCAAAAAAAAAAGTACACAAATAAATTATGTACAGAATAATTAACAGAAGGAAGGCTCTGGAATTAAGAGGGGGTACAAGGTCTCTGAAGAGAAGGTTGAGGCTTTCTGGTTTCATTGGATACCACTGAAAATGAGCAGAGTTCTTTGTTACTGCCCAGATTCTTCAACTTTGGAAAGAAGAACTGAAAAATCAGTCATTGTGAATCATCTCTGGTATATAGAGTTTTTTCCTCACTTAAAAAATAAAAAACCCACAATTTTTACAGCTATTCAACAGCTGGAGCTTGAGGCATGAAAAAAAAAAGTTTGTCAGATGGTCTGTAGAAAAAATATAACAATAAAAAAGAATCTTAGTATCATCACCACTCTAGTTTCCAGAGGATCCTTAAAATGACTGGGACCTTTGAGTAATTTGTCCTTCCATGTGCATGAAGCTGAAATGGATGGATTTCGAACCCTGCAGTGGACCTTTTTTCCACAAATAGGCTTTGTGAGAACACAAAGGACCTCATTCACTGTGCCAGACGTTAATGCTTGTCTACTTTTTTTTTTTTTCTGAACATAGTAGCTATTATTAGAGATTAGTTCGTTTCAGTGTCAGATGCCACCTCTCACCCAATTTTCTGCCCCAGTATTCTGGAGTTCTCCTTCTCACAGAACTAAACAAATGAAGTCATTATCATTGCTACTAAAATCAAATATAGAAATATCCGTCAGGGAACAGGTCAGTCACACATGAACTGGTCTTCAGGAAGTCTAAATATTTCTCCTTCAAATTTTCACTGTAGAGATTGAGTTATACAAATGGCAACTTATTATTATCAAATAGGAATAAATATCAAAATATAACTTTATTATCAAATATGAATAAAATAAATCCTCTACTTAAGTCTTTCCTGAAGTGGGGCTTAACAGCTCTGCCAAAGGAGTTATAATATAAGCTTTGAAATGTCCTACCAACATAGAGTTCCCTCCATAGATGGGGCTGAAAGATAGACTGTCATCTAGAAACCACTCATTAAGAAAAAAGGGGCTGATCATTAGCAGGTTGTTCGCTAAAGGATAGTGGTTTTTTTAACCCAGCGGACTGGCACACCTCATTTTATTGCACTTTGCAGATATTATATTTTTTTACAAATTAAAAGATTTGTGGCAACTCTATATCAAGTAAATCTACTGGAGCCATTTTCCCACCATCATGTGCTCACGATGTGTCTTTGTGTCACAATCTGGTAATTCTCATAGTATTTAAAACTTTTTCATTATTATTTTATCTATTATGATGATGCATGATCAAAGATCTTTAATATTACTATTGCAATTGTTTTGGGGCACCACAAGTCATGCCTGATAAGATGGTGAACTTTATTGATAAATGTGTGTATTCTGACTGTTCTATCAAACTGTCATCCTCCATTTTTCTCCCTCTCCTTGGGTCTCTCCATTTCTTGGGGCACAATGATATTGAAATTGGGGGGACAGGTAGGTGGCTCAGTGGCTTGAGAGGCAACCCTAGAGTCAAGAGGTCCTAGATTCAAATCTGACCTCACACAGACAGCTATGTAAACCTGGACAAGTCATTCAAACCCTACTGCCTAACCCTTACTACTCTTCTGCCTTGGAACCAATACATAATATTGATTCTAAGAAGAAGGTAAGGCTTAAAAAAAAATAAATCGGGCCAATTTAATAACTTTCCAATGGTCTCTAAGTGTTAGAGTGAAAGGAAGAATCAATTAATGTGATAAACTTCATTGCTGTCTTATTTTAAGAAATTGCCATAGCCACCCCAACCTTTAGCAATCTGGTCAGTCAGTAGCCATCAACACTGAGGCAAATCCCTCCATCAGTAAAAAGATTACAACTCACTGAAGACTCAGATGATGGGTAGCATTTTTTAGCAATAAAGTAGTTTTCAAATTAAGGTACATACATAATTTTTAGATGCACTGGGAAACCAAAAAATTCATGTGACTCACTTTATTGTGATATTTGCTTTATTGTGGCAGAATGGAACTGAACCTGTAATATCTCAAGGTATATCTGTAATTCAAGAAAACCGTCTTTAAGAATGAAGAATTCAGGCTCAGTGTTTGGGCTCAGAAGTTGGTGTGGAGAACCGACACTGATGAAATCAAAGATCTTTTGAAGTACTGACACAATCATAATAACATTATAAACACTTACTGCACTGCCTAGTATACACTAAGACAATTGACATTTATAAAGCACTTAAGTTATAAAGCACACCTTATCTCAATGAGTTTCACAACAGCCTGATGAGGAAAGAGTATTAGGGGTAATATAATCTCCTTTTTACAAAAGATGAAACTGTGCCATAAATTGGTTAAGTGATCTCACAGTGACACAGCTAATGAGTTTTATAGCTTGTATTGGAACCCAGTTCAGTTTTAGAATCTGACCCACTAAGTCAAGCTGCTTCTTGCATCACCAAGGAAGTTAGGACAAAAGTTAGTGGTTCAGCAAATTATTAAGGAAATAGATTTTTGTATCCTTATGAGTCTGACAACTGATGTATTAAGCAATGGCAAAGGTGCTGGAAAAACTCTGATGTGACTTCATCAACAAAATAAATATAGGATATTTAGGATAATGTTATTAAAAGCATCCTCCATTTATGATTCAGTGAGGACTGAGGATGAGTACACAGATGTGATCTAGAGTTTGAATCACAGAATTTTAGCACCATCAAGGATAGAAGTCACCTAAATTTTGTAATTTTACCCCTCTTTTCCTTACTAAGGGACTTCCCCAATCAGCTACCCATTGTATTCCAAAGGCATCCAGCCCTTTGCCTACCTCCATGCATTTGTTTATAGACCTGCTGACAAACTACACATCCTTCAAGGGCCATTTCCAAAAGCTACATCCTCCTAGAAGTCTTCTTTAATCTACCCAGCTCTTGCTCAGATTTCTTAGAGCATTTTCTTTGTGTCTATTTTATTATCTTTTATTATAGCATTTATGTATATCTCTTAATATAAGTTGCTTTAGGGCACTATTCATTTTTGTATGCTTGTTTCCACTAATGCACAATATTTGGCATATTTTTTAGTTGGTCCCAGGCCTATAAGTTCATAAAACTAGAAAACTCCCATTATGGAAACTCCTTCCATAATGCAAACATGTAACTGGTTTTCTTAGGGAGTTGCCTGGGACACTGATAAATTAAGTAAATTATCAGTGGTCATAAAGTAACTATGTATTATAGACAGAGATTAAATGCAGGCATTCCTAATTCCAAGGCTAGACTTCTCTCTACCATGTCCTGCTGCCTTTCTCCTTGCACATAATAGGAGCTTTAATAGCCATTTCCTGAATATAATTGAATTTGTCAAGGATACTTTCATCCAGCAAATCAAAGAGTTTACCTGATGAGCACACAAAGTGTTAGTAGAAGGCCCCAAACTAAGATGAGGTGTTGACCCCATTCTCCTAGGTTTTTTTTTTTTTTTACTTCATGTATAACACAAAGAACAGTGAGCTAATATTGGCAAATCTGATTCTAGGTGACACATCTTCCACTATCTCTGCAGCCATAAATGAGTCATTTTACCACTTTGGGGAAAATTCCTCATCCCTCAAGGATTTCCAAGCAGAGACTGGATTGTACAATTAATCAATCACACGTTAAAATCACATGTTAAAAAACTAAATACCTACTTTTGTGTCAATCACCGTTCTAATTACAAAGGCAAAAAAATGAAACAATCCCTGCTGCCTTCAAGGAGTTCCCATTCCCTCTGCTTGATGTCTTGTTGTGGGGATACTACAGAGGAGACTGATGCTTCATGTAGAGATTGGGCTAGATGGCTTCCAACTTCTCTTCCTGCCCTGATATTTGATGCCTCCTTCTTAATTCTACAATTAAATAGAACATCCTCTTCCATACAAGGATTATGTCTTAAAAAATCATTAAACCCCAGATTTGGTTCAAAAGGAGCAGAATTATTATTTATCTTTGTATCCTCCTCCTCCAGCACATAGTAGGGGCTGGCCATGTTTGTGGAATGAACGAAGGAAGTTTCCTATATTCCTTGTTGCCCAGCCATTTGGGGAGTGAGTGGAAGTTTTGTATCCTATTATTATCATGACGAGCCATGGATATTATGAGCCGCTTCAGCAGAGACATTCAGCTCTGGGGCAGAGGATGCTTTGGCACACACAACCAGCTAGAGGCTCTCTCTCACTCGTGTCCCCTCGCTGCCAAGCTAAACCCCAGACGGTCATTTTGGCACGGCTGAGTGAACCGGAGCTCCACTATCGAAGTGCCTAACAGCTGCTCCCAACGCTGACTCAGTTGCTAAGAGAGAGATGGTTATCTGCTTGTTTGAATTGACTGCCAAGCAGAAAGGGCCTGGGGGACAGCCTGACGAATTCTAGCTTATCCTGTCACCCAAAAGGCCTGTGAAGAAGGAAAAAAAAAAGAAAGATTTTTTTTTGCTGAGGTGTCAAGACCTCCATCAGATTCTCTCTCTGTTCTTCCTGAAGTTCTCTTTTCATATTTCCACTCCTGTGCTTTGTATGAGTTTCGGGGAGAAGCCACCTGAATGTTCTCACTTCTAAAAAAATTAATAATTGATATGACCCAGCAGCCAGAGTTGTTAATTATAAATAGACATTCTGCTTTGGGTGAGCATAAATTATATTTACGGCCCACACAACAAGGAATCATAAATTTGAGAGCTATAAGGGAACTAAACAATCATGTAGCTCAATCCCCTCATTTTACAGATGAAGAAATTGAGGTCTAGAGAGAGAATAGAAGTGATTTGCCTAATATCAGAGCTCAGATTTGAACCCAGATGCTGGGTTCAGACTTACTGTCATTCATTCTGGAAAAGATATTTATGTTGCAGTTCATGCCTTGTTTCTGATTAAAATGAATGGGTAAAGAGAAAAATCTAAAAGAAAAAATAATTAATAATTGAGTAATTCTTCAGCAAAACTTTTGACCTGATGTCTGTTTTTCTGCCTCCGTGGACCAAGGTAAGACATCAGTAATCTATCTCCTCTGTTAAGAGGCAGCAGGAAAGAATGGAAGACTGAGAACCAGGAGATATAGATTCAGTTCTTGCCACTGTCTGGATGTGTGGTTGTAGCCAAACAAATTCATCTTCTCTGGCACTGTTTGCTCAACTCTCACTGAGGGGGGTTGGACTAAATCATCTCTGATTTCCCTTCTAACTCCAATATTCTCTGATTTAAGGTTCTGGATCCTCAGGGAATCCATGAATCTGTTACACAGACTCTTGCTTCCCCATCCCCACCATTGACTCCAAAGTAGTAAGGTTAATTAGTCAATTTTCAAAATGACTTTGAAAGTCAATGGCAGTTACCTATCACACGGTTTCAAATTAACCTCAGGCTTTCTAGGACTCTTCCATTCTCTAGCCCTCTCCCAAAGTCATCTCTTCCTCCTCAGATTCCCTCGAAAACTTAATTTTGATCTCTCCTTAATCTCTATCACTCTCTCCTCCGTGCCCTTTATTTTTCCACATATTTTAACAAATACTCAACCCCCCCACCCCACATACACATACACATAAATATTGCCTGAAGGCAAGAATTGTGCCTTTTTTTCATCATGGCTTATGGCTTATAAATCAATGCTGGTAGAATTTAATTTCTCTCCACCATTTAGGGCAGAGCAATGGTTAGTATTCAATTCAATCAACTTTGTGCAAGGCAACTATGTTTAGGAGAAGTAGGATGTAGTTAGACAGACTTTAGGGGTGGTGATAGCTTGTGGAGGTCTCCAAATCCTGGGATTTTCCTCATGTCTCACCTTTTCACTATATTTTTTAGCTCTTTAAGAACATGAGCAGAAGCTTATTAGCTTTTTAAAAGAATTCTCCCTTGATGCCCAAACCTAGTTCCTTGCATATATTAAGTGCATAATAAATGTCTTGAATTGAATTATTTGGTAGGCAATGGAGAGACATGTTATTGAGCTAGCAGACAGCAGGTAGCTTTTTAAAAACAGGGCAGAAGCTTATTTATCTTAAAGCTTATAAATCTCCCTTGCATATAGTAGGTGCAACAGATTCATGGATTCCCTGAGGATCCAAAACCTTAAATCATAGAAAATTGGAATTAGAAGGGAATCAAAGATGATTTAGTCCAAGCCCCCTCAATGATAGGTGAGAAAATGGTGCCAGGGAAGACGAATTTGTTTGGCTACAACCACACATCCAGACAGTGGCAAGAGCTGAATCCGTATCTCCTGGTTCTCAGTCTTCCATTCTTTCCTGCTCCCTCTTAACAGAGGAGATATATTTCTGATGTCTTACCTTGACCCACTGAGGCAGAAATTTATTAAAATGTCTGTTGAATTGAATTATTTGGAAGGCAATGGAGAGGTGTATTACTGAGCAGGTGGATGGCATGAGGTGGATTGGATCTGGCTTTTGGAACAGGGACTGAGGGCATGGAATAAGAGGGAATGAATTGGGGGTGGTGCTCCTATTTTTTGGAGAGTTTTAATTTAATTTAACCCACTTCTAAGTGAGTGAAAAGCATTTAGGGAGGAAAGCTAGCTCTCTGTATAAGAGGATGGGAGGCAGAGTGGGGAAGAAAAAAGAACATTCTCATTCCTTTTTCAACCCACCTCAAGAATAATAATAGCTTTTATCTATCTATATAGGTTGATGGATTTTTAAAGGTGCCTTATAAACCTAATCTTACTAGATATGAACATCAGCTCTGTAGGAAAAGTAGGACAAACGACTGTTCCCATGTCTGGCTGAAGAAACTGAGGCTCAGATAAATTCGATTAATTTGCTCTGGGTCACATCATTAGTAAGAAATATCACCAAGAACTGAACCCAGGTGTTTTGACCCCAAATTCAGGGGTCTTTTTCACTACACCAAGAAATTACTCTTTTAAAAGACACGATTCTATCCACTAGTCACAAGAAAATGTTGGAAATATGAGAGCCCTGAGCAGCAGTTGGATAACTGAGAGATGCTAAACTTTCCATGGGTAGCAAATTACACAGGGTGACGTTCAGCACCACTTCAGCAGGGAGGTAGGTTTCAAGGGTTCATTTCGTTCTGTGGGGTCAGTCTGACCTTGCCCCTGCCCTGAAGAAATATCCCCAGGTAGGCTAGAATGAATGGGGCCAGCTGGTTTTAGTCTCTCTAGGCAGGGCCACTCCTAAATGCCTAAAAAAGCAGAATTTGACAAAACTTTTAGGCAGCCCTCTTTACTGACCATGTTCTCCTTTCTTATTTGCTCCCTCCTTCCAACCTAAGCATCTTCTGGAGATGGAGTAACACCCCAAAAGAATGACTAAAGAGGGTCACTTCAATCTCTCCATCAGACAGGAAGTTTGGAAAACATTTGGGGTCCAAATGCTGATCTGCTCTGCTCCAAGTTCATCCGAGTATTGTAATGTCATGGAAGGGATACCAGAGTGGTCTTTGGACTTCACGACATCTCCTCAATGCATCACAGAAAGACCTAAACTTGTAGAAAGTACCATGTGCTCAAGATCAGCTCTTTAATCCATTAAGAGTTAATTTCCTGAGGGACCCTGATGGTAGGCTTGGGAGAAAGACAAAGAGGCAAAGAAGGGTAAGCTCTTACTTTTGAACTTTTAGATCCTGGAGATCATCTCATTAAGGCCCCATCAATGGCCTTTTGAATGTAGGATCCAGACTGAGTGTTGGTTCTTATGACTTTAATGTGAAGGCGCCAGTCAAATCTGAGGCCAATAAATATTTTATCGTCCATCTATTTCATCTTACATCAAATACAGCATAAGAAAAATGCATGCTGGATGTAATTAGGCTGAATTCAGGCAGGATTTGAGATTTCAGTTCCTAGAAGAATCTGTGGAGGAGGACACCTAAGGCCAGTCATCTATTGTGTCCATTCAAATATCTGGGGTTAGATGTCCTTAGGTAGGCTAGGAGATCCCATATAGAGGTAGAATACTTGTAGCTTGATGGATTATAAAGTACCATGACACTAAAGTATCATAATTTGGGGTTTAAGCATCAGAAGAGTTCTATTAAATCAAGTGTTCTCTGGGAAGGACAACTCACTATTATTATTAATAATTATTATTATTAATTATCTTTGAAAGGTCTGCTTTTTTTGGTTTGTTGGACTAGAGAGCATCAGAGGATGATATGTAAGAGAATGGGCACCAGGCTCCGTGTGAGAATGGAAGAGAGACTTGTTGAGAGTTCTTGCCCCCAAATGGTAGCATGTAAGGTAAGGGAACAAACCTAGGTCTAGAGTTTCATGTTCTGGTTCTGTTATTTGCTATGTGACTTTGGACAACTTACTTCTCTCCCAGTCTCAGTTTTCCCAGCTATAAAATAAGGGTGTTGGACTGCACAGGCTGTAAAGTTCCTTCTGTGTCTCCATCTATATTCCCATGAAGCCAGGTCTAAGTCCTGGTCCTTCATGCTTTCCATTCCTCCCTCCTTCCCCCAAGGGTGCTGCTAATTTTACAGCTTTTGCCGGAGGCCAACCCTAGATAGGCATGGGATAATAGGATTTGACCCAGTGGTTTCCCTGCTTTACAGTTTTCTTTTGTGATCCTCAGTAGCAGATGTAAGCTGCAGGCAGACTAGGAATGCCAAGGGAAATCACGACTGCTTGTGTAAGAAAGAGGGAAAGAGACAAGAGTCCAAGGAGAGACCTTTTTTCATTTATTTTTTCTTTCCTAAGTGACTAAAACTGTATGAAGCAGGTAAACAATGAGTGACCTTTACAAACAGAATTTTAAGTGGTAAACAGACATGTTCAAGGCTACAGAAGATAGAGGGCAGAGAAGTGAAAACAATAATTCCCACCTCACTCCCCTCCCCAAAGCTATGGTATTATTATCTATCAACTGAATTAAATCCTTTTGATGGATTGCAGGATTTGGAGCAGTAAATACTTCTCTCAAGGGTTTTTCAGAAATCTACAAACAAATTTAAAAATCTTCAGTACACTCTAGCATGGTTATTTGGGTTTATAAGCATTCATTTGCTCACCATTCCACAGAAATGCACTCAGCACTTTCGAAGTACAGAACACTTTTACTAGGTATTAGGGAGAAATGCAAAGATTAATTAGGTTTTGCACTTGCCCTTGAGGGGTTTCTAATTCTGCAGGGAAGAGAAGGAATGTATGTAAAAACAGAAACAAAATAAATTAGAACATGATGCCTGTGCAAAAGGATGACAAAATAATGGAGTGATCCAAAGGGAGAGATCCTTTCAGCAGGGGAATCAAAAAAGTTTTCATGGAGCAGGGGGGGCATTTGAGTTGGACTTTGAAAAATAGATACCCAAAGTCTACAGGTAGAGTATAAGGGATGGTGAATGGGAGGCCATTCCACATAGCAGGAACAGAACTAAAAAAAAAAAAAAAATCATGGTGCCTGGAAGTGGGTCCTTGATATGTAGAACAGTCTTTGATTGAAGGGGATCTAGAGCCAGATTACCTGACATCCTCTGTTTAGCAGTTGTTTACAAAGTCTATGAAAAACAAAGCTTTGCTTAAACAAAACAACAATGGGTCAGAATAACAATTCACATTTCCACAGACTTTAAGGTTGACAAAGTACAGTCCCCACACTTACCCTGGTTAGATAGTGCAAGTATTATTTCTTTCTTATAGTTAAAGAAACTGAGGCAGAGAGAAGTTAAATGACTTAATTCAAGGCCATGTAATTCTTCATTTGAGTTTTTACATTCCATTATGTAAAAGACTTTCTTGTGCATTACAAAGATTTAATAAAGATTTGTTGAATTGAACTGAAGTAGCGGAGGCAGAATTTGAGTCCAGTCCTCTGACTTATCCAAAAGTTTTTCTATTTACTGGGTTAGGTGGCACAGTGGGTAGAGGCTCTGTGCTTAGAGTCAAGTAGACATAAATTCAAATTTAGCCTTAGGCACTTACTAGCTGTGTGACTCTGGGCTAGTCTCTTAATCTCTCTCAGTCACTATATGGCATAACTGCTTAGAGGCACTTTTAGACAAAGTTTATGAAAACCAAAGTCTCCACAGTGGCAAAACGGGCATCTATCTCACAGCATTGTTGAGAGGACCAAATGAGGGAATACTTGTAATACTTATTAGCACAGTGCCTGGCTCATAGTAGGCATTTATCTTTCCTTCTTCCTTCTGATTTCCTTCTTCTTTCCTCCCTTCTCTCCTCCCTTTTTCTCCTCTCCTTCCTTTTTCTTTTCTTCCTTCCTCTTCCCCTTTATTTCTTCTTTCCTTCTTCCCTTCCTTCCTTTCTTCCTTCCCTTCTTCCCTCCCATCCTTATTTCTTTCTTCCTTCCTTCCATTGAAATTCCATGGCCAAATCGAGAAACATGGGGCCACAAGACCAAAGCATTTACAATTTCAAAGAATGAAATATGTCTTCATTTTTTCTCTTGACAAAGATTCTAGTAAGCAATGAAAATGTATAATGGTGGAGTTAACTTGTAAGAAGGTTCTTCTAGAGAAGATGTATTAAAACAGAAGCAGAGAAAAGTCCATTTTCATTCAAGATGAGCCACAGGCAATCTGTTAATATGAGTACAACTACTGAGCTTATAAGCAGAGGTATCCAGATGGAGAAGGATGCTGATCAGGGGAAAGGTTATAGAGGCAAATTATCCAGTATTCCTCTAAGGAAGTTTCCAAAGACACCAGAGGACATGGAATCAAAGGATTTAGAGATAGAAGAATACTTAAAGACTGTCTAGACTAAGTTCTTCAATTTTCAGATGGGAAATTTGTGATTAGAAAGGGCAGGAGGACACATTGGTTAGTCAGTCAATCAATCGAAAAATCATTTATTGTGCACTTACCATGTGCTAAACTTTATGTTAAGCAGTGAGGACAAAAAGAAAGGGCAAAGCATGGTCCCTGCACTCAGTAAGATCACACTCTAAAAAGGAGACAACATGCAAATGAAAGTATAGACAAGATAAATGGAATTTGAGATGAATGGAAAGTAATTTTATAGGGAAGCACTAGATAGGAGAAAGAGAATGGAAATCTTGCATTTGATGAAAGGTAGAACTTGATTTGTATCTACGTGAGGAAGGGGAGCATTCAGGCAGGAGGAGGGTAGGGGGGTAGATAGCCAGTGAAAAAGAATGGGATCAAGAAATGGATTGGGCCATCAAAGTTACAGCAGGAAGGTGAGTGTTGATTGTAAAGTGTATGCAAGTGAATGTAAGAAGACCAAGAAGGTAGAAAAAGGTTAGGATGTGAAGTTTTAAATGCAAAACAGATGGTCTTTTAAATTTGATTCTGGAAGATGAGATAACATGTAAAGAGCTTTGCAAATCTTAAAGAACTACATTATTAATTAATTGGTTAATTAATTAAAGTGCTATATTTTAATTGGTTAAAGAGATATATTGTTGATTAATTATTAATTGGGAGCCACTGTCATTTAATGAGTAGGAGGAATGACATGGTGAAAACCATGCTTTAGAAAACTCATCTTGGCAGCTGAGTGGAAAATGGATTAGAGTGGGGAGAGAGTAGAGGCAAGGGAGACCAATCAGGTGATTTGAGATTGGAAGTATGGAGAGAAGAGAGAGTTACATATATAGATCTGGAAATCATCTGCATAGAAATAAGAACTGAGCTCATGGGCATTTATGTGGTCATTAAGGTAAGTAAAGATGGTGAAGAAGATTATGCCTTTGGGTGAGTGGTAGAATTTAGATTCATACCTAGATCTTGTGACTACAAGTCCAATAATATTCACTTTTTTTTTTTTTTTTACCCTTGTACTTCGGTGTATTGTCTCATAGGTGGAAGATTGGTAAGGGTGGGCAATGGGGGTCAAGTGACTTGCCCAGGGTCACACAGCTGGGAAGTGGCTGAGGCCGGGTTTGAACCTAGGACCTCCTGTCTCTAGGCCTGACTCTCACTCCACTGAGCTACCCAGCTGCCCCAATATTCACTTTTAATAAGGTAAAGCAAAAGAAACAATAAATCTGTCAGCTGTGATATAGAGGAAAGAATGCTAGGCTTGGCATCAAGAAGATACCAGTTGAAATTCCCCAAAACATTTAACTGTCTGACTTTTGACTTTACCTCTGTGCCTCAGTTTCTTGATGTCAAATGAGGGAGCTAGACTTGATGGTTTTTAAGGTTTCTTCTAGCTTTATGTTCCTATGGCTAAATAAAAGACCATGAAAGTCTCTTCTAGCTCTAAATTCTATATCATATCATTGTTGACTCTGGGAAACCCATGATCATTGGCCACATTTTCTTGGCAGTAGCCAATGTGTCAGAAGCAGGACATGAACCTAGGTGCTCTCCTCTACCCATTGTACCATTCTGCTAACTCTCTGGAATATATTTATTACTACTAAGTTGCAATAAACAAATACATTTAAAAGCAAAGTTCCATCTTAAAGAGGTAGTTCAGAGATGATCCAAGTTCAGCAAAAGAATAAAGGACTCAGTTTCTGGAGTTGTGGATTCTACTTTCAGCTCTGCCTTCTCTGACTCCCAGGTTCCTCATTTGTAAATTTAAGTAATATACTACTAGTCAGTACCTAAGACTGGCTCTAAAAAATTTTATGTTCTATTAAGCCATTCTAGCTCCAACATTTTATGTTTTGAGATTAATACCCACTCTAATATTATGATTCTAGATAATAGTGTGTGGGGATGGGGGTGGAATGGAAAGCCCTCAATGGAATTCAAGGGAAAGGTATCAAAAAAAAGTCTAGAATTGATTCTAAGACAATCCAAGAGAATTTAATCAATAAATTAAGTCAATTTAATCAATTTGCTCTTCCTCCTTTGAATTTTCATAGTACCTTCTCTGTATTGCTCCTATACACTTGTCTTCTTCTTCACATTATATTTATATTTCTACTCATCTGATCCGTTCGATTAGATTGAAAGTTCTCAGAATCAACTGTGATTCTAAAGCATGATGATTCCATGATCTTCTTTCAACAGAGAAAACAAGTAACATCATACACCTCATTGTACTTTAATTTATTTTTAGATGCTTCTTGTTTTTTAAAGCTCCTCCCTACTCCCAAAATTGAATGACCACTTGCCCCAGAGGAGTAAGAGAAACAAAACAGCAGTTCCATATGACAGCTCATAGGACATTCCACAGCTCTAGTCTCCCACCTCTCTACTCAGAAGAGGGAAGGTGTTTCCTCATTTGTCCTTTGGAGACAAAACTGTATTGTAATTAGAGTCAGTTGACTTTCAGTGCTTTTTCATTTACTTTAGTCATTATATATATTTTTCCTGCTGTCTCCTCTTTCTTCATTCTGTAAGAATTCATTAAAGTTTTCTCCTACTCTGAATTATTTCTTTCATTTAAAAAATTCTACGATGTCCTTTCTTTTTACACTAAAATCATTTCTAGATAGATGCTTCTCTGTGTCCAACACAGCTTACATCTCCCTATGAGCCATCCTTTATTATAAACAACAAAAAACATATTAAACAAAACCAATGGACACAAGAACCATATATAAAAGAGTGCATAGTATTTTATTCACTTATTCTCCCAACTCTCAAACAAATGTGACTCTTCTCTTCATTAGGATCAAATAATGGTCATTAATATTCATCGTTATGTTTCATGACATGATACCTTTTTGATTACAAAGATTATTTTTGCTAATTCTGTTTCCTTTACTCTGCATCTCTAAAATGAGGAGATTGGCCCACCTGATTTCTGAAGTTCCAAAATCTATGACTTCTCAACTTTTATTTCTGTCTTCAGGATCTATGCCTGGATGGGTAGGTAATGGAGAGCTACTGAATGGTTTAAAATATGGAAGACCATGATGAAAGCAGCACATAAAAAGGCATTCTGGCTATAGAGGCAGAATAAATTGGAAAGGTAGAAAATCATTGGGATGGAAATAGTGAGGAGAATCGTATCAAACAGTTTGATTTCTATAAAATGGAAGTCTTGAATGTTGGAAAAGAAACTTATAAGGATAAGAACTATTTAACCCAACAGGAAGTCTTTCCTTTGAATTGGTTGGATTATGAAGGATACTTTCGAGGTCTCTTTGAAGAACTTTATTATTGTTGTATTATTATATATATTGTATTAGTTTTGTGTATATTATATTGTTGTATTATTGCATATATTGTATGGAATATTATTATTGTATTAATTGGGAGACATGGGAAGCACAAGATCATCCTGTATGGCATACTTAGAAGGTGTTGTGCTCTGCAAGCAAAGCAGAATTGCAGTAACTCAAAGGAAAGGTGAGATACAGAAATTTAGAAACCGCCCTGGCCCAAAAGTTCACATGGCTATTTATGCTCATCCTGTGGTAGAACCTTTCAAGCTCGTCTTGGTCTAATCAGCCACAGTCAAACACCATACATTGACCCCAACATAGGACACACACACACACACACACACACACACACACACACACACGCAGCTGTCCCAATAGTTGTAGAGTCTTTATACTCCCAAAAGCATACAGGAGGTTTCAGTTGCAAGAGAGATGGAAAATCAATCCATCAATAAATATTTACTAAACACTTTTCAATTCTAGTCACTATAATAAGGGTTGGGGATATAGAAGGAGGCAAAAAACAGTCTCTGCCCTCAAGCAGCTCAGAATCTAACAGGAGAAAAGAACAACTACATGATTACATATAAACTAGACATAGAATAGAAAAGAAGTTAATAATTAAGAGAGAGAAGGCACTAGAATTAAGAAGGATCAGGAAGGATGGGATTTTATTTGGGACTTAAATGAAGCCAGGAGGTAAAAATGAGAAGAAAAGCATTTCACACATGAGAATAGCCAGAGAAAAATGCCAGAGCCAAAAGATGGAACAGTCCAGGAGATCCGCAGGTTGTAATGGGAAAAGGATAGAGATAGGATAGGATTTAAGAGAAGTGGAAGGCTGTCTTTAAGGCACATACTAGGAAACTCAAGGGAAAGGATTTTAGCAGGCAGAAGGCAGAGGAGGAACAGTTTGGAAGTGATAACTGGTAGAGTTAGGGACTTCCTAGAAGAGGCTTTGGGCTCTTCCTGTCCAGAAGGGAGGAGGAAAGGAGGCTTGTCGGAGCTTAGCTACCTCGACCTGACTGTGGAGAAGGAGAAACCCATATATCATCTTTGGAGGTACTTTCCAGAAGGTTTTTTTTATCTAAAAATCCTATCAGATTTGGCTTTGAGGTTTTATTTCAGGGATCAGACCCCCTGGGGTGGACTTAGCCATTTGAGAGCAATCATAATGGGTTTTGGAGACAGCTTCTAAACTGAATCTAACCAATTACTGAGGGTCATAGATAGGTAGCTTAGTCAGCTTTTGGGGAACACCTAGATAGAAATAGGGAATTGGTATGTTAGCCAGAAGACTTGAAGGCTCCCTCTTGCAAGAGACATAGAGGGTTGTTGGGTGAGTAGCTAAATCCCTTAGAGTTAGGAACCCCTTATTCTGATCCTCAGTTTATATCCCCTCTTATAATAAAAGAGATATTGATTTTACATATCAATTGTCTCCAAGGCATTTGCACAACTGTCCCAGTGAGAGAAAGTGATTCTGCTTCACTCTCACTAACCAGAGGTTAGAATACCTAGAGATCACAGCTGAGTATTTAGGGGGATCCCTAAGTGGAAACTACCAATATCCACTCAGGGGTCTCTCTCTCCTACAACTCTTTTTTTAAGGTGAAGCAACAAAATAGTAATTAAAAAATATATAATTTCTATTGACAAAACTCTATTTCAGATGTTGAGTCATGTGAGAGTACTAAGGTCTATAATAGGAAGGGCTTTGTTTTCTGACTTCAAAGCAAATTCTTTTTACTATCCTAAGGACCATAAAGACCATTTAACCCAACTCTTTTATTTTATAGGCAAGGAAATTGAAGTCATTTTTTAATGAAGTAATTTGCTAAGATAAGGGTCACATACTTTCTTAGTAACAGGGCTGGACTTAGAATGGAGGAGTACAGATTCCCAAATCCAATGCCCTTTCTACTGAAACAAATTCTTTCATTTCCTTGTGCTAGCTAAAATTAGATAAATATGAGGAAGAGAGTAGATTACAGAGGGGCTTTGAATACTAGAAAGGGTATATTAATTCACTTACTATAAGTAAATTTTCACTTGGATTGGTTTTCTTTAACAACAACAATAATAACACTGACGCTGAGATTAAAGAGTCATAATGTCCTTCAACTTGCTCTCCATGAAGAATCAGGCTCAGCCATCCAGAAATGTGACTGGCCAATGCTAGGGTGGCTCCTACTTGGCTCTTGCTATGACAGCCTTCAAAATAAGCCACTTTAATAAAGGTAATGGATCAGTCCTATCCCAGGCAGTGCCAAGCACCTCATTAAGGAAAGTGATAAGAAGAGGTCGGGTTTGTCTTAAGTAACCCAATCGCTTGGACAAGAAAGAAACAGATCTAGGGAATGTACATGAAGGGAAGTGTCAGTCTTGGAGAGCCAAAAGAAATAAAAGGGAGACTTAAGATCCTCAGTCAAGAAAGAGCCACAGAAGTCATCCCATTCAGTTCCCTCATTTATAAGGGCAAGTAACTGAACCCCAAAGATTTAAAGTGACTTACTTAAGCCCACCTGATGGCAAATAGAGACAGGATTCAAACTCAGATTTTGTAACTCCAAGCTCAGCACTTTTCCCCTATAAACAAAGAAGAGGGAGAATATAAAGGTTAATGAGGACAGAGAATCATATGGAATCTTATAGCTGGAAGCAAGGGTGTGCAAGAGCCAGCTCCTACCAGCTGAAAGCTAATTATTAACTTTTCAGTGTTAGAATTTACACTTGGAAATCTAGAAATGTTACCAATCAAGGACTGATTTATTGTTCTGTTGATTATCTAGTCTTAAGAAAATAACGAAGAAAATGTTACTGAGGATTCAACATAAAAGTATGTCTTCTGCATATTTTTCCCCTAGAGAGGGGTTATTAAACATTTTTCAGCATTCAGTTGGCTAGAAGGTACCTCAGAAATCATTAGTTCCAGTCTTACCACCTAGTGCAGTAATTCCACCAAACCAATCTATCCACTTCCTGAAGGTCCCTATTGAAGGAGAACTTGCTACTTCCTGAGGTGGCCCATTTTATTTTTGCAGTTATTTGATATTTCAAGGGCATTTATTTGTTATATCAAATCAGTCTCAGACCTCCTAATTTCCATGTATTGCTCTACCTCTGCTCTCTGCAGCCAAGACATAAAAGACTAATCAATCTTCCATATTTGAAGACAACTGTCATGGGTTTCTCCTGACCTCCCCAACCAAATCTTCCCATCTGAATGCTAAAGACTGTGAGTTCTTTTAACAAACATTCATGGGACTTCAAGACCCCTTATCATCCTGATTATTTTACTCTCAATATCTTCCAGTTGGTCAATGCTCTTTGTAAATTATGGTACTTAGAACTGTGTGCCATAATATTGATGCAATCAATCCGACTAGGACAGAAAGTGCCCAGATCATGTGCCTGGTTCTGGACACTATGTTCCTACCAGTGAAACTAATAACTGAGTTAGCCTCACTGAATTCATGTGGTTGGTCCTACCTGTAAACCTCTCTCCCCCCAATTTTTCCTTGGAATTCCACTTATAGAATCTTATTCATTCTTCAAGACACAACTCAAATGCAACCTCCTCTACGAAGCCCTCTCTCCTCAACTTTGGTCACAAGCAATCTTTCCCTCTGTAATACTTCTAGAATGTACGGTTCCTACTTTGCTTTGTATTGTAGTTATTTGTAAAAAATACAGAAAAATGTATATTGTAGTTATTTGTCAACCTCCTACTAGACTGTAACACAAGGTCAAAGACTGTATTATTCATCTTAGGGTTTCTCTTAATCCATGTCACAGGATTTTCTAGAATCACTGTGACCTTCAACAAATCTCTTAAATTCTTTGAGTCTCAGTTTCCCTTTCTGTAAAATGGGGGTAGTAATACTTGTGCTCTTTGCCCCAAAAGATAGTGAGTCATATGAAATTGTGTAAGTGAAAGGGCTGGGTAAACATCAAGTGACAGATAGAATCATCAAATGGCCAAGCTAGAAAAGACATTCCAGATTTTCTGGTCTTCCCTTTTTTATTTTACAGATAAGGAAATAGAGTTTTAGAGAGGTTAAGGGATTTGCCCATTGTCTCACAGCAAGCTAGGAGCTATATAAGGGTAAGAAATTATCATCAATAATTATAAAGATGTGATGCAGGAGTGTTCTGGACATATTTTTAGCATCATATCTCCAACAAAAACTCTCTGAAGTGTAGGCAAATGTTCATGTAATGACAATGACCTCCCAATACTACTGGTCTGCTACACTGAGCCCAACATTCAATCAGAGACTAAAAGCAATCCTTATAGTGTAGACACAGTACTGCATGTGGAGTCAGGAGACCCGAATTCAAATCTGACCTCTAACACTAGCTATATGACCCTGGACAAGTCACTTAATCCTCTTTGCCTCAGTTTCCTCATCTGTAAAAATGAGCTAGAGCAGAAATGGCAAACCATTCCAGTATCTTTACCCAGAAAACCCCAAATGGGGTAAGAAAAAGTCAGGAATGACTGAAATAACTAAATAACAACAATTAGCTATCTAACTAGCTATTATTATTTAGTATTACTTGATTATTTGATTTAGTATTACTTGGTTAGTTGAGTATTACTACTACCACAATTATTACCACTAGTCCCAACAATAATAACACTTTTACCTAGTACTTTGTGGCTTACAAAAATAAGTTCTTTATAAATGAGGAATTTATTGAGGTTGGCTTTTATTAGGACCACACAACTAACCAGGTATGTTACCCTTAAGCAAAATCTTCGTTCTTTTTCAATCTTTTTTTTTCCCCTAAAACTATAGAATTCCAGAGCTGGAAATGACATGGGAGTCACCTAGCTTTACCTAAAGCAAGAATCTACTCTCTGATGTGCCAACAGGTATTTATCCAATCTGTCCTTGAATACTCCTGATATTCAACAGGAAAACTACCCGTGTATAAAATGAGGGGATGGACTAAGTAGATGGCCAACATGATGCAGGCAGCATAGTACAGTGGAAACAGGAGAGGTTTTAAATCTTGGCTTTGATATGTAATCGCTGTGGAAAAGCTATTTGGGGGAGCCACTTTAACCCTAAGGGCCTCAGTTTCCTCATCTTGTCATCTCTCTCTCAACATCTCCCAGTTTACCCATGTCCTTTCTAAATTGTGGCCCCTAGAACTAAACTCAGTAATACTGACATAGTCTGACCAAAGCAAAAGGAGTCAGATGGGTACATGCCTTGACTAGACATCATGTTCCTATCCCTGAAGAGTTAGTCTCCCCAGACTGAAATGGTTAGTTCCACCTGAACCCCTTTTCTCTCCCCCACCCCAGTTCCTCCTTTTTTTTTTATCTATAAAATGATAGTGTTGGATTTCTGTTGTTCAGTCATGCCCGACTTTTTGGGTTTTCTTGGCAAAGATGCTGGAAAGATCCATTTCCTACTCCAGCTCACTTTACAGAGGAGGAAACTGAGGTGAACAGGGTTAGGTGACTTGACTAGGGTCACACACCTAGTAAGTATTTGAGATCTGATTGAACTTCCTGATTCTAGGCCCATTCTTCAATGCGCCCCACCACCTGGCTGCTGCTGGCATTGAACTAGACCTCTATAGAACCCTTTCTACTTCTGGCATGCCCTGATTTTACCTGGGTCAAGGAAAAAATGCCCACAAGATGATGCCCAGTCCTATTCAGAGGGCCAGTAAAGGTGAGGTCCCAAACTAGTCCAACGACACTCATAAACACTTCATAGTTAAGAGCTGAATGTCTCTTTGTCAGCTTAGGAGCTTCTGGTCAGTGAAAAATGGCTGTCTCTAAAATGCCCAAACCAGCAATAATGCCAAGTGGCATCTCTTCCTGCCACCTCCTGCAATTGCCTGAACCCTATAATGAAGGGGCACATTTAGAAACCTCACCAGTGGATCAAAGTGCTAAGGAGGGGAACCTTCCCCCCTTTAATTTCCTGATGGCTGCGTCTGAATGAGAGACGCTATGGATGGTGTGAGCCCAGGTTTCCAAATTTCATTTCCTGAGGTCCAGGGACAAATACAAAAGAAAGGAAGGAAGAAATGGGAAAAAGTGGACTAGTAACTAGTAGAGAGGGGAAAGAGGAGACAACAGAAGCCAAAGCAAACTCTAACACAGAAGTTCCAAAATTTTTTTAGTTTCAGGACCCCTTATTAGTCATATATAATCCTAGGAAAAATTGTTTCTTATTTTGTTTCAATTCTCTTATATATAAAATGTGGAGGGTATTATATCTCTAAGTACCCTTCTAGTTTCTAATATTCTATGATCTTATGATTTCCAATGCATGTCAATTGTTAATGGGTACCCTCTTCTACAAAGGATCATAAGATTTACAGCCGGAAGAGAACCTAGAGATCATTTAGTCAAACCTCACCATTTTTTTTAACTGAGGGAGTGAGTGGTAAAGGATTTTGCCCATGGTCAAAAAGGCAGTAAATGAAAGAGAAAAGAATCAAAGTCATGTTCTCTAACTCCAAAAGTTGTCCTTTCTCCTAGCTAATATTTGTATATTTTAGCCATGGTTCTTCCAACAGAGGAATGGAAATGCCAATATATGGATTTCAGGGAGATTAGCACACTTAAGGGAGGAGGAATTTTAGGTGTTCCTAAAATCCCTGATGAACTGTCTGGTCAATGTTTCGTTGTACCCTATCAGTCCTAGACATGTTATGTGGGAGAGAACAGAGTCTCCCTCCTCCCAGCATGCTTGCAGAACAACCACATATGATATGAACTTAATATTTCCTCTTCAATGTGCAGAGAAACATATCCAGGTGACCTTTTTCAGCTCCTTTGAAATCAGAGCCATTTCAGAGGACTGTCAGGGGTTTCACTCGTTGCCTCCAGGATAAAGCAGATAGGTAAACCTACAATGACCTCAGAAAAACCAACCAACCAACCAGAAATCCCTCATACTTCAACTTTCTCCCCAACCACCAAATCTCCTCAGTTTTCAAAGTACTTTTATATCAAATTTCATATCTGAGTCTCAAAGTTCTAGAAGAAATGGAGGTCAAGTAATCATCCCATTTTATAGACAAGTCACACAAATAGTAAAGGTTAGGCCAGCAATGTAAAAACATTTTTTGGCTCTTCATTTGATGCCCCAAAATATGCCTTTCAGGGTTATTTCATCCTTTTTTGCAGAAAATTCTGACTTTGAATTAACTAGCTATAAGACTGTCTCCTCATCGTTTAATTTTTCTCATCTTCAACTTCCTTTCTGCAAAATGGTAATAATAATTCTTACAGGACTTATTTTTCAGGGTGCTAGAGGAAACTTTCTTTGTTTCTTATAAGACGTATTCTAAACATGTTACTATTTTATTGGTCATATTAATAAATATCATTATGTATTATTGTATTATGTATGTATAATATATATAATATACAACATATACACACAATATAAAATATATATTATATGTAATATATAATAATATAATGTATTACATTATTGTAGAAAGATATAATCAGAGATGATGAATATGATTGATGGCCTCTCATATTTTAATCAATTCAATTAATCCATTCAAAATGTGCTAAGTCTATGCCCCAAAGAGGAAAAGGACTCCTATCTACAAAAATATTTACAGTGCTTGCATAGGAGCAACTCTCCCCCTTTAAAGAAGTGTCCATTATTTGGGGAGTGCATGAATAAACTGTCATGTGAATATGACTGAATATTATTATGCTGTAAGAAATGATGGAAGATATGATTTCAGAGAAACATTGGGAAGACCTGGACAAGCTGATGCAAAGTGAAGTGGGTAGGACCAGCTGAATAATTTATACAAAGACATTCTAACTTTTAAAGACTTTAGAATGAACATGACACACCACAATTCTAGAGAGCCAAGGATGAAGAATGCCCCTTATCTCTTGACAGAGAGTTTTAGATGTGACCAATTTGGAAATTTGTTTTGCTTGGCTATGCATATTTATTATGAGGGCTTTGTTTTTCGTTTTTCTTTCTTTTTTTTTTTCATTGTAAGGGTAGGGCTTTAGGGAGAGAAAATAAATACTTGTTAATCAGAAAAATAATTTAACCAAAAACAATCCAACTGAACAGTTAAGTAGCTGATATGTTTAAGAATTAATCATAAAGTGTCTGCCATCATGCTCACAGTTTAGTAAGAAAGGTAAGCTATGCATAAAGATAAAAAAAAGCAGAATATGCCATAAGAGAAAAAGAAAATGCTATGTAATTTCCTTAAGAGGAAGAGATTATATCCAGTTTAGGAAACAGAGGGAAGAAGTAACATTTGTGCTATACCTCAAGCTCAGGCATTTCAGTTCACCTGGTTCCTCTCTCCCTCACATGCTTTCTTCTTCTGAATTACTTTGCAATAAGACAGTACATTTGATCAAACCCTTGATAAATAACTACAAATTCTTGATAAGGTTGGGGTGGGACATTCCTAGCATAGAGAAGACTTTGAGCAAAGGTAAAAATTTTTATGTGGGAATGTATGGAATATTCAAAGTACCATGAATAAGTCCTATTTCACTGGGACTTAAAACACAGGTAGGGGAGTTCTGTAAAATATAGCTTAAAAGGTAGGTTAGTGGCCTTGAATGGCAAGCTGAAGAAACAGGACTTTATTTAGCAGACAATGGAAAGCCACTGGAGGGCTGAGCAAAGGAGGGTCAAAAATGAACATTTTTACAACTTTATTAACACAGGCAAGTAGGTGACTTTGTGGTGGAGAATGCTTGGCTTAGAGTCAGAAAGATCCGTGTTCAAATCCAGACTCAGACACTTACTAGCTATGTAACCCTGGATAAATCACTTCACCCCATTTGTTTCAGTTTCTTCATTTATAAAACCAGATGGAAAAGACTATTCCAGAATATTTTCCAAGAAAACGGGTTGCAGGACATCAGACCTGCCTGAACAACAATAATGAGGTTTATCACACACTTGTCTTTTTTCTAATTAATTTTTTAAAATTTTTTACTTTTATTTATTTCCAGCTCTCCCATCGCCTCTCTCCCCTCCACTTTTCTAATAATAATTCTGTGCCCAATATGATTGCATTGGGCTGACCTGAACCTGAGTCTCAGAGGAGTGAAGCCACAAAACTAGCATAGATCTGTAAGGGCTAGGACTTAGGACTCGGGGCTTCTGACTCCAAAAGCAGAATGACACGGCGTTGTCTCTTGCCCTGACAAGATCTGTAGAGGCAGCCCTTCTCTACCAATCTAGGGGGCTCTGTTTTCTCCCGAGAGGCCAGGAAGGCACTTTGCTTCCCATGTCAGCCGTCAGCTCCCCTTCCTCGGCTCATTTACAAGGAACCAGCCAAGTTGGGTTAGGTTTGCCCAATTAAACAAAGAGGGCACTACGAGATGGGAACTCGATGGAAATTCAGGCAGGGATGCTAAAGAAGGCGCTTCTCCTACCTTCTCTGTCTTCCGGGGGGGCATTTGATTTATTGGATTCCAGCAGCGTATTAGTCACGGTATTGACTCTGACGGGCTCATGTCGGACCACGATATTGAGATCTGGGGAGCTTTCAACTCATTAGTGTCTGCGTGTGCTTTCTGAGGCTGGTCCCCAGGGGCGGGGGCTGCCGCGGCGAACATTAAAGCCACTGAGTGGAAGGCACTGTTGCTACCTGCTGCATGCAGACCCTTCCCCGCAGCCCTGGGCTCCTTCTGACATTTTTTGCTCCTCTCCCGAAGTTTTTTAGTTGTTTGGTTGTTTTTTAGTTGCGTCTGACGCGTGGTGACCCCTTTCATGGGGTTTTCTTGGCAAAGATACTGGAGAGGTTTATCATTTCCTTCTCCGGGTCATTTTACAGGGTGAGGAAACTGAGGCAAACAGGGTTAAGTGACTCGTCCAGGGTTACCCAGCTAGGAAGCGCCTGTGGCCAAATTTGAAATCTGGAAGTCAAGTCTCCCTGACTTCAGGCTTAGCACTCTATCCCCCACACCTCCTAGAGATCCAAAGGTACGATTAGTGCCCATTAAAATCAGTCAACTAGTATATATTAAGTGCCAGGTTCTGTGCTAAATCCTGGGGATAGAAAGAGAAGCAAAAACAGTCTCTGTACTGTCAAGGAGTGCACAGATTCATGCAGGAGACATAGTTGCAAATAACTATGTACCAACAATGTATATGTATACTTAAAAATATACTGAGATTAGGAACAGAAAGGAAATTCTGTTCCAGATATTCAGGACAAGGTAGAATTTTCTTTCTGTTTCTAATCTCAATGTAGCCAGTGTTTTGAGGATGGGGTTGTAATCTCTACCTCTTCCAACACAAAATAGGATTTAACACTGTTCTAAATTTGACCACACTTTTCTTTATGTGATAAAGTGCTTTAAAGCTCTGTGTATAGCTCGTAGACCTTATAAATAATTTAATCCATTCCCTTCATTTCACAGATGAAGAAACTGAGGCTCAGACAGTTAAAAGGATTTGAACGAGACTGCACAACTAATTAGTGTAAGTTGGGGAATGGAACCCAGTTTTCCCTAGTGGGTCCCCAGGCAGTCCAAGAGCCTGTATGGGAGCACAAGAGTCCAGGGCAGTCAAGGAGACTCTGTAAGAGATTTAGGAAAGGCAAACCAAAAGGAAGAGGGGATTGGATGACTATTTGTCTGGCACCAGAACAGAAAGAATTTCTGATCCAGTACAGACTGGACTCAAGACTCTGAGGTGCCGTCCAGCACTGAGAGTCTATGATGCCAAATTACATCCAGTGTTTTGAGGACTGGGCTATAATCTCTGACCCTCTCCCCAAACACTTAATGCTTCAATAACGTTGACAGTATCTTTGGTTATATGATAAAGTGCTTTAAAACTATGTGTAAACTTATATTTGTTGTTGAATTCAAAGTTAATTAGCAGAAGTGGGAATAAAATGACATGAATGTGATTTTGGGGGAAAATGCAACTTTCCTCATTAGTTTTCCCAAAATTTTCCCATGACATTTATAGTTACGCTGAGGGCTGGCAAAGTTGCTGGCTTAAACTCTTCTGAAGGCTGGACCAAGTTGAAAAAGTTTCCATTTCAATTAGCAAAGTCTGTACTGTCTCATAAATAGGATAGAACATTTTATTTATTTTATCCATAACGTGGTTTCCAATGTTCCCTCTGAATTTGAGCTTAGAACAATGAACCTTAGAATAAAGAAGGTTAGAATATACACTAATAGTACTGGAAGATATGTTAGAACTGCTCTCATCCATCCTTCCTCTTCCATCCCTCACCCATTTTACAGAGTGAAAAAATGAAGCCTGAGGGAGTAACACAATAACACAGGTTATTAGCAGGACTGGTAATGGAACCTAAGGGTCTTAATTCCCTATCTAATATTCTTCTCACTACATCAAATGGTTACATAGGTATGAAAAGTCAATAAGTAAGATCACTTTTAATTTTTTACAGACATGTAAGTTGTCCTAAAATGTT
Source organism: Gracilinanus agilis (assembly GCF_016433145.1). Classification (NCBI taxonomy): domain Eukaryota; kingdom Metazoa; phylum Chordata; class Mammalia; order Didelphimorphia; family Didelphidae; genus Gracilinanus; species Gracilinanus agilis. The sequence goes on from NC_058130.1 coordinate 685,075,037, forward strand.
TATTGCAGTTAGTTTTAAATTTAAAATATAGGATGTCCTAAAAGTCTTAGTGAAGATTTATGTTGTACTAAGACCTTTGAAGTATCCCATATTTATTTAAAATGTATGAATTACGACACATGTTCATTAAGGCACTATGCATAGATGTCTACCAAATAAAGTCTGAACTTCTTTTCCTGTTGCCTACCAAATAACATTCAAACTTTTTCATAATGATATTCAAGGCGGTCCAGACATCACATTCCTCTTCAACCACAGACTCTACACTTCAGCCAAACTGCTGAGGAAATATACCCATTATGACCTCCTATTTATTTTATTTTAAACTATTAAGAAATACTATTAGTATAGTATACTGGTCTCAAGTCCTTGGTCTCACCTGAATAGAAAATCTTATCAATGCTGAAATCATACTCCAAGGAAACAATCACTTGCAACGAAATATTTTTGCTAGTTTCTAAAAAGGGAAGGGGCAGGTAGGTGACCAGGAATAGGATTGGAGTAAGGACTATCTAAGTTCAAATCCAATCTCAGACACCTACTAGCTATTGTGACCCTAGGAAAGTCATCTAACTTGCTGCCTCAATTTCCTTATCTGTAAAATGAGCTGGAGATGGCAAAGCACTCCAACTATCTTTGCCAAGAAAATCCCAAATGGAGTTTACAAAGAGTCAAATATAACTGAGAAATAACTAAACAACAACAAAAAAGGAGAGAGATCTGATCATCTTAGGAAGGAATCCATATTCTATGAAATTAATTAGAGTAATAACTATATTAAGAGCAGAAAAGTCTTTTAATTTATCCACTTAGGAGTAGTATTTTCTTCTCTATTTTCAACCAGATGGAATGATTATGGCAAAATGATTCTTTAAGATGTGCATGATAATATTTTTACTTCTGTTCTATTTAAGCAAATCATAAACCCTAACCTAGAATTTGTAATCTTATTTTAAATGTAATGTTGATTTCTGTCCTTATTTCTTTAACACTATAAATTGTGAATAAGACTTAAGAGAGATTTTCAGTAAGTAGGAGGAAACCGCCTATTTGGAACTCTGGTTCTCTCTGTCTGTCTCTCCTCTGTCTCCTCTCTTTACTCTTTGGTCCATCAGTCAGACTTTAAAAAAACCAAACCAAACCAAACGTGTATTGTTCCAGATGGGAAGTAAAAGGATCTGGCTGACATAGCTCTATGGAAATCCTGTACAGGGAAGTGGCATTGATCAAATAAAGAATTTTAAGGCTCTTCCAGTTTGGGGAATATCTACATCCTTGGGGAAGAGGGGAAAGGACTCCTAAAGGCTCCTGGCTCCTTTAACCCAATAGACTGCTTTAGCCCACTATTTCCTTTCTGTCCAGACTAGATAGAAAAAGGAAACCGCAGTGGGCCAGGGGACTAATTGTTCCATATTCTGTGGGATACAATTAAATGTCAAAGAAAAATACAGCATGGAGTATGACTTCTGGTCAACACAGAAACCTCTTTGAAAAATGGAAATATTGAACCTTGAAAAACACAAATCTAGTCTTTTGTTTCTTACACCTTTTTCTGAGTATGGGTCTCCCTATCTCATCCAGATGTGTAGTGCAGTGAATACCCCCTGGTCTGACCTTCTGACCTGCTTGCAGATGAGCATTTAAGTTTGAACCTCCTTCATTTTCAACCTATTCCAGATCACTCCCTTTTTGGGCAATCCGGTGGCAGCCCCTCTGCCAAGGGCTCACCACACTAGTGCTGGATTTAGAGCATACATATTATCAGCTTTAGTCCTACCACACTCAGAATTCCTGAATTTAAAGGATGCATCTGCCTCAGTCTCCCCTAGTGGGATGAATTCTAAGTGTGCACCACCACACCTGACCATTCTGTTCTTTTTTGAATGCATAGGAGAAGAAAACAAGGGCATATTCTATGTCTATCTGTCTCTGCCATCTGTCTGTCTGTCCTCTTTCTACACCCACTTCTTTCTCAAGGAGAAATGGATTAAAAAAATTGACCAAATGTGATACCCTATTTCTGTCACACATTCTTTTTTTAATTATATTTTTATTTTGAATATTTTCCCATAGTTACATTTCATGTGCTTTCCCTCTCCCCAAACTCCCCTAACTCCCCTTAGCCGGTGCACAATTCCACTGGGTTTTACATGTATCATCGATTAAGACCTAATTCCATATTATTGATAGTTGGACTAGAATTATCATTTAGTATCTACATCCCCAATAATATCCCCATCAGCCCATGTGTTCAAGCAATTGTTTTTCCTCTGTTTCTCCTCTCACAGTTCTTCCTCTGAATGTGGCTAGTTTTCTTTCTTATAAATCCCTCAGCCTTGCTCTGGATTCTTGCATTGCTGCTAGTAGAGAAGTCCATTATGTTCGATTGTACCACAGTGTCACACATTCTCTTACAAAGAAGGTTAAGGTTATTTCCAGGTAGCTATGTGGCACTGTGGATAGAGGATCAAGCCTGGAATCAGGAAGACTTGAGTTCACATACATTTAATAGCAATGTGACCCTGGGCAAGTTGCTTAATCCTGTTGGCCTCAGTTTCCCCATCTGAAGAAAGAGCCAGAGAAAGAAATGACAAACCACTTCTACATCTCTGCTAAAAAAAATTCCCAAATGGGGTGACAAAGTCAGACATGACTGAAACAACAGAACAACAAAAATTTCCAGGGAACGAGGGGGGACTTTCCAATTTGGGCTGCCAGAAGTATAGATTTTAGCTGGATCTAAGGAAACATTTTAGACAATATTGGCCATCCCATCAAAGAAGGGACTGCTTTCTTCAGGAGTGTCCTTTTACTAGAGGTGCTCAAGCAAAGGATGGAGGATATCTTGCAAGTCACTTGCTATAGGTGAGATTCCCGTTCAGATTCGGGTTGGTCTCAATGGCCTCTAGGGTCCCTTCTAGTCCTGTAATATTGTGATTCTGTAATTCTGAGAGTGTCAGTGAGGCTTAGCTAATCAGAAAGCTGTTAACTCTTCCCAGGAGAATGCCCTGCATAGAAACAGCATATTGTAGGACACCCACAAGCCACTGGGTTGTATTGAATTACCACAGTGTGATAGCAGGATGATATGCTTTGGTCCTCTGCCCATGACTTAGGGACTCATTAATAACATTCAGTAAGTGGCTGAGCATTAGCAGAGCCTATTATGTTTGATGCTATGACCCTCAAGAGGTCTGTGCCTGGCTCATGTCACCAGTGAGCACACTCAATAAAATCTACTTCCTCCAACTCATACCAATAGGTCTGCCTTGTTTTGCTTTGTGTTATGGAAGGTGAGACAATTACAATAATAGGATTAGACCAGGGGATCCCTAAAACCTTTTCCAGTTCTAACAATTTATGTTTTGTCTTTGTTGTTTGTCCTTTGTTTTCAAAGAATAACAATGACATAATGGCGTGGTGAACTGTGCAAGAATTGAGTTTAAGTGAAGCAGAATGACACAGTCCTCAGCTTCATCTCTCTTCCAGAGTCCAGAGGAAAGTCAACAGTTAGGATGGGATAATCTTGGCTTCTTTGATGTCTGACCAAGCTCTACAGTGCCAGCTTCAGCTGCCTTCATGACCCTTGGAACAAATTGTTCTTGTCTACCATTTCAAAGTGGGGAAGTCTTTACATGTTGGGTTGGGCATCTCCCCAGCTTATCCAATGGGTTTGGGGTTGATCCTTTATCTTCAATCCATTGTAGTCTGTCTGCCCAGATAGTTTACCAGGATGTGGGTATTATTACACATGCTGCAGCTTCTTGGAACCACAGGTGAGACTTGAGTGAGAGATAAACCCCAAAAGTGGATGAGCAGCCCTAAAGATGGCTCAGAAAGCCCTCATACCAATGGTACTAGTCCTTCTTGAACACCCAGACACCCCATTCTATGTTTTAAGGTCCCTTCCAATTCAAATATCCTATCTGTGTTCTAAGATCTCTTCCAGCTCTAAAACTCTGTGTTCTAAAGCCTGAAACATTCCATGAACCTGTGATTCTATATGTCTCCTGGGTCTTGGTTCTATTGAATTTTCTTTATAATAATTCACTAATCCCCTTCTGAACCTTCTTATTCTTTCTCTCCAGAGACAGAGAACACTGTCAACAAGCAGAATCACTAAATTTTAATACTGAGAAGAACCATGAGAATCATCTAGTCTAACCCCCTAATTTTACTGAAGAGGAAACTGAAGTCCATAGAGACAAAATGACTTGTCCAAGTTCATTTACTATGTTAATGGTAAGGCTTGGACTCTACTTCAAGTCTTATGGCTCTACTGAGTTATTAACTCTATCTACTTCATTAAGAAGACTTCTGGTGAATGAATGAATAAATGAACATTTAGGGATTACTACATTTTAGAAGTTTATACTCTAATAGGAGGAGATAACACATATCCAGGAGTAGTGGCCAGGCTAGTGTTTTGATTTAGAAAGCTACAGGTATAGTGAGTAGAGTCAAAGAAAAGTAAATTGACATAGCTCCTGCCAAAGAAATGGTAATGTCGATTTGATTACTGTTTCCAAATATAGACATGGAAAGTTGAAGTAGGGTTATAGATATGGGTTCCATAGATTCAAAGTTACAGAATTTCAGTTGGAAGGAACCTCAGTGACCATTTAGTCTAATGCCTCTACAACAAAGAAATTGAATCAGCCCACACCCCACAAATGACCTGATGAGTTATTCTCTAGAATTTTATTTAAGTTCGATTATTAATAAAGGGGAACTCATCACTTTCCAAGAGGGCCCATTTCATTTTTGGATAGCTCTAATCCAGTGATTCCCAAAGTGGGTGCTACCGCCCCCTGGTGGGTGCTGCAGCGATCCAGGAAGGTGGTGATGGCTACAGGTGCATTTATCTTTCCTATTAATTGCTATTAAATTTTTTAAAAAATTAATTTCCAGGGGGCTAAGTAATATTTTTTCTGGAAAGAGGGTGGTAGGCCAAAAAGGTTTGGGAACTACTGCTCTAATCTTTAGAAACTTCTTCCTTATCAGCAGTTCTTTTTTTAATTTTAATTTTAATTTTGATTATTTTCCCATATTTACATCTTTCCCTCTCCCCAAACCCTCCTAACCCCCTTAGCCAATGCACAATTCCACAGGGTTTTACATGTATCACTGATTAAGCCCTAATTCCATATTATTGATAGTTGGACTAGAGTTATCGTTTAGTGTCTATATCTCCAACAATATCCCCATCAACCCATATGTTCAAGCAATTGTTTTTCCTCTGCTTATCAGCAGTTATTAATCATTTTTTTATGGCATAGACCTTTTTCACAGTCTGATGAAGCCTATGGACCCTCTTCTCAAAATAATGGGTGTTGGGTTTTTTTGGGTCAACTCTTAATGAAGGCATTTATTTACTTAAAAGATAAAACAAGAATAATCAACATATAACATTCAAAAGTGTTTTTAAATGAATAAAATACATAGGATTATAAATCCAATTTTATTAAAATAGACAATTTTTTTTTGTTTACAGATTCTAGGTTAGTAATTCCTGCCTTCATTAAGCCTAAATTTTACTTTCTGCAGCCTCCACCACTGTTCCTGGTTTTGTACTCTGTGGTCAAACAGAAAAAGTCTTATCTCTCTTTAGCATGACAAGCTTTTAAATACATGAAGAAAGCTATCAAATTTCTCCCCTCTCTCCTGATATTCTCTACAACATATAAAGCACTCCCAATTCCTTCAACCAATCCTTACATTCCATGAATTTAAGGCACTTATGCTGGTTGTCGCCTCTGCAAACTGTCCAGTTATCCAATGTCCTTTCACAAATGTGGAGCCCAGAACCAAATGGAAAATCTCCAGATGAGGACTAACAGGGGCAGAATGTAGTAGGACTATATCAACGTAGCTCTGTAAGAGACAGTGAGGCTGATGACTTTGTGCAACTCTGTCTCTTTCATTCTAATTCATGCACAAGTCAAGGCATCACGTCCTGATGCTGCTGGTCCTCTTCAAAAATGAAGGACAAAACATCACAACAACATTACATTAGCTGCTTTTTTCTTGAAGTAAATGCTGAACTTCAGGCCATTAAAGCCCCAGATCATTCAAACAAAATGCTTTAGAATCATGCCCTCCTCATTCTGAACTTAGCGAGCTGTTGAGCGCAAGCATAAGATTTTGCATTGATTAAAATTAAATTTTATCTATTTCAATTAAGTTGAATGGTTTAGCTTGTTGAGATCTTTCTGACAACAATTCTGTCCTCCATCTTAGTTCTTTCTTTCAGTTGTAAGCTGAAAAATTCGATGTTAATCTAGGTATTTATCAAAGCTATTAATCAAAATGGCAACCTCAATGAATGATAGGTCAACTAGTCCAATAACTAGTTCCAAATACATAACAGGGGCTTAAAATTGCTTGTTGAATTGAAATTTATAGACAGAGGAAAAGGGCCAAGAGAGTTAAAAGGGCTTGCCCAAATGAGTTAGTAGCACACGGAGAAGGAGAACCCTGATCTTTTCCCTTTGGTTCTAGCTTCCCCTCAAAAAATAAAGAATATGAAAGGATTTTTTTCAAGTTTCAAAGCATTCCAGGCATTTTTCACATCTTGTAAATTCCCATAGCAATTTTCTCCTAAGGAGTCCATGAACATTGTGTTTAGTATTGAAGACATTGTTTATCTAAGTGGAACCTGGAGTGAGTAGGGACACTATAGATTATTATTTTCATTTAATAAGAAAAAATAAGATGTTGAATGGTATGAGTTTGAATTTCAAATCTAAGGCAAAACTTAGCAAAAAGCTTCCCTTAATAGAAATATTATCTTTTCTCCATGCATTTTTCTCTAGTGTAAAGGATATATATGTTCTCTCTTTCAAATATGATGAAAATGGAAATATATATTGTATGATAATACATGTACAATATATATTATATTACCTGCCATCTTGGGGAAGGGGGAGGGATGGAAGGAAGGAAGAGAATATGGATCGTGACATGTCTCAGAAAATGACTATTAAAGTGTATGGACATGTATTAAAAAAATGTAAAAAAATATTACCTTGCATTCTAGCAGAGACTTGTATGGTATAGAGAAGTCCAGACTTGACATTGGGAAGTCTAAGCAGGTCCAAATCCTGCCTCTGATGCTCAATAGCTGGGTAACCCTAAGCATGCCAATTATCTTTTTTAAACTTAAAATAACTCACCAGGATACACCAATACTGATCCTACTAGCTAGCCCTTATAAAGCTCTTTAATGTTCACAAAACATTTTACAAATAATATGTCATTTGATCCTCAACAACCTCATTTTATAGGTGGGGAAATTAAGGCAGAGGTTAAGTGAGTTGCCCAGGATCACACTGCTAGTTAGTGTCTGAAGCCAAATTTGAGCTCAGGTCTTTTTAACTCTAGATCAAGCATTCTATCCACTGTGCCATTTAGCTCCTCATTCAAAAGTTTGGTTACTGAGTTTGTTTTTTTTTTCAGTTGTGTCCAACTCTTTAAGACCCAATTTGGGGTTTTCTGGCAAAGATCCTGGAGTGGTTTGCCATTTCCTTCTCCAGCTCATTTTACAAATGAGGCAAACAGGGAAGTGACTTGCTCAGGATCACATAGCTAGTAAGTATCTGAGGTCAGATTTGAACTCAGGAATCAGTCTTCCTGATTCTGAGCCTAGCACTCTTTCCACTGTGTCACCTGGCTGCCCTATATTCAAAGGAAGCAATCTGCAAATGTTGATAGCTTCCAGAAAGGGTATTCACACCCTGAGGAAATCACAGATTGTTCCTATTCTGGAATATCTTAGAATTTTTAAAGCACTTTTTCCATTCAATAATTTATTTGTTTGCAGTTATAACAGCACAAGTCTGAAAGGGCAGGGATTATTTGGCAAACATATTAATAACCTATACAATGATAAAAAAAAAACAATTCTGCTTCTGTTTCTCAAGGAGCTCATGAATTAGATGAGTGGTTAGCCCTAAAATACCACTGCATTTAATTTCTAATATGCCTAAAAAAACGATTGTGGTTGAATTACTATCCCCATTTGACAATTGAGGAAAATAAGCCTCCAGAAAAAACATTTAAATGGAAGCCTTTGTGATCCTTAAGCCAGAATCAAAAATAAGTTCATTTCTGTGTAATTACTTACCAGCACAAATATCATCAACCCAAACCAATTTCTCTTAACTTCCCCTCTTGGAGTTCCTGTTTTGTTCACTCACTGGGTGGGGCTGATTTTTAAAAGCCTGGCACATTCTAAATACTCAAAGAATAACTTAATGAAACTCTCTGAATCAGGGTACCTGGAGAATGAGTATTTCTGGTGAAATGAATTCACTCATTATCTCTTCTATGAACTAGATACCCATCTCTGGCTCTGGTCTTTTTCTGGCTAGCTCTCAGGCCAGGAATGCTCTTCCCTTCTCATCTAAGCCTCCTGGCTTCTCTGGCTTCAAAGTCCCAATTAAAATTCTATCTTTTACAGGAAACCCTTTCCAACTCATTTCAATTCTAGTTTTTATTACTTCTATTTATTTTTTTTGTTTATTTCCTATTTGTCCTACATATAGCCAGTATCTTTACTAAGAAAAGCCATGGAGTCAGACAACTGAAATGACAGATAAATGACAACATGTTTGTTTGCTTGCTCTCTTTTCTATTATATTGAAAAGCTCCTTGAGGGAAAGGGAAGGATTTTTCTAACTCTTTTTTGTGTCCCCAGTTCTTTGTATAGTGCCTGACACATAGCAGGTACTTAATAAATGTTTATTGACAGATTGACTATAAGTGTTTACTCCAAAGTTTCTTTTATTTCATGTTTAACCTTTGCAAATGTCTCCTGATTGCTTTTCTTATGCCAGAGTACACTAATTCAAATGAATCAGACATTTGATTTTTCTCTGCAATCAAAAAGATTTGAGATACATTTCTACAGTTTATACTAGAAGAACTCTAGTAATGATAGCCCCCCAAGGTAGCCCATTCCTCTCTCATATAGCTCTGAATGTCCAGATGTTGTTTGTTACATTGAACTGAAGTCAGTTTTGGTATGGCTTTTGATAATATTCCCAATTCTGCCCTCCAAGGCCAAGAAGAACAAGTCTAAAAATCCCTCTTCCACACAATGGCTTTTTAAGTACTTGAAAATAACTATGCTTTCCTTGCTTCCCTTCCCCAACCTCCTAGCTTTCTCTTTTATTTTAAGATAATTATTCCTATTTCTTTCAAGTGATCCTTAAACTAATATGGTTTCCAGTCCTTTGTCCATCTCTGGGTTCTTTCCTATGGACATACTTCATCTGGGTAATGTCTGGTAGATGCTGGTCATACATAGTATTAAAGTCTAGTCCCAGGTGATTATCATCCCCTTCAAGAAAGATCAGGGAGCTGATGCTGAGGTTCTGTCAAAAGGAAAAACCAACAAAGGATTGTAGAATTTTAGTTAGAAAGGGACCTGAGAAATTTATTTTTTAATCTTCATTTTACGGATGTTGAAAATGAGGCCTCCTAAGTGATGGATTTGTCATGTTTTCCCAGAACTCCTGATTACACAACAATCTTTTTTCTTCCCTCCCTCCTACCTCTCTGGCTCCCCCCTAAATCCTACCCCCCACATATCTGGCACAGGCAAATAGTGATAGCTTTCAGCTAGTATCATCTTTCCCTAGAATGAAGGAAAGTTATATACCCTGGTTTTATTTATGGTCAAGCTAAGAGAGCCCCAAGATTAGAATGTCAAAAAGACAAGTGCCAACATTTATGTAGCAACTCTCTTCCAACTTCCTATCATCTAAACCCACAGATAGAATCCTTTTCAAAAAGTTAATTTTAAAAATAGTGCATTTAGCCTGGGGGGGCATTTGACTATGTTCAGATCATTGGAGATCATTGTTCTGGTTCAAGGAAGAAATAAAACTTTAAAATAAACAAGGCTACTTTTCTGCCCCATACTAGGTAGAACCTGGCAAAGAGATCAATGGGAGACACAGAAGTCACAGAATATTAAAAATGCAGGAAATTTGAGAAGATTAAGCATTAGGACTAGAAGTGGCATTAGAACCTAGAAGGTTAAAGCTAGAAAGAAACTTAGATATGTTTGAGAACTGGCCATGACACAGGACAGGACTTTAAAATATGGTATATATAGCACAGTGTCAAAACTTAAAGGGGCCTTAAAATACAGAATGAAATCTAGTTCAGTTTCCTCATTTTACGGATGAAGAAAAAGAGTTAAACAACTTGTCCAAAGTCACATAATGACTTACAACTGAAACCAAACCCCCTTGAATTTTTTTTTTATTTTTATATCCTCACCTTCCATCTTAGAATCAGTACTATGTATTGGTTCCAAGGGAGAAGAGAGGTAAGGGCTAGGCCATGGAGGTTCAGTGACTTTCCCAGGATCCCACAGCTAGGAAGTATCTGAGGTCAGTCCCTTGATTTTTTTTTAAACTTTATTTAATTAAGAGAATTTTTCCATGGTTACATGATTTTATGTTCTTTCCCTCCCCTCCTCCCATAGCCAACCCGTAATTCCACTTAGTTTTACATGTGTCATTGATCAAGACCTATTTCCATATTATTAATATTTGCACTAGGGTGATTATTTAGAGTCAATATTCCCCAATCACATCCCCATCAACCCATGTGATCAAGCAATTATTTTTCTTCTGTGTTTCTGCTCCCACAGTTCTTTCTCTGGTGAATTGTATTCTTTCTCATGAGTCCCTCAGAAATGTCCTGGATCATTACATTGCTGCTAGTAGAGAAGACCATTGCATTCTATTGTGCCACAATGTATCTCTCTCTGTCCTGGTTCTGCTCCTTTCACTCTACATCACTTCCTGGAGATTGTTCCAGTTCACATGGAATTCCTCCAGTTCATTATTCCTTTTAGCACAATAGTGTTCCCAGTCCCTTGATTTCTAATCCATCATGTTTTTCTCCTGCAACTCCTGCCTCTCAGAATATATTCGATTTGGCTGTACAGCCTTAAAGACAAAATTCCTAGTAACAAAAGCCACTAACATTTATATGGAGCTCCAAAGTCTGCAAAGTATATTCCTCCAAATAATTTTGCAAGGTGGACAGCCCAAATGCTATTAATTACATAATTACAGATAAGACATCTGAGGCAGAGAGAGATGAAGTGACTTTCTCCTGGTGATACAGGCAGTGTCAAAACTAGGTTTACAGGTCCATGTACTTCTCTTACTCCTGGAGTCATGATGATTTGTGTATTTGTCTAATCCCTGGCTGTACTGTAAATGGCTTGAGACGTGGGTGTGCACCTGTTGTTTTTTCATATTAGTATCCCTAGCACCTGGCATGATGGTCTTTGCCTAGCAGGTGCTTAAAAAAATATTGTTGAACTGAGTTGAACCGAACTGAACAAAATCAAGATGACCTAGTCATTCTGGCCATTTTTCTAATCTGGATCAAATCTTTACAGCTAGGTATATGAAGTATGATCACTTCCACCATTCTACCCAGATAACCAGAATTTCTGGGACCTTGACAGTGAGGACAGTGTCTTCTCTACAGAAGTCCTCCATGCCAAGGGATGTTCTGAACATTGTTGGTGCTTAAGAAAGGTCCCCTTTTGAATAGTTGAATGTTCAATAAATTGGCTGATCAACTATGTTTACAATTCTTTTTACATGGAGGGACTGGACCAACCAGTGGCTTTTATATTTCTCAATCTCAGTTTTTATCCCAAATCTTAATCCTTCCCCAACCTTACCCTTTACCCCCTGGCTTCCAACTCCTACTACTGGCATTTTTGTGGCCAGGCTCCAGGAGAGTGAACTTTATTTAGTAAAATAAAAATTAAACCTGCCACTGTTTGACAAGGGATTTGATTGGGAAAGGTGAAATAGAGAAGCATCAGGCTGACAGCATTCCCTGCTCACTTTTCTACACATTTCTGTGGTTAGTATATTTGCCAAAACATCTACAGTAGAGAGAGTAACAAGGCGGCCAAACCTGCCAAGGACCTTAACATACTTATCTAAAATTTATATTCCAATAGTCTATGTTCTAAGATTTCTACCAGCTTTAATACTATGCTCTGAGGCCTTTCTGGCTCTAATATTCTATGAGTCTAGCTAAAAATTCCTCCCGGCTCTCATATGCTATGTTGTATGATTCTAATGTCCTATGGTCTAAGATCCTTTATAATTCTGTAATTTGAACCTTCTATGTTTTAAATTTCCTCAAACCTCTAATATTTTACATTTCAAGATCTCTTCTGTGATTCCAATTTGACCTTTCCCATCCCCCCAAAAAAATCCTCATTTTACAAATAGGGTATGAAGCAACTGAATGCCTGGCCCAAGGTCACCCAGATAATAGTCGAGGAAAGTCCCAGAATCCAGGACTCCCAACGGTCCAGTCAGAGTTCCTCTCCATTCACTACACCAAGAATGCATCAAAGAAGAAAAGAAAAACTAATCAGAAAACCTGATAGCCCTTTCTGATTCGAGGAAGAAGGAGGTAAGGATAAGGTGTGTGGGAGAATACACACTAACATGAGAGAGTGAAATCAGAAAAAAAAAAAATTAAATTATGGAAATAAGGAGAATGAGCAGGCCAGAATGAACTAAATGTTTAATTACCACACACTCATCAGATCAAACCTGTTCTGCTAAAAGAATTACTTTCTGTGAATACAAAACCAGATTTATTTGGAGAGCCCATTATGCTTGGGATTATGAGTTTTTTTAGTATTAGGGATGGAACTTCATTTGAAAAAGGCCATAGATGGCCAATGGACCATCCCTTGAGCCCTGTTTTCAATAGTCTACTCCTTGTTAGAACGTTTGACCAAAGAATCTTAGAGGTCTTAAAGATGATTTATTTTAATTGTAATTGTATTTTTATTATTTATTTATTTTCCCCATTTCCATTATTTAATCCAATAATTTATAAAGGAGGAAGAAGTGGGTAAAGTAATAATAAGGACTGGCATTTATATAGAAAAGAAAAAAAAAGTCCAGGGCTTGATTAAACATGTCTCATTTAATACCAATGATCTGTGAAGTAAGTACATATATTTTATGAATGATGCAATTGAGGCTCAGAGAAACCCTATCAAGTGAATAAATGTTAAAAGTGAGGTTTAATCAGTATCTGATTGTTTTCTCTCTTAAGGAGGGGGAATGGGAGGGAAAGGGATGGATGAGGAAGGAGAGAGGAGAGGAAAGAGAGTCTAAGGAAGGAAGAGGATTTAAAATCCCCAATTTTTTAAATGGATGTTAAAAATTAATTTTTGAATGCCATCCAACTCCAGAGAAAGAAGTATTGGGAGTAGAAATGCAGATGAAGACAAATTACTTATCACTTATTTATTTGGGCAAGTTTGGGGGTTTTGGTTTCATAAGATTATTGTTTACAAAAATGAATATTATGGAAATGTTTTTCATTATTAAAAAATAAAATAAATTATTTAACATGTAATTGTGGAAAATATTATTTATTTATTTGTTTGTTTATTTGTTCATTTTAGCCCCGCCTTAAAATCAATACTATATATTGGTTCCAAGGCAGAAAAGCAGTAAGGGCTTGGCCATAGGGTTTAAGTGACTTGCCACTATGGGAAAATATTATTTAAAAAAAGAGAGATTTAAACACAGGTCTCCACCAACACCAAGTCTATCACTCTTACCATCATGCCATGCTATCTCTCAAGGACAAGAAAAGAGAGTGGTCAAGCAAGGGACAGATGGTTACCCAGGTCTCCTGACCCCCCTAATCAGAGCTCCCCCACATTTCCCACTGTATATTGCTGAAAGTAGAAGGATTTACTCCTATTTTGTATCTTCTGCCTCTCATCCCTACAAAGGTAGCCAGAAGAAGCTTGTCTGCCATGTTGGCTGACATTTTCATATATTCCTAGAAAAGGGCATAAATGTTCTTCTTGACCTTGGGCACTTACACTGTAGAACATTCCTTCTGAAAGGTAAAGGGACCCAGATTGGAGGGAGGCAATGAGCCAGTAACCTCTCAAGTGCTGATAAGGAATGAGGGACCAAAGCCTCTGGGCAGGGCCTGAAAACAGTATTTGTGTGTATCTAGAGAAAGAGAAAGAACTGATCAAGAAAAACAAACAAGATATAGCTTTATATATACAGCTATCTTTTTGTTAAGTGATGCCTTCTTCTCTAGTGTGGACAGGGGAGGGAGGGTGGAACATCCCTGGGAATTTTAATGTAGCACACAAATAAATACACATTTTTTTTGTTTAAACCCTTAACTTCTGTGTATTGTCTCATAGGTGGAAGATTGGTAAGGGTGGGCAATGGGGGTCAAGTGATCTGCCCAGGGTCACATAGCTGGGAAGTGTCTGAGGCCAATAAATACACATTTTTAAAAAAATTCATTCAAAAAGAAGAAGGAAAAAAAAATCTCCCAGCCTATCTCTGTGGCATTTTATGCTTCTGTAAAATTGTTGCTTTATTTTTGTCCTTAATTCTTTTACTTTTTTTCAAATACTAACTATATCTTAGCTAAGTAAAGGAAAATGCCACCTGTTAAGAGTTGATTTAGAATATTGGCTGTTTTTCTCTATATTTCTGCCTTTCTCTCTCTATATTTCTTCTCTCTTCCCTCTTTCAAGGGGAAAGATAGGACTTGGGGCAGAAGAGAGAAGAAAATGTTGCTATAAGTGGTTAAGGGGAATGGAATGGTATAAGGAATGGAAGAGATGCTGGCAAGTCCTTTGTGATCAGTAGATTTTTTGACTAGTGTGCTAGAGAAAAATACCAATTAAGGTTACTAAGTAGAATTCCTTGAAGCCCACGCAGAAATGTGTGGATTGGTTACAATAAGGGGTAATTGGATTTCTTTTGTGGGTGTTATTGGGGGCAGGAGGATGGGCTGTTAGATTATGAAACAACTCTGGCAGCTGTGGGTGAAGGAACAAAACAGTCTCAACATTTTCTCATCTTGGATTCATTTGCAAAATTTGGACATTGGCAAGTTGGGTGAGAGAAGACCTTAAATCATGAAATTTAGGGCTAACAGTGGCTATGGAATATCACTTTGAATCATAGGATTTTAGCACTGGAAAGAGCCTTAGAGAAAATTTAATGCAACTTCCTTATTTTATGGAAGAAAAAACTGATTGTCCTGAAGAGACAGGTTTTCAGGGAGAGAATTGCTACATATCACACTGTCTCTCTTGAATATTTTGTCTCTCTTGAAAATTTTGGGGGACAGCGAGGTGGCTCCATGGATTGAAAGTCAGGCCTGGAGATGGGAGGCCCTGGGTTCAAATTTGACCTTTGTGATCCTAGGCAAGTCACTTAACCACCACTGTCTAGACCTTATTGCTCTTCTGCCTTGGAACCAATACATAATATTGATTAATATTGATTCTAAGATGGAAGGTAAGGTTTAGAAAAATTTTATTGGAAAATTAAAACTTGGCTGCTATTATAATGATCAGGCTTGATCTCAAAGAAGAAATAAAAACATATCTCTCCCTCTTATTATGATTTTTCTTCTGCGGGGAAGGGTAGATAAGTATTATAGGTATAGAACAATGAATAAATGTCAGTCTTGGTTGATGCATTGATTAGATTGGCTAAACTGATTTTTTTTTCTGTTTTCTAGTATTTGTTATAAGGGATGGCCCTGAAATGCTTATTGACTGTGTGACTATCTGGAAGCAAGTGAGAGAATGGACATATTGGGAAATGAAGGCAACATAACAAAAACCTTGCTCCTGGACAGCCAAATGTCCTAAAAGAATTCTTGAATTTCAATGGTCCCTTCACATTTTCTTAGTAATGGAGGGATTCCTCATCAATAACCACAGGACCATATAATATTAAAATGGGAAAGGTCCTTATAAAATAAAACTGTTAGCACACAGGAGAGATTCCTCATCAATAATCATAGAACTATATAACATTAAAATGGGAAAGGAACTTAGAATATAGGATAGGAATATTTTCTCATCAATAATCATAGGACCATATGGTATTAAAATGGAAAAAGACCTTAGAAAACAAAACTGTTAGCACATAAAATGAAGGATTACTCATCATTAATCATAAAACTATATAATATTAAAATAGAAAGGGACCTTAGAATATAGAATAGGAGGAATTCCTCATCAATAATCATAAAACTATAGAATATTAAAATGGAAAGTCATTTTAATAGTCAATTTAATATGACTCATCAATAGTCATAGAACCAAATTGAGAAAGGACCTTAGATATGAAAACTGTTAGATCATAGAAGATGAGGGATTCCTCATCAATAATCATAGAACCACATAATAAAATGGGAAAGGCTTTAGAAAACAAAACTGTTGGAACACAGAATAGGAGAGATTCCTCATCAATAATCATAAAACTATATAATATTAAAATGGGAAAGGACCTTAGAAAACAAAACTGTTAGAGCATAGAATAGGAGAGATTCCTCATCAGTAATCATTTGAACCATATAATAATAAAATGGAAGGGACTTTAGATCATAGATAGAGTACTGAATGTTAGATTTATATAGTTTTAGAATACAGACTGAGAGAACATGAAACACACAAGTTAAGAACTGAAAAGGCTCACAAAATTTTTAAACATAGAATGTTAGAGTTGGATGGAGCTTTGCAATATTTTCTTAAAAGTTAGCGTTAAAAGGGTACTTAATAAATAGTAGATGACTATAGGAATCAGAGTTAGAAAATATAGATTGTGAGACCTGGAAGAGACCTTAGTTATTACCTGATCTGGTGGCCCTCACGTGTGTGCCAACCACTCATGTAGATTTTAAAGAGTCTAATCATCCATAAGCACACCAAACATTGTAACTTCTATCCTCCTTTTAACTCAGACTGACTCAATATAATAAATAAGCAAACATGTCTCTAACATAAATATGCTACTGTGGTCAATATATTTTAAAAATCCTTAAAAGTGTTACTGAATTTATAGCATACTTTAAAAAAAATTTCCCAATCAATGGATACTAATAAGTATTTATAATTATCATCATGTGAATTTTGACAAATTTCTTTGATTTTCAAAAGGAATCCTCTTGTACTCAAAAAAAAAAAAAGTGGTGAAAAACCTTCTAGTTCTACCTTCTCATTTTAGGAATAGGAAAAGTGAGAACCAAGTCTCTTCATGGGGGTCTATGTCCTAGTTTCTGAAAGTCTTTGAGATTGCTAGAGCAGTAATTCCTATCATCTTCAGAGTGAGAGGCCCTTTTTTCCTACAGTGGGTGTCCCAGAGCTGGGTAAAGATTGCGAAGGAGAGGGGAGAAAGTTCAACAGGAGCACCAAGAACAAAGGTTACATTTTATCTTTTTTTTTTAAACTTGTGGGGAGTCAGCCTTGGCTCCCCAACCTTTCCCTCCCCAGTGTATGGTGACTGCCCTCCCTAGAAAAGAGCTTTGCTTTTTTTTCTGTGAGAATCATGCAGGAGGGAAATGCCATTCTAATATCTGTTAACTCCCTCAGCCTTGCTTTGCTCCCTTATTATTCTAAATTCTAAAGGTAATTGCGTGTTGTTTTTGCTTAGCTGAAATGCTGAAGTTCCAGCAGGAGCTGCTAATTAATTACTCAGGATACAGGACTCTTGAAGCCTTCTTCCCCAAACTATCAAATGGATGGAAGAAGCCCACAGAAGCACAAACTCAGACATCAAAAAGGGGGAGATGAATGCAACTCCCTTGCTGGACTAGAAATTCCATATGGAAGGGAACTAACTGGGTGTTAATGACACCCTCTATCCCTCTTGGCATGTAGCATCTAGAACCTCTAGACTCGAGAGTGTTGGGTTTGGAGATCAAAGATGCCCTGGTAAAGATAGGAAGGGACCACAGACCAGGAAACTAGGCTGGAGAAGTGGTTTCCCTTGTGGCTGTTGGGTTCAAATTCCCCTGAGCTATTACGGGGTGGGGTCTCATGGGCAGGCAAGTACCTTTGCACACACACAGGCTCTTGCAAAACGCATACTGGAATTAAGAATCCAGAACTCACAGCATGGTGGAGGGGGAAGACAGGGTATCTGAATTCAAATTCCCCCTCTGTTCCAATGCACTTAAATCTCTCTTTGTTCTTAGTTTTCTTATCTGTGCAATAAAGGGGTCTAGACTGAATTTTCTTTCAGTTTCCTTCCAACTGGAAAGTTCTTTATCAGGAAAATGAAGTCAGCTTCAGTTAATATATCTGTTTATGGCCATGAGTTCTTTTTCTGCTGTCTGTGATATGGGTCACAGACCAAAGTAGCTTCCTTTGTGGAGTTAGAGGGAGACTGAGCAAAAGACCCCTGACCCTTTTCAGTATTGAAGGACTCATCCTAAGCCTTTTGCTTAGGAAATTCTAGGTTAAAAGCTTCAGTTTCTTTATCTATAAAATAAGGAGGTTTGGATTTAATAGCCCTGAAGTTCCTACAGGTCTAAATCTTAGATCCTCTATTTTTCATACATTTCTCTTTCTCTCTTCAAATGGTCTTCACAGACCCTTTAGACCAGAGGCACTAGTCTTCTCTGACCACCCCGCATGCCCTTTTTCAGGGGCTCTCCTCCTATGGTGTCCACCTGGAACCCAGCTCTCACCTGTAGCTCCAAGAGGCAGCAGCCACAACCTCGTAAACCATCTGGCACATGGGCTCAATTGAATTAAGGATTACCAACAAGCCTCAAACCTGTGGGTGAATTGGGGAAGGGAGGTCTACTTGAGGCATGAGAAGACTTCCCCAGGTGGAAGGGGAAGATGAGAAGAACAATTTGTTCCCACAGCCATGAATGCAGTGGAATGATTAGAACTCTGTTAACCATAGAAAAAGCCAAAGTCATCCACTGCATCTTGGGCCATCGCCAGTTGTCCTGACTTCTGTCTTGTCCCTGGACTTTGATGGCTCTGGAAGAGAGAGGAAGGCTGAAGGCTTTGGGCAACTCTGCCTCACTTCAGTCCAATTTATGCTTCAGTCAAAAGACATCACCAGTGATGTCATTTTGGTTCTCTTCGAGGATGAAAGATGATAACCAACTCATAATGACACCATTTTCATTTAGTTCCTCATCACCTCTTATCTGGACTATTGTAAAAGGCTTCTAACTAGTCTTTCTGCTTTAAGTTTCTCCCCACTCCAATTCACCTTATATAAAGGTGCTAGAGTGATTTTGCTAAAGTGTAGGTCTGTCTGTGTCAAACCCCCATTCCAATAACTTTAATTGCTCTATACTGTCACTAGGGTCAAATATGAGATCCTTAAGCCTTCAAAGCCTTTCACAGCCTGTTCCCAATCTTATGATATATGTATAATATTTTATAATAAATTATTCTCCTTTTTACTGTTCCTCATGCATGAGATATCCATCTCTATTCTTCGTAAATTTATAGTCTATCCCCTAAGCCTGGGATATATACTCCTACCTCATCTAACTTTTTTTTGGTTTATTTCAAATCATAAGAGACAGCTTCTATAAGATTTTTTTCCTGGTTCCTCCAGCTACTAGTGCCTTCCCTCACACCAAAAAAATATGATTAACTCTTTATTTTGTGCATATACTACACATCCTTATTTTTGGTACGTGCTGTTTTCCCCAAATAGAATGTAAACTCCTCAATGGCAGAAATGGTTTAATTTTTAGTTTTCTACCCCAGTACCAAGATAGTTGCTGTTTAATAAATGTTGGTTGAATGAATGATATCCTAGCTGGTTTCTTTCGAAAGCATGGTTTATGAGGGATTAGGGAAAGAGAGGTTCTTAAAGGACTTAGAATTGGGAGGGTTGTTCTTAGAGACCATCTAGTATCATTTTTCATTTTACAAATGAGGCTCCAAGGGGGGCAAGTGACTTGGATAAGGTATTAAAGCCATTAAGCTTATATTCAGACCCAGGATTCTTTTGTCTCCAAATCCACTGACTATTGTACTACACTGATGTGGAGGATGAATTCTTTTTGGAATTATTGCCTATATTAATATATGTATATGATCTGTTCAAATAATGTTTGCAAATTATATAAAAAAAAGTGGGATGGCTTTTTTTCTCCTAAACTGCCTTTCTGACCACTCCACCCACTCAACTTTAAAACAAAAGGGGGCTACTCTGACTTTGACTGTAAACTTCCTGAGGGCAAGAACTTTATATTTAATCAATGCATTTTGATTGATTAAGGGCTGTTTTGCATATTTGGCCCCATGCTGGGTTGCTATAGGGGTGGAAGGGAAAGGATCTTGGGCAGGATAAGAACCTGATGGCCAAGCATCTGACCAAGAGACTCTTGGAATTGTTCTTCTATTATGACTTGCTCAAGTTCACACAGTAGAGGAAGAAACTGAATTTGGACTCAGGTCTTCAAAATCCTTATCTAGGGACTTGTCTGATGTTCTGTCTACTGAGCCACTTAGCTGCTCCTACTGTGTCCATTTTCAAGGTCTTTCTAGGTTGGCTTTGCCAAAGCTTGTATTTAACCAATATAGTCCTGAGGAAACCAAGATCACTTCCATTTCAATTCAGGGGAAGCAAGACTTTGGTGGGAATTTTCAATCCCAAACAAATAAAACTGTTTGATGCAGCAATGCTACTTGTCTAGGCACCAATGAGTCAGTTTATTCTAAGAAAAAACCTTCTACTTACTAATGAGTAATTCTTAGTTTCTTCAGTGGAGGCAGCTAGTTGGTACATGATGGATGGAGTATTGGGTCTGGAGGCAAGAAGATCAGAATTTAAATCTCGCTCCAGACACTGACTAGCTATGAGACCCTGAACAAATCACTTTGCTTATATCTGCCTCAGTTTCCTCATCTGGAGAGAGGGATAATAATAGCTCCTACCTTCCAAGGTCATTGTGAGAATCAAATGAGATATTTGTAAAGTGCTTTGCAAACCCTAAAGTGTTATAAAGTGCTGGCAATTATTATTATTATGATTTCAAGTTACAAAGCAATCAATGCTTCTAAGTTGAGGAATAAAATGCTCCTGATACCTCTCCCCCCTTATAGGGTTATTGTGAGGATCAAATGAGATAATAATTATAAAGTGTTTAGCACAGTTCCTGGCACACAGTAAGCGTTATATAAATGTTAGCTGTCATTATTATTATTATTATTATCATAGAAGCAAATTACAAGTTTGAACAAACTTCAATTATTGGGTTAAATAGCTTTGAATTGGCTTTTAAGAAGGCATAATTGGTAATTGTGTTTTATGTAGAACCACGCAATAGCACTCCAGCACGTTTGCACAAAGAGTGTCTTCCAAATGTAACTATGGTTGGGAGAAAGAATAGCTTAAATGTTATTTATATACAACAGCCTCAGTTTCTTTGCCGATGCACTAGAGAGCAAAGTAAGCAGACTAGTAATTATGTTGCTGTCTTTACATTACTGATTTCAGGGAACAGACTAATTAGCTACTCCGAGTTCCAATGTCTTTTT
Organism: Gracilinanus agilis; assembly: GCF_016433145.1. NCBI lineage: Eukaryota > Metazoa > Chordata > Mammalia > Didelphimorphia > Didelphidae > Gracilinanus > Gracilinanus agilis. The sequence continues at coordinate 685,096,416 of NC_058130.1, forward strand.
TTTTTTTTTTTTTTTTTTTTTTTTTTTTTGGCCCTTGAAAATAGCATTCTGTTCAGCTTCTGGAAATGGGTTTAAAAAAAAAAAAAAGGAGAAGGAGAAGAAAAAGAAAGCCTATGTCCCAAGGATGTTCCAATCACCCTTTACTGATCAGTTCCCCTCTTGGAACTCCCAAACTTGATCATCTAGGCCAGGTTTGATATCTGCCCCAGTATCTGACTTCAGAAAAATTACTTCCTGTCTCTAACAAGCCTTCATTTTCTCTGTTGACTAACAAGGTTTGATTATATGCCCTTTAGTTCCCTAGGAGCTCAATTCAATGATTCCAAACCTTTTGTGGGAAAGCAGAAGCATATCCCATCAGTATTAACTAAAAAACAGAAATTTAAACTAAAACAGTACTGGTTAGTACTGTATTGTGGGGTAAAAGTGCCACAAAGTATATACAGTGGAGAGATGAATGGATTTAGCATCAGATGTGGTACTGGCCCCACATTTTCCATCTTCTATTCTCTCCATGACCATGGGTAAACCTCTTCACCTCAGCCGTATCATCTGGAAAATGAGGATGCTTGAAAAGGTGATTTTTGAGAATTTTTCTAGCTCTAAAATTTTATTATCCTAAGCCTTCAGATTGTAAGCATAAGCATTTTCCAACAACATTAACCAAGACACAGAAGGTTGTTGTTGTTTATTTTAATACAGTAGAAAAGATCTTAGTTTATTATATATTTTCAAAGTTATATCCCCATAAATTACATTCTAAATCTTCTTAGTTGTTAATGAATCTGTTATGTCCTGCTACCTCATGGGATTTGACTCACCTTTCTGCAATGTAATACAATAAATCTAATAACGGGATGTGTCCTCTCTACTTGTTCTTCTCTTGAGGAAAAATTAGGAGGTAAAACTTTGCCTCCTCTCCTTTAAAACCCTTCAATAAATCATAACCTTTTAGACCTATTGTACAAAAATATTTATAGCAGCACTTTTTTGTGGTGGCAAAGAATTGGAAATTGAGGGGATGTTCATCAATTGGAGAATGGCTAAAAAGTTGTGTCACATGATATGATAGAATACTATTGTACTATAAGAAGTGACAAATAGTATAGTTTCAAAAAAAAAACTGGGAAGACTTATATGAATTGATACAAAGTGAAATGAGCAGAACCAGGAGAACACTGGACACAGTATCAGTGATGTTGTAAAAATGATCAGCTGTGAAAAGACTTAGCTCCTCTGATCAAGGCAATGATCCAAGACAATTCCAAAGAACCCATTTTGGAAAATGCTATCCACCTCCAGAGAGAAAACTGATGAATTTTGAATACAGATTGCAATATGCAAAATGCAATACTTCCTGGCTGGCTCACCAAACTGTTATGAGCAGTAGGGGGCTAAGGAATGGTATTGAGGTTAGCTCAAGGAGAAGCCCAATTAGATGTGAGAATAAGATTTATTCCCCACATCAGCTGGGCTAAGCCTCCTTTAAGACAGAATTCTCTTGCTAACCACAAGCTTTAGAAACCAGTCTTGCAAGTCAATTGGGTAAAAGTAACCAAGAAGGAGAATGTTGGTTCTTGAAACCTTTGGTTATAATGAAGGGTTACCACTGGCTTGAAAATGGCTATAGCCAGTTAGAGATGTTACCAGGACCTGACTACACCAATTTAAATACTGTCAACAAAGGTAAGTTGTTGCCTTTCAAAGATTACTATAGGCTTTGAGATCAAACTGGGTTTATTTGATAAACTGAGGGTAGGTAAAAGGGAGAAGGAGAGTGGATGATGGAAAGCCTGAATGATCTTGCCTAAGTATTAAAATCTAATAAATATTTAAACTCAAGTTGTTCCCTAAGGAGCAGAGTACAAAAGGACTGACCTTGGGGGTCTCCTTCAGATTCTGGAGCTGTTTGTTGCTGAGCCCAGGGCTAGCAAGCCCCTGGGTCAGATGCTGTTGTAATTTTTGTAGTTTGCTGTATAAAGTTGTTTGAAAATAAAGCTTATTGGCTATCCCAATAAAGGTGTTTGGTATGGCTAGCAATAAAGGTTACCTGCTACCTGCCTGCCTAATCAAACTTCCCACCTTCCCAGAGCCCAGTCTGTCACCTCCTGTCTCCCTAACCCAAGGAGAAGAGGGAATGAACCTTCAGGGGTTTGTGGACTTCAATTTATACCCTTTCCTTAACTGTCACCTTGGCACATGTCCATGGCTGCTTTGCCAGGTTCTGAGTTCCAAAGTGACAAACTGCTATTTTGTACCTACAGAAAATGGCTGCCCATTTCTGTATATCACAAGAGCCAGGATTAGAATCCAGGGTTTAGGACTGTAAATAGAAGGGAGTGGAAAAGAAAGCTGGCATTGTGCTGCTTATTATATAAAATCCATTAAGAAGTTGAAACTACCTCAAAACTATGTTTATAGGTAACATAGTACAAAAGAGATGGATTTTAGAGTGAAGACATAAAATAGTTCTTCTATTTACTACTGATATAATCATGGGCAAGCAGATTCACATCTGCTTCTCCACTCCATTTCTTCCACCATAAAATGAAGAGACTGAATGACAATTATTTCTCAAACTAATTTTCCTAGGATCTGTTTTCCAATAGACATTGGACATCTGAGAGTTTACTGTATTTCCACATCTGCTTTCCTCAGCCTTTAACACTGAGCCTCATGTCACAGAAGCACATGTGATAATCAGATCTCCTTTCTGGTCAGATGAACCTTGTTCTCAGCTTCTTTCTGTTTCCTGCAGAACCTTCTCACCGTGAGGTGCCACTGGCTGATTTTTGGTTTGAATCTGGCTTAGATTTCTCTTTCAGCAAAGCCAACGCATTTGATTAGTCTTTGTGTGAGACATATGGATGTATGAATATACAAAACACACAAACACATGTGTGTATGTATGCATGTACACTGAAGAAGGAAATGATAAACCACTCTAATATCTTCGTCAAGAAAACACCAAAAGGGCTCATGAAGAGTTGGAAATGAATAAAAATGAATGAACAATAAGTTATATACACACCTAGAAACATATACGTTTATTCATGTGTATACTTGTGTGTGTGTAAAGATTGCACGTATGTGCATGTATATATCTAAGATATAAACATGAAATATATATATAAAGATTATAGGGGAGGGGAGGAAAGAGGAGGAAAGGAGAGGAAGGTTGGAAAGAGAAAGAGAAAGGAGGGGAGAAGAAGGAAGAGAAGAGAGGGAAGAAAAGGAAAGAGAAGAGGAGGAGAGGGGAGAGAAGGGAAGAGAATGAAGAGGGGAGGGGAAAGAAGGAAAGAGAATGAGAGTGGAAAGGAAGGAAGGAGAGAAAAGGGGAGGAAAGGGGAGAGCAGAAGAGAACTTTCTGATATGCTCACAAGATTGTGATGCAGGAAGGCAGAACTATAAACTGTAATAGCAATAATAAAACTGTGTTCCCCAGAATTTGACCCTGAATGCCAATATTAATTCTTATTTATATATTTTTTTAAGGCAGAGTCTCATATTTTGTTCACTTGGTGCTTTTATCAGTCGCCTGGCCTCTGACTCTAAAAAAGCAAAATAAAGTGGGAATTTGGCAATTACACAGTTAATGTGAGGCATGTGAACAGATATAATGAATCATGGTGGCCAAGATAACAATTTGTTCTAAATGTACTCAAATAAGAAAGGAAGTTCGAAGGCTCACTGTTGGTTAATGTTCTCAGTGTGATGTAATGGAGAGGCTGGATTTGCAATGTGAAGTTCTGAGTTAAAATCTAGGTTCTGCTTGGTACTAGTTGGGTGGCCATCTGGTGCTTAGTTGTCTCATCTGTAAGATGGGGGTGGTCTCAATGGTGCCTTCCAGTTCAAAATCTTTTGAATCCGAATCCAATTATAACATCAAATATTTCAAATAGCTAAAATTTTTTGCCTTGTCCTATCAAAAATCTGCCTCCCTAAAATGCCTATTTTCTGCTGTCTGTCATACATAGTAAGCTATGGCTTCTAGGGATATCCATCTTTGACATAAGTAGAATCAGGTGTAAGTAAGGAGTAAAGAGCAAAGGACTTGGCACAAGGAAATTTCCTCCATAAGGTGTTAATGATATATGAAATTCCGTCACCTATAGATCTACACCACTGGTGTATGGTCTATGATTTTGGGATCATGAGCTTAGAGGTGGAAGGTATTTCATAGGCCACCTAGGACAAACCCTCTTGTTTCCCACACAAGGAAACTGAGGCTGAGAAACATTAAGTGATGTTCAGCATCACAGAGATAGCAAAAACTAATTAATCAATCTAGGTCAGTTCTAGCTCCAGAGGTAGTCTTTTACTAATCTACAAATCTTCCTATGAAGGTAGAATGAGACAGATGATGGATATGTCAGGGAGGGGAGGTATTTCCAAGATGAGAAACAGATCTTGAAAGGTCAATATTGTCTACTAATCTGATTAACCATGTAATATTGGATTTGGAAAGGACCTTAAAACTTAGAACATTAGAATATCAAATGCTGGAGATAGAAGCAACTTTGGAGAATTTAGCTAAAGATTCTTAAGTTTTGTTTTTTTTTAAATCTATCTTGGACCCCTTTGTAAGTCTGATGAAGCCTAGGATTATGTTTTTAATGGATAAAATAAATAGGTTTACAAAAGAAACTAATTCTATCAAAAAGTATCAAAATATTTCTAAAAATACATTCACAGACTCCAGGTTAAGAACCCCTCATTGTATAGACCTCCAAAATTTACAGAAGGCAAACTGTGATCAAGAGGAGTGAAATGACTTGTCTAAGTTCACAGAGAAAATCAAAATTGCAACACAGATCATCCCAATTCTATTTTAATGTCCTTTCCATTTTACAAACCTTATTCATATCTTCCCTCTCAAGCAATGTCACGAAAAGTACATGACAAAGGGCACTAGGAGACCTGGATAATTATCTAGGCTCTGCTGCTAACTATGAGAAGTCATTTCTCTTTTCATCTCATTTTGCTCACCTGTAATTCAGATCCAGCCCCTAAGATTCTGTTTTCAAGATCTTTCATTTGTTATGTTCTCTGATCCAGTGAATCCGAGTTTGCCTGCTATACATTTATAACATTTAGAATATAAAACTCTCACTAAACAAATCCAGATGTAGTATTGGCTTCGAAAGCCCTACATAACCTGATGCCCTCCGACCTTTCCTGGCTTCTAATACTCCATATACTCTATTCCACAACCAGGATATGACACCCAATTATGGGCATTTTCATCTACTGTCCCCTATGCCTGCTTCTGTTTCTCCTTGTCTCTGCCCCCTAGCTTCCTTCAAGTCTCCACTAAAATTTCATCTTCTAAAATAAGCCTTTTCTAGGGGGCAGCTGGGTAGCTTAGTGGATTGAGAGCCAGGCCTAGAGACAGGAGGTCCTAGGTTCAAATCCGGCCTCAGACACTTCCAAGCTGTGTGATGACCCTGGGCAAGTCACTTGACCCCCATTGCCCAACCTTACCACTCTTCCACCTAGGAGCCAATACACAGAACTTAAGGGTTTAAAAAATATATATAAATAAAATAAGCCTTTTCTGATTCCCCTTAATATTAGTGGCTTTCCCCAAAGACTACCTCCCATTTGATAAGTGACTCAGTCAATAATCATTAAGTTCCTGTTATGTGATATAAGGTTTAAGAGTCCTAAGTACATTGTTCACGTGTTGTCCCACTCATTGAACTGTGAGCTCCTTGAGAGCTGGGACTGCCTTTTACTTTTCTTTGGTTCCCCAGGGCTTAGCACGATGCTGGAACATAGCATCAATTCTCATGGACTTGATTTGACTTGACAAATAGTAATCTGTCTGTTAATCAGAGGAATGAGGACATTTCAAATAGTCATAATATTCTAATCACGAGAAAGTTCCCATTTATTCTGTTTCCAAATTACTGTCAGAGCCTTGGACTATTAAACAATGTACTCAGTCTTGGAGATATCCTAGACATATTTTCGATCCTTGATAACTCAGAAGGCACTTACAAACTTCTTACTACCTTTTGCTCATCATTCTATCTACTCAGTATCCCTGGACTCTTAATAATACAGAAGTGATTCTTTTTAATCAATTACTATAGGGGAAAAATGGCATTCCTTACAGTTTATTGTACAATCTAGCATTTGATTACTCTTGTTTTTGTTTATTTATAAAAGCATTTTGAATGTCCTAAATCAAATTATCTGATCCTTAGAAAGGGAAGTGAGAAATGAGGAGAAGAAAGTGGGAGAAGGGGAAGTTGGGAGCACTTTAATATAGATTAGGTCTAGGATCTCTATATAATAATTTTTTGGAACTCTTCTGCCTCTAAGGACTCCTCCAAGGTCTCTTCTGACTGAGATTCTATTCCTCCTGGCCCTACCCAGCCTAATCATGAAATTGTCATGTCTTTCTCCTCAATCAACCAATCAGAGTGAACATGGCATCGTCAATATTCTGGGGCACTGCCTATGAGAAGAGCAGTTATTCAGAGGAAGTTGAAAACTGTAGCCAAGAGGCTCAATGCTCCATTCAAAGGCAACTAAGCCTTCATATTACATACCTATTGTAGCTGAAGAATTTCCCAGTTTATATCCAGATGTGTGGCATGCTGGGGACATGCCCTTAATTTTAAAGTTTTTTAATGGTAAGAGTAATTTCTGTTTGGCTTAATCTGTATGGAGGGTTAGATGAGGATTAACTAAAGCTACAGAGAGATATATTTGGATGTTGATTTCTTCTCCCCGAAGGGCTGGATTTTGATACATAAAATTATGTTTAGAATTATCTAGAAATACATTCCATAAAAACAAATTATTCTCATTGTTGCTACTGAAATGTTTACTAGGCAATAGTTCTCATTCATCCAATTCTCCACCAGGTGGTAGGATTAACAGCATTTTAAAAGAAAGCATGGAACAGCAAAGAAACATTTTTATTTACTCTTTGTCTCCTCCAGTAGCTACACTGCTACTCTGTACACAATAAAAATGTTGATGGAATGAACAGCCCAGCATCCATGGTGGCATGGTAAAAAGCTGGTCCTGGAGTCAGGAAAACCTGATTTCAAAAGCAGCCTGAGACTCTAGTGGCATGTGTTTACCTGGACAAGTCACTTAACCTCTGTTTGCCTCAGTATCTGTAAAATGGGGATAATAATTGCCTCTACCTTTGATGATAGTTGTGAGCATCAAATGAGATAATATTTGTAAAGAGCTTGAGAAATTTTATAAATTAAATTATAATTGTATTGATATTAATTATATCTCATATATCATATATAAATTAGATGCATAATTATAGTTATTGTAAATGAAATTATAGAATATAAATTCAAGTGCTACATAAATGCTTTCTGGGCAGCTAGGTGGAGACAGAGTGCCAGGCCTGAAGTCAGGAAGACTCAGGTTACTGAATTCAAATACAGCCTCGGATACTTACTAGCTAGGTGACCCTGGGTAAGTCACTTAACCTTGTATGTCTCATTTTCATTTGTAAAATGAGCTAAAGAAAGAAATGGCAAAATACTCTAGTGTCTTGACCAAGAAAACCCCAAATGGGGTCACAGAGATGGACTTGGCTTTCTTTAGTGGCTTAACAATAACAAATGTTTTCTATTATTCCTACCTATTATTATATTAGAATGGCAACAATTTTAAAAGTGGAAAGGACATTAGTAGTAGTTTAAGTTAGTTTAGCAGATTACAACCCCCAAACCTCCATTTTACAAATGAAGAAATTGAGGAAGACCCATTTGAAGGGAAGTGATTTGCCCATTTGTTTTGCTGTCTTAGAGTCCCATTTAGAACTTGTCTTCTGAAGCCCATTCTAGTAAATGTGGGACTTCATTAGAGCTGTCAAAATTGGAGTCCCACCAGATTAAAATGTAATTGGGAGGGGGCAGCTGGGTAGCTCAGTGGATTGAGAGCCGGGCCTAGAGACGGGAGGTCCTAGGTTCAGATCCGGCCTCAGACACTTCCCAGCTGTGTGACCCTGGGCAAGTCACTTGACCCCCATTGCCTACCCTTACCACTCTTCCACCTATAAGTTAATACACAGAAGTTAAGGGTTTAAAAAATTTAAAAAAAAAAATGTAATTGGGAGGGGCAGCTGGGTAGCTCAGTAGATTAAGAGCCAAGCCTAGAGACGGGAGGTCCTAGGTTCAAATCTGGCCTCAGATACTTCCCAGCTGTGTGACCCTGGGCAAGTCACTTGACCCCCACTGCCCACCCTTACCACTCTTCAACCAAGGAGCCAATACATAGAAGTTGAGGGTTTAAAAAAAATGTAATTGGGAAATGTTTAACAAAATAAATAAAAATATAATACAGAGAAAATGTTAATTTGTGGTTTTCTAAGTCAACATGCACTGAGTTGGACACCAGTGTCCTAAACCACCTAGCCTGCAGTCATATCTTAATGTTCTAAAGCTAAGTTTAATCATCAGAGGATAGAGGCTATTCTGGGCTTTGGTTCAGGGAGAAAGCACAAGGAATGGAGAAGGAGGAAGTGGCCCCTGTTGACTGATGTATTAAAAATGTCCTGGCATTTGGGTGCATACAATGAGGTAATAGTATCCTTTCCATAGGAAGCTTGTATTCTGTCCTTTTATGACTTGTCCTTATATTGAATTGATCTCTTCCTCCCTGACATTCAAAATTCAATTCAACTCAACAGAAACTTTAACCCCTTCAGCTTAACTTAAAACAGTATGGTGAACTTGAATTCAAGAGAGACATGCATGAGAAGCCAGGTTCTAAGACTCACTGGTTGGATAACCTTGGATGAGTCACTTAAACTCTGAGTCTCGGTTTTTTTCATTTGCGAAAATCTATGGAGATATAATTTATTATTAGATTTCTAGGCATTAGAACCATCTAAAAGTGAAACTGTAAATCAACAAACAAGCACCTACTATGTGCCAAGTACTATGCTAAATGCTGGGGATATCGAGAAAGGTAAAACACAGTTTCAGGGAGAAACAATAAACCAATAACTATGTATAAGTAAAATATAGAAAGAATAAGTTGAAGGTCATCTCAGAGGGAAGGCAATACAATTAAGAAAGGCTTCTTACAGAAGGTAGGACTTTAGCTGAAATATGAAAGAAGTTAGGGAAGCCAGGGGGACAGAAAGGAGGAGGAGGAGGAAGAGTAGGAGGAGGAGGAAGAGGAGAATTCCAGGCAGAGAAGACTAACAGTGAAAGTACCTGGTGTTGGAATATGGAATATCTTTCACAAGCAATAGCAAGAAGGCCAATGTCTCAGGATCACAGAGCATAATAAGGAGGAAAGTGAGGAGACTTGATAACTGGACCTGGAGGTGGTAAGAATGAAGAGTCAAAGATGATACTTAAGTTTTGAGTCTAGATAACTGGAAAAATGGTGGTACTCTTGACAGTCATAAGTGATTTTGGGGAAATGATGATAAGTTAAATTTTGGAATTTAAGATGTCTGTGAGACATCCAGTTCAGAAACTCCAATAGGCATCTGGAGGTGTGAGACTGGAAATCAGGAGAGAGGTTAGGGCTAGACAAATTGAGGAGAGAATCTGCTACAAAGCAGCTGCCTTGGGAGATGGTGAGTGCCTATCACTCTGGCAGAGGCAGGATGATCATTTGTGGAGTGATTCACAAGCCAACACAGCCCCTAGCATATAAATGCTTGATTGATGAATGAATGATGAACCAATTAGTTAATTAATCTAATAGATGAGTAGGACTAGGATACCTCAGATGTCCCTTCTAACTCAAACATTTAATAACAATCTATAGAAGAGATGCCTTTATTATGAGATGCTCAAAAGCAGGATTTTTTTTTCCTTTGGTCCATTCTCTGAATAAAGAGAAACCTGTTTTCTTCTTGTTTTTAAATATGCTCGAATTTCCAGAAGGTAAATGTCTAATTAGACAGACTTGGTCTTTAATGAAGCACTGTTTCATGTGCTCTAGATAGAAATGATTCTTTGGCATCATTCCATTGTATCTGGTATGTTAGCAGTAGAATTCTTTGTTCTTTTCAAATGCTTTCTACTAAATAAATATGTATGACGGTAACTGTAGGTAACTGGTCTACTGGTTCAGTATGGATTCAAATAGGGTATATTTAAGAAGCATTGAGCTTGGGATAGTAAATTCCCAATTGATGTCTCAGGGTTTATGTCCATTTTTTTTCTTTCTTCCCCAAACGATGAGAATTAAAATAATAGGCCACAGATCTGGGAGAAACCTTAGAGATCATCTTCTCCGACCTTCTCATTTTACAAATGAGAAAACTGAGATCCAGAGGAGGGAAATGACTTATTCAAAGTCTTGTACAACAAGGATGGAGACCCAGATCTTCTGACTCAGAGACATCTACTCTTTCCAAAATACTATGCTGTCCTTAATGAGACTCTCTGAAGAAACAGATATATGTTTCTTTCTTTCTTTCTTTCCTTTCTTTCTCTCTTTCTCTCTCCCTCTCTCCCTCTTTCTCTCTCTCTCTTTTCTCTTTCTTTCCCTCTTCCTTCCTTTCTTTCTTTTTTCCTTATTTCTTTCTTCCTTTCTATCCATTTATCATCTATCTATGTTTATCTAATATTTATATATTATTTATTTTATATCAGTATATTTATAGATCAATGGAGAGATAGACAGATTTTACTACACCTGCAACTCCATTTGGTCTCCCCATTGAGTAACTTCCTCTACCAAGAAAACTCTTGTATTCTCCAATTGATAGTCTTAGAGAGGAGCCTGGTGCACTGAAAGATTTTTTTAAATTTATTATTTACTTTTAACACTAAAAATAAAAAATTTGAATACCAAATTCTCTCTTCTCCAGCCTCTCACCCACCCGATAAGAAGATAAGCATTATACATATGAAATCATGCAAAACAGATTTCCATATTAGCCATTTGTTAACAAAAAAGCAAGAAAAATAAAGTGAAAGAATTATAGTACAATCTGAATTGAGTTCACATCAGTTCTCTAATTTTTCATCAGAAATCCTTCAGAAATAACTTAGACCACACTGTATTGATGAGAGTAGCTGTTTTTCACAATTGATTATTACTACAATATTGTTATTAGTATATACAATAATCTCTAGGTTCTGCTCATTTCACTCTGCATCAATTCATATGGGTTTTTCCAGGTTATTCTGAAACTACTCCCCTCATTATTTCTTATAGTACATTAGTACTTGTCACAATCATATACCACAATTGATGTTCCCCAATTGATGAGTATCCCATGAATTTTCAATGTTTTGTGGCCATAAATAGAGCTGCTATAAATATTTTTGTATGAGTAGGTCCTTTTCCTTTACTTTTGATAGACTTAGTAGTGGTATTGCTGGGTCAAAAGTGTATGTATAATTTTATGGCCCTTTAGACATTATTCTAAACTGTTCTCCAGAATGGTTGTAGGAGTTCACAACTCAACTGATAGTTTATTAGTGTACCTATTTCCCCACATTCCATCCAGCATTTGTCATTTCTGAAAGATGTGGGATCATACCTCAGAATTATTTAAATTTGCATTTCTCTAATATAGAACATTTTTAATGTAACTATAGATAGCTTTGATTTGTTTTTTTAGCTTTCCTGTTATTCTTTTGACCATTTATCAGTTGGGGAACAATACTTATTTTATAAATTTGACTCATTTTACTATATATCTGAGAAATGAGACATTTATCAGAGAAACTTGCTATAAAGTCCCCCACTTCCTAGTTTCATTTTTTTCCTTCTAATTTTGAATGTATTGGTTTTATTTGATGCCTTGAAAATTTAAATGACTTGTCTAGTCAGCATGTGTCAGAAATGAGATTTGAAGCTGGATCTCCCCAATTCAAGAGCTAGAACTCAATTCACTAAGCAACATTACCATAATACCCCTGTAGAAAAAGGCAAAATTGAGTATTTCCACCAATTAGGAACAGAGTTAGATTAAATCTGGCATTGGGCCATGTGCCATCTTGCTCAAAGACTTTTGGCTATTATAGCTATTTAAAAAATGGCTATTAAAAAAAGTCACTGTCATCCTGCTTTCGCATTCAGAACCATAAGAGGGAGCTATCTGAAAATCTGATGCATGTTCTCATAAGGGAGAGAGATTTTCATCAATGGAAATATTCAAACAGTTCACTTTGATCTTAAATTTAAATTTTTAAAACTTAAAACTTAAAAATTTTAAATTAAAATTTTTTTGTAATCCTATGTTTATATAGTGTTACATCACGGAAAAATCCCAATTCTAGCTCAGTTATTAACGACCTAGTTTAAGGAAGGAGGATACTTTGTATGGTCCCAGGAGCACAGATTTAAAGTAGGAGGGAGTCTTAATGAGGATGACCCAGGTTTGCTGTGAGGATCAAATGATACTAATTTGTAAAGTGCTGGACACAGCCTGGCCCATGGTAGCCACTATATAAATGCTACTTTCATTTTTGAAAATAATTCCTAATATCCTTATTTTACAAAGGAAACAGAGACCAGTAAGGTCAATCGGCCTTCCAGAGGCCACATGGGTAGTGAGGAAGTTGTTATTAAAGGCAGGTCCATTTCCCTCCCCTCTCAAAAAACAAAATCCTTTAAAAATATTTTTTAATTTTTTTTTTGTTCCCAGTGACTAATAAAAGCTAAATGGTTCAGTGGGTAGAGCTCTGGTCCTGGAGTTTTGAAGATCTGTATTAAAATCCTGCCTCAGACATTTAAAAGCTTATTTGACCCTAGATGAGTCACTTACCCTCTTGTCTGCCTTAGTTTCCTCAAATGTAAAACGGGAATAATAATAGTATTTACACTTACTTCCCAGAGCTATGAGGATCGATCCAATGATATAAAGTTTCCTCAAATGTAAAACAGGAATAATAATAGTATTTATACTTCCCAGAGCTGTGAGGATCGATCCAATGATATAAAATTTGTAAATCTTAGCACAGTGCCTGGCACAATGTAGGCTCTTTAAAAAATAAAAAGAACCTTTACCTTCTGTCTTAGAAGGGAGAGTAAGTATCGATTCTAAGACTCGAGACTTGCCTACTTTACAGGTTGAGGGACTGACTATGAAGTGAAGCCACTGTGAGGATCACAAAATGATGACTACAGATTCCTCATGACACATGAGCAAATGCATTAGGAATGTGAAAGCTACAAAACACTGTATAAAGGTAAAACTATTAAACCATTATCTGCTAGAATTTCTGAAAAAGGCCTGGAATAGTAGAGTTGGTGTGAGTAGGTGGGGAGAGGTAGATGACTGATATTTGTATCTGAGTAGCATTATTAATATTATATTATTATTAGAAATAATGTTATTATTAATATATAATATAATATACTTATGTTAATCAGCAATAACCCCATGTGTACCCCAATAATAGGGACCTTTAAAAAAATAAAATAAGCCTTACCTTCTGTCTTGGAATTAATACAAAGTATCGGCTCTGAGACAGAAGAGCGGAAGGGGCAAGGCAATTGGGGTTAAGTGACTTGACCATGGTCACACCAGTTGGGCAGTATCTGAGGCCTCAATTGAACCCAGGACCTCCGTCTCTAGGTCTAGTTTTCTATCCACTGAGCCACCCAGCTGCCCTGGTGGGTTCTAAATAAAGGTGCCATTGAAGCTGCTGAATCAGCTGTTGATTTTGCTTTTGTCACCCAGTCAGCCTCCTCCTGAGGCTTAATTAAAAATGAATAATGTTCCTATCAAGCTTAAAGGTACATAAAGCACTTTCCTCACCACCGCCCTGTAATATGGGTGGTTTTCCAGGGCAGGATGGAAGGTGATGTGATTTGCCCTGGATCTGAACCCCCTCTTCTGAACCAGGGTTCAGCAATCTTTCCATTCTACAAGCTGCTTCTCACACTAGAACAAAAGAGACTTCTTAGGGTCTTAACTCTCAATGACAGCATCCAGAGTGTGGGATTAAGACTGGGATTACTCAATCTACAGACCTTTTCCCTACATGGAACACAAGTGTAATCCTGTTCCTGAAAGGAGGGAAGATTTCTAACCGCCCCCCTCAAAGCAGGGGTGGAGTCCAAATTGTCAGGAGGAGAATCCACTACTGATCAACAGCTTACAACACACCTCTCTTAAGAGACTATTATTTATTATCAGAGTGGCAAAAAGGGAAAATGACCATTTTAGAGGGGATCTGGGAGGACAGGAACAGACATATGAATATATTGCTGGTGGAAACTGAGTTAATCTGGCCATTCCATAAAGCAATCTGGAACTGTGCCCCCTAAGTCACTAAATTGAGCCTATATTTTGACCCACTCATAGGACTACCATATATATGTACCCCAAATACAGCATAGCAATAGGGAAAGTTATTGTGCATACGAAAATATTTAAGCACTACTTTTTGTTGTAATAAGGAAGGGAAACTAAGGGGATATAACAACAGTTAGAAAATTATTGGACAAATGACAGCTCATGAATGACATGAATTAGTATTATATCATAGGAAATGCCAAATTTAGAGAAATTGAGGCAGACCTGAATGAATTGATACAGAGTGAGGTGAGCAGAACTAATAGAACAAATGTATTTAATAACTATAACACTAAAGGAAAATAATTTTGAAAGGCTTAAGAACTCTTATCAAAGTAATTGCCAACCACAATTTCAGAAGACTATTGCTAAATGAATCATGCTTTCCTACTTCTTGGCAGAAAGGTGCAGACTGAGACATTCAGTTAGAGAAATGGTCAGTGTGTTGGCTTGTTTTATTTAACTGTTTATTTGTTACAAAGAAGGGATTTTTGTTTGAGGGTAGGAAAAGGGGGGCCGTCGGTGTTGGTGACCCAAAAAAAGTAAAGATATTAAGAATGACAATGAAGCATTTTTTTATGCACAAAATAGAATATAATGCAGAGGAAGACAGGCAAAAAGAACAGCTCAGGAACTAACATGTTGAATTTGTTATGTGCTTTAAAAAAGGCAAATTATATATAAATACATATATATACATATATATAAAACACAGAAATTCATAGTTTCATATGTAATCCTCTTTACTGTTATTTTCTTTTTGGTTATGAAAATGTTATTTCTTAATGTTTGGAATTTTAGAAAAAAACAAGATTTGAATTATTATCTTGGGAAAAAGAAAGTGCTGCTTTGGGGGCCATTCTGGGGGTATTATGAAATATAAAATACTATGTATACTCAAGGAAATTAGAACATTAATGAGTCAAAGGCAGGGTCAATATATAACCACAAGACAAAATAAAACCTGATAAGCACATAAGATATAAAGTACTATGAGAGTCATGAAGTAGGAAAGATTACTTAGATTTGAGGGCAAATACTAATTTATTATTTTATAATCCTGATAACTAATTTTGCATTATAGTGGTGGGGTCAGGCTCAAATCCTTTGAAGAAAGGCAGCTCTTACACAAAATCATAGACTTTTACAGCACTGGAGAAGACATTAGGGATTATCTAGAGGAACAGAACCATACTATTTAGGGCTAGGCTTAGGGTTGATTCAGTCGTCTTCATGAATATATCCTTGATAAATTAAAAAATAATAATAATAAATTGAAAAGCATAGGGCCCAGGATAGAGCAGAGGGGCACTCCACTAAAGACCTCCATTTACTAATCCTAACACTTAGAACTTAGTCATTCAAACAGAGCTCTGTATAATCCTGCAGCCTGTGTTTATCCATTTAAAATACAAGAATAGCAGGAGAGATGAGCAGGTACCTTTTTGGATTCTTCATTGCCTGGGATATAGATTTAACAGACTGTTAAAGCTAGGAAGAACTCCTTAAATCATCCCACCTAGAAGTTATTAACCTTTGTCTTGAGCCACTTGAGTTTGGTGAAGCCTATGGATAGACCTTTTCTCAAAATCATGTTTTTAAATACATAAAAAAATACATAGAAATACAAGTTAGCAACAGACACTGGAATGGAGTCCAGATCTCCTGAGTCCCAGTTTCAGTATGAATTTCACTATACCATTACATCAAAGAAATTCACAGGATCCAGAGCTTGAAGGCACCTTAGAGATTATAGTTCAATCCCTAATTTTACAGATGAAGAAAGGATTCCCATAGATTTGAAGTGCTAAGAATCACATATGCAGTACATAGCAGAATTGATATCTAAACCTCTGGTTCCCCAGGACCTAGGAATTCCCCTAGTCTCTAGTCTAACAACCCTGCCTTGTTAGTGAGCTCTAAAAATCCATGATCACTACTTCCCTAAGAGTTTACCAGTTGTCACTTTGATAATGCATTCCAAAAGTTTCCCAGGAATCTGAGTCAAAGTCACCAGCCTAGGGTATAAAGAATTCATCTTAACTGAGGAATGCAACTCAGTTATCCTAACAATCTGTTATTTCCTTCTCTGATCCATGGTGTCCAGAAGCAAAAGTGCCAACAGACAATACTGGAAAACCTTGCAAATTTACTAAGTTATAGCTCCCTGGCTAACTCACAGATTTAGGTATTTGTATGTGTGAGTGTATAGGGAGAGTGTGTGTGTGTGTGTGTGTGTGTGTGTGTGCAGAAATGAAACAAAATATACTGAGAAAATTGGGAGACCTAAAGACCTGGAGCGCAGCACAAATAATGCCCAAACCTTTAAGACCTAAAGAATCTTTGTTAGATCTCTTCACACCCAAAAGGGGGCAGGCTACTGCTGCTATCTTGAGTAAGTCTTTGAAACTCTTCTGAGCTAAAGGAAGAGCTGCGTGAGAATTGAACAATTTGGTTTCATAGAAAAGAGCAAGAGCACCAGTCTCAAGTTTTAACACTGTCAACTCTACATTTATCAACAAAAGCTTCATTTCCATTGGCAGACCAAAAAAAGAAATAAAAAATAAACCTACGACAAAGGACAGATCATATTATGCTCTCCTGATTTGCAGCACATTTTTGAAGAAATTTCTGTCTACCTTTTAGTTGTTTCCTGTTTACCTCTACTGCAGGAGGGGAGACCAAGGTTTTTAAAAAAAAAAAAAAAAAAGGTAGATAAGGATCTGAAACCCACCAGAAGAGTAAATACAGAAAGAGATATGTTCGAGGGTATGTTGCTATGATTTTTTTTTTAAACCCTTATACTTTGGTGTATTGTCTCATAGGTGGAAGAGTGGTAAGGGTGGGCAATGGGGGTCAAATGACTTGCCCAGGGTCACACAGCTGGGAAGTGGCTGAGGCCGGGTTTGAACCTAGGACCTCCTGTCTCTAAGCCTGGCTCTCACTCCACTGAGCTACCCAGCTGCCCCCTGTTGCTAT
This sequence comes from Gracilinanus agilis, assembly GCF_016433145.1. Classification (NCBI taxonomy): domain Eukaryota; kingdom Metazoa; phylum Chordata; class Mammalia; order Didelphimorphia; family Didelphidae; genus Gracilinanus; species Gracilinanus agilis. Next base: position 685,113,661 of record NC_058130.1, read on the forward strand.
GATTTTTGAGGGTTGTTTTTTTTCCCCAGCAAAGTTGTACCCCAGCGAAAGCATCCCTCCAGAATTGCTAGGTCAAAATTTAGTATGCCTTCTAATCTGTAAACTAATAGTCCTGCCTAGAAATCTGGGGATGAAACTAGATAATTTCTGTTATTCTACCCCAAGAGGCTAGGAAACCATCCCAGGCTTCTCTCTAAAATCACTCCAGGATTCTTTCCTCCCCCTCTACCCCCCTCCCCTTGTACCACCCTAGCCCTAGTTTTTTATAGCTGTGGGGGAAAGCTGCCATCTCAATCCAATAGACACAGGCAGATCCCAAAGAGAGCTATCTACCCAGCAGAATCCCAGAGAGGCAGTCTACTTTAATCAAACTGAGATCTTTCTCTCCTCCCTTCCCTAGGCTGGTGCAGGAAGGCCATTGCAGAGGATGCAAACTGGGTCCAAGTGGGATGGAGGTAAAATATGGAGGTTATGGAATTCCAACGATTCCTTTAGCCAAGGTTCAGATGCAAAAAAATAAACTTTGAGTTCCCTCACTCACAGCAGCCCTCTATCCAGACATCCCTACCATTCCTCATCCTTCTATCTTTTGTCTACTCCTTAGTAGTGCCTTCTCCTACATCCCCATTGATCTGAAAAGGGAAGGAGTTCTACAGAATCTAAAAGCTAGAATTGTCTTGAATTAAACAAGATATCCATGCATACACCTCTCCACCAGCCCAGACTGACTCCCCACCACAGTTCAGAGAGTGCTAAGCATACTAATAGGCTTGGACTATCCAACTAGGACTGGAAAGACCCATTGCTGAAACAGCCATGGGATTCTTCCAGGTTCCTCCAGAAAGGGAGATTTAAGAACTGGAGTACAGGGAAATAAAAAACAACAACAAAAAAACACTATGAAAACTTGTTCAAAACAACCTAATTACCTAAATTGAAGGAGGCTAATAAACTCAAAAGTAGCCTTGTAAATCACTTCTCACATCCCTAGACTTTACTTTTCTCAGTGGTAAAAAGGTGAGATTCTCATCAAGACCTACCACTGGCCTTCTTAAAGAAACTCATTTGCAGAATTTCTTTGTTTTCCCAGACCCATGCTCCAAATTCTTTTTGCCCTGAAGCCTAAACATTTCTTAGGAAAAGAGTGAAAATGGAATGAGTTTCCTTTCTACCAAAGTCCAGTAAGAGTAATTCATGTTTACTAGGCACTTTAATGTTTACAAAATGCTTTCTGGGGAAAAAACAAAAACAAAAGAAAAAAAAAAAAAAACCCTGGAGGTAGAGAGCATAGCATTATAAGGGCTTCCCATTAGAGAAAGGAGAGAGATTGAGATTAAGTTTGTGGTCACTGAACCCAGAAGGATAATAGACTGAGTAAGAGCTGGAAGGCACTTTAGAGGTCACATAGTCTCACCCTATTCCTTTACAGATGAGAGAACAAATATTGAGAGGGAAGTGATTTGTTCAAGGTCATCTCTGCTAGAACTTGAAACTTGAACTAGATCAAATAAACTTAGTTTAAACTAAATCCACTGAATACCATTCCCCTCCACCCCCCAAAAAAGATATCCCTCTGCTCTCCTAAAAGAAGCTCACTGAACAGGGAGCTAAACCAGCTGGGAGACAAGATAAGCAAGAACCCCTCCACCATTCAACCACTGGTGTCTACACCCAGTTAGCTCCCTCTGCTAACCTCAGGCTTGAGCTCTAGGAATGTTTCTTTCCTTTTTCTTTCTTTTTTTAAATGTGTCTGGGAAAGAGGTGGTGGGTCTGGTTGGTTGTTTGAAGAAAGGGTCAGGGAACAAGTGGGATGTGGGGGTCAAAACCCCTTTCCCCAGGAATGAAGAGAGCTCATAGCTCATCCTGAGCAAGGGATGAGGAGATGTACATCTTTCAATATCCATTAAAAAAAAAAAATCTGCTCCGTTTTTCCCGCTGGAAATTTCAACATCCCAGCCCCCTTGGTCTTGCCAGACTAGAGAAGTCAAACTCTCAGAGTTGCGCCACAGTTGGGCGCTTCCAGCCCCAGCTTTCACTGGGTCACACCTACCAGCCTCCACAGGCAGCCAAACAGCAAAGCGTCCCCTTCCCTGTCCCCCGAGGAAATCAAACTCCACGGTAAACGAGAGACGGGAAATGGGGGAGGGGGGTCAGAGGGAGGGAAAAGGAAATAGGAAGGACGGAATGAGAGAGAAAGTTGCTAAGTTACTGCGCTTTCCTGGGCTTTTCTGAGCCGCCCGCTTCACCTAACGGAGACAGGGTAGGCAATGCTGAGTTTTGGGTTGAGCAGAACCCGAGAGGCTTTATTTTTTTGCTTAGGCGAAGCCCCTGTCCCATTTTCCCTCTCCTCCTGTTTGGACACACACAGAAGACCCCACGCTCCGCCACCGACCGCCCGCAGTGCCAGGAAAGTCTTCCCCCTTTCTCCCTAGCCAGTTCGCTCCACTCCCCTATCTCCAGAGGCGCCGAACTTGTCACTTCTGCCCCAAGCGGAATGGGGGAATGGGAGAGGAGCCCGGAGGCTGCTCTCTGCTTCCTCGCAGAAGGTTTTTTTCTTGGGGGATGGTGGTGAAGGATTGAATTAATCCAGATTTCCCCGCTGTCTCTGCCTTTCCTAACCCCTCCAGTCACAGCCACTTCAGTCCTGAGACCGCATCCCGTCCGGGAGATCCTGGGGTCTGGAACTCCCGGTGCCTTGGGGTGACAGTGGGCTTTCCATACTCTACCACTCAAGTACCCCTGGAAGAAGGAGGCGCTGCTTCCCTTCTCTCCTAAAGATCGATTTCAAGAAGGGGGCAGAGGGTGAGGTTAAAGACCGTGGTATCTGGTAGTTTGCTCACTGCCTCCTCCGTGTTCCTGCCCTAGCCCACTTCCAGTTTCCCTGTACCTCCTCTACTGTCCCATTTCCCCAGTTCTATCTACTGGGAGTTTCTATCCAATGTGCTTCTCTCTCTCTTCACCCACAGCCAGTTCCGCGTGTTCTAACTACACCAGTCCCCCCACTTCCTCATGTATTTTAGTCCTTCCCTCTGTGCCCACCGGTACCCATGCCATCTCTCCCAGACTATTTCCCCTGGCCGTTTCCCGAATCCCCAACGCCCGCTCGGGTGCCCTAGCATTAGGGGCGAACAGCAGATTGTCCCAGACAAGGAAACACTGTGGACCATCGGGAGCTCCCAACTGCACACGCGTAGGGAACCCCCAGACTCTTCTCTTCCTTTCTCTCCAGTCTCCCCCAGCCGCCGCCGCTCACCACCCCAGCTGCGCATTGGAGCCCAGTTCCCCTCTCTCCCAAAGGCAGGCTGCACTAACCCAGCGGCGACACTCACCGTGGCCGGCGGCGTGGAGAGTTTCGTGGACTGGTCCGGTGGGTGGGTGAATGGATGTGTGGATGTGGGGGCAGTGGGTGGGAAAGCTCTGGGCTGGAGAGAGGGGAGTGAGGTCCTGGGCCCTCGGATTTCACATAACCCCTTCCATCTCTCCCTCCTTTTTCTCCTCCCCGTGGTCTCTCGCTCTTTGTCTTTGCCAAGTGTCGAAACTGTCAGGCATAGTGGGGGAGTAAGAGCAAGCAGGAGCCTAGGGAGCCTAGGGGCGGAGGCGGGGGCGGGGCTGGGGCTGGGGGTGGGAGCGGTCCCCGGAACACCTTCCCGGGGCTTTAAGTGGGAGAGGGGAAGAGGTCTCGTGGGGTTTTTTGGGGAGGGGAGGAGGGTGGTAGGGAGGAGTCGGCTTCCTCCAGCAAGTGGAGAGCCCCAGGAGGGAAAGGAGTAAGTGAGAAAGATTCAGTGAGAGCGCGCCACTCGTGTGTAGCAGACACGCTGAGACCTCCTCTTCCTCCTCCTTCTCCTCTTTCCCCTCCGCCTGCCTCGGCGTCCGCCGGGCTTCTCTCCCCCGCCCCCCGAACCCCCGGCTCGGCTTTCTCTCTGGGCTGGCTTCCTGCGAACCTAATATAGCACTCCCGAAGCCACGTGGATGGGAGGGAGCGAACTAAACACCACGGGTCTGGCTCCTCCTCAGCTGCAGACGCAGGCACACACTGACACACAGGCATACACGCGTGCACAAATACACACGCACCCCACACGCGCGGGAGGAGCTAAAGTGGGAGGGCAGGGGCCAAGCGGACATACACACACACACACACACACACACACACACACACACACACACACGCAAGCACACGCTGAGGAGACCCCGCAAAGATAGAAAGGTGAAGTCTACTAGGTTGGGTTGGGATTGGCCTCAGATGATAAGACCATTGGTCTGGCGCGTCCGGAGAAAAAGGAGCTGGGGGTTGGGGTGGGGGTAGGGGAACTTGCTGAGAAGCAGGGTGAATGGGGATAGGAGTATTCCCAGGCAGGAGTAGACCGAGAGTGGAGACCAGAAACAGATCGGGGAGATCCCGCTCGGGTTGGGGGTTGGAGGGTGGTGGAGCAGGAGGTCAGAGAGAAAAGAGAAAGAGCGAGCAAGCGGAGACCGGAGGCAGAAGAAAGAGACAAGTCAGGAAGTGAATGACCATAAACAGAGATTGGAGACGTCGGAAAGGCAAACATTTGTTCCTGGAAATACAGGGACCAGATCTGCAGTAAAGCCAGCACAACGTGAAACAGAGGAAGGAGGCGCAGAGGCTGAGGGTGAGCATGTCGTGGGGAGAAAGAGACAAGGAGATGAGGTTTAAAAAGGCTGTTCCGAGACGAGCATCAGCCCAAGCCCCCGGCCACACAAGTCTCAGCCCATAGATACTGAAGTCTTTAACATGGGTCACCCCTGGGTGCCCTAGAGATGCCCCTTAAAGTGACTGGTAGGGTGGGTATTGGTGGTGGGGGTAAGAGTAGGATTCATTTACAAAGTGTTATGAAGCCCTTCATGAATTAAAATGAGCAATTTACAGGTGAAAAAAAAACAAACCCTGTACTGTATTGTATATGTAGTTCATATCTGCTGGCTACGGTATTTTTCCAAATCATACATTCGCATGAGCAATGTTGTGGGGGAGGGGGAAGGAGAGCCAAACAGGGTTAGTAATGAATTCTTCTGACTTTAATTACTTCTGTAAATCAATTTCTAAAACTTGTGTCAATGGAAAAAGGAAGGTGAGGGGGGGGGAGAGAGAGAGAGAGAGAGAGAGAGA
>NC_058130.1:685128609-685228840 GCF_016433145.1 Gracilinanus agilis
CCTTCCTTCCTTCCTTCCTTCCTTCCTTTCTTCCTTCCTTCCTGCCTTCTTTTCTCCCTTCCTTCCTTCCTTCCTTCCTTCCTTCCTTCCTTCCTTCCTTCCTTTCTTCCTGCCTTCTTTTCTCCCTTCCTTCCTTCCTTCCTTCCTTCCTTTCTTCCTTCCTTCCTGCCTTCTTTTCTCCCTTCCTTCCTTCCTTCCTTCCTTTTTTCCTTCCTTTTTCTTTCTTTTGGAGGCTCAAGTAGCATATGACATTTTATCAAATGGCCTTAGAGTTTAAGCTAAGGGATGGAGACGCTCTAACAAAATAAACTGGGGGTAGGGCAGAAGGAAGATCTGGCTTTGGTGGATAAAAGATACACTCTTCCTTTCATTTTTTCATATTGGGCAGCGATGGTGAACCTTTTAGATTTTAGAGATGGAGTGCTGGGTTCTGGCCTCACCCCATTCCCCACACCAAGTGTTATGCCCCAACCCCACCCCAGACCACATGAGGTTCCCCCCTCCCCCCACCTTACCCCAGGCCGGGGAGGGAGGAAGCACTCCCATTGGACTGCTTGGTGGAGGAGCGGGGAAGTGAGGAATGTCCCTCAACAAGTATAGAGAGGGGGAGGGGAGTGGCCTCAGCACTGCTTCCTTCCACCTCAGTGGCCTGTGAGCCACCCACCTTACCCCCTGTGCACTCCCATTGGCTGCTGGGCAGAGGGGCGGGGATGTGAAAAAAAGTCCTGAGGCACAGTAGAAAGGGGGAGGGGAGCAGCCCCGCCCAAATCCCTCCCACTTTCTAGTAACTCACTATGGGTGTCGGAGTGCCCACAGAGAATGCTCTGTGTGCCATCTTTGACACCCATGCTGTAGGTTCGCCATCAATGGAGTAGGGCAGGAGGATTGAGCCAAATTATAAAGCTGTTTGGCCCTCGTGAATCCGGAGAAGGAAGGGAGGAGGTGAAAGGTGTGGGCTGGAGCTGGAAGAAGCTTTGAGCCATAGCTCTCGTTTTAAGGCTGAAGAATCTGAGGCACAGAACAACATTAAGTGATTTACCCAGGGTCACTTAGCCTATGAGATGGGGTTTAAACTCAGGTTCTCCTGATCTTTTCATCTTGATAGACTCCAACATTTCATTTACTCTTCCAGTTGCCTTTTATTTTTTTCTTAAACTCTGTCTTAGTAACAACTCTAAGAGAGAAGGGCAAGGCCTAGGCAATGGGGACTGAGTGACTCACCCAAGGTTTCATAGTTAGGAAGTGTCATAGGCCAGAGTTGACACCCCCCCCCCAACTCCAGGCCTGATTCTATCCACTGAGCCACTTATGCCCCCCCCCCCAACTGCCTCTTGAATGGAATTGACTTGTCCACTGCTGCATCAGTGATTCTAGTCTATCTGCATCTTCTCTACATCCACTGCCTGCTGCTTAGGACTTTTTTCTTGGATAGTAATCATTACTGGGAGAGGAAGAAAGAATTCTTTAGATTTAAAACTCTTGTCCTAGGGTAGCTGAGCTGTCAGTCAACATCACCCAATTTTAAAATTTATTGATTGGTCTGATGTTGAGAGAAAGCTTATCCATAAATGATGAAAAGAAATCTCCTTACCTACCCTGTTCCATAACTACTCAACCAGAATCTTGACTTTAACATTTACTAGGCATAGTCTAAGGCAGTGATAGGCAAACAGGGCCGTAGTTTGCCCATCACTTATCTAGGCCACAGTTTTCTCATCTATAAAATGAGAAAAATATAAAATTAGATGATCTCTGAAATCTCTTTTGGATCTAATATTGTATGATCCTTTCGTGTTGGAATATTTAATTTTTCCAATATTATATATAAAATATTTTTAGCATTTAAAAAAATTTGAGTTCATAATTTTCTTCCTCTTTCCGTCTTCACCCCACTGAGAAGGCAAGTAATTTGACACAGATTATCCATATACAGTCATGCAAAATATATTTCCATATTGGTCATGTTAAAAGAAAATAGATCCCAAAAAAGAAAAATCCTACAAGAAAAAGGAACTTAAAAAAAAAAAGTATGTTTCAATTTACATTTAGACTTCATCAGTTCTTTTTCTGGAGGTAGATAACATTTTTCATGATTCCTTTGGAATTGTCTTAGATCATTGTATTGCTAAGAAGAGCTAAGCCATTCACAGCTGATCATCATACAATATTGCTGCTAATGTGTACAACTTTCTCCTGGTCCTGCTTGATTCACTTAGCATCATTTCATATATGTCTTTACAGGTTTTTTAGAATTGTAATTTCTTGTAGCTCAAATGTACTCCATCACAATCATATGCCACAATTTTTTCAGGCATTCCTCTATCAATGAGCAACCCCTCAATTTCCAGTTCCTTCTAACCATAAAAAGAGCTACTATAAATACTTTTGTATATATGTGTCCTTTTCCTTTAAAAAAAAAATAAATCCCTTTGTGGGGGGCAGCTAGGTGGTTCAATGTATTGAGAGCCAGGCCTAGAGATAGGTCCTGGGTTCCAATCTGCCCTCAGACACTCCCTAACTGTGTGACCCTGGACAAGACCCTTAACCCCTATTGTATAGCCCTTACCACTCTTCTGGGTTGGAATCAATACACAGTATTGATTCTAAGACATAAGGGAAGGGTTTTTTAAAAAATAAATAATTAAAACATTTTAAAAACATTTCTTTGGGATACAAATCTAGTAATGTTATTGCTGGGTCAAAGGGTATGCCCAATTTTGTAACTTTGGGGGCATAGTTCCAAATTGCCCTCCAGAATGGTTATATCCATTCACAACTCCATCAGCAGTGCTTTAGTGTCCCAGTTTTCCCACATCCCCTCCAGCATTTGTCAGTTTTCTATTTTTGTCATATTAACCAATCTGATAGTTGTGAGATGGTACCTCAGAATTGTTTTAATTTTCATGTCTCTGATTAATAGTCATTTACAGCACTTTTTCATAGGACTATAGATAGCATTGATGTTTTTCTCCTGAAAATTGCTTATTCATATCCTTTGATCATTTATCAATTGGGGAATGATTTTTATTCTTATAAATTTGACTTAGCTTTCTGTATATTTGAGAAATTAAGGTTTTTATCAGAGAAATGCTATAAAAAAGTCTCCACACACACGGTTTTCTTCTTTCTGTTTAACCTTGGTTCATTAGTTTTGTTTGCATGAAAACTTTTTAATTTAATATAATTAATATTTTATATTGTAAAAGATATTCTTGTCCCTTTTTAAAGGCCAATTCATTTATCTGGTCTCTTGTTCCTCTCTCTTTCTTAAGACAGGTAGGTGACAGTGAATGGTGAAATAGAGATCAAATCAGGGAGACTGGAAATCAAATCCTAACTCTTGTTAAACTTGTGACTCTGGGGAACTCACTTAATCCCTTTTAGTCTCAGTTTCCTCATGTATAAAATGGGGATAATAATAGCACTGTTATGAGAATCAAACGAGATCAAATATATAAAATGCTTTGCAAACCGTGAAGTGTTATGTAAAGGATAGCCATTATTCAGTGGTTTATATAAGGTGTTCAGAGGGGACTAGCACCTCTGGGTGGTTTATTATTCTTTTATATGGTTTATAATAATCATTGTTGTATTAAATATGTTTTTTTTTATCATCAGTTGCTGTTCTTGTCTTCTTTGATATTTTCCTAGCTTTCCTCCAGGTTACTTTTATTTCTTGGGTGTTGCCCTTGCCTTCTTGGCTTTGGCCTTTGTTTCCAGTTTTTGAACCCCTTTATAGGGCTATTCATCACCTTTGGTGTCCACCTTTCACCTGCTCTCACCTGTGGCCCCAACAAGCTATAGTATGAACAGAGTCCACACTTCTCTGCAAATGGGCTAAACGAGGTTGAGGGTGACCTACAAGCTTCAAACTCATCAGTGAATTAGGAGATGTCTACCATAAACATGTAAAGACTTTCTTTGGCACAATGGGTTGCTGAGAACAATTTGTCCCAATGGCCATGAAGGCAACTGAAGCACATGTTATGGTGCACATAGAGATTGGTCAGACATGGAAGATGCCAAAGTCATCCACTGCATCTTGGCCCATCACCAGCCATCTTGACTTTTGTCCTGCCACTGGACTGTGATGACACTGGAAGAGAGAATGGGGCCAACAACTTTTCACAACTCTGCCTCACTTAAATCCAATTCACGAGCAAGTCAAGACATTACCTTGTGATGTCATTGGTCCTCTGAATATACCTTTGAAAGTAAAGCATGAACAGCAATGTTATTCAATAGAATGTTGCCTTATCCAGAGAGAGTATTTTTTTTTGTCTTGAATCTCCAGTTCCAACCTCAATATTGTATACATAGCAGGCATTCAATAAATGTTTCTTGAATTGAATTTTAATTCCTCCAGGAACTGATGTTGAACTTACTTTGTATATCTTTCTCAATCATTCTCTCTCCACTGACTCTTTCTCATCTACCTATAAACATGATCAACTCTCTTCAATTCTAAAAAATAAAACAAAAAGCAGAAAAGTTTTCTCTTTGCCCTTCTACCCTATCCAGCTCATACCCCATCTTTTCCTTCTCTTTCAACTTAAAAGTCGTTTATGCCCCTAATACTTTCACTTCCTCACAGTCTACTCAACCACCTGCTTTTTTGTTCCTATTTACAATAGTCAACTGAAGCTACTCTTTAAACTGTCCCAATGACCTCATGATTTTCCAATTTAATAACTTTTTTTTTCACTCCAGTTCTTTGACCCTTTTTTCCCAGGCCATTGTCCCTGCACTAGCCACTCTCTACTTTTCTCTTTTCATGACTTCTTGATGAACAAATTCAACTGTGTACTGTTCCTCCTCTCTTGACTCCCTAGCCTCTTTTTATTGCTGATTATCCCCAACCAAGCCTCAGACTTGGATCACACCACTGTTTGTGGCCTTCATCCCTTATTTATATGCTGCTGAATGAGGGTGGAAAAAATCATGCAGCCATTCTGACTGGGTCCACTCAAGATAGCCTCAAATGGGTTCTCACTGCTGCTAGGCACCCTTACTCTATCTCCCTCATCAATTCAATATTTCATTCTCCTCAGTGGCTCTTCCAAACCTTTTCATTCCTCCTCAAATCTCCCATGATTCTCTTACCCCTATTCTCTCATCTGAAAACTTTGCCTTATATTTTACTGAAAAAAGGGGGTCATTCACCATGAGCTCCCTCTTTGTACCTTTTCCTCATCTATCACTAATATGCCTTCTTTCACTTGTTTTCCAAGATGAAGTGTCCTTACTCCTTACCAAGGCTAACCTCTCTACATCTCTGAGTAATTCCATTACATTCCATCTTCTCCAACAAATTGTCCCCTGTCATCCTCACTTCATCATTTATTTTCAATTCCTCCTCTTCTGCTAGCTCATTTCCTACTGCCTACAAATATGCCCATATCTCATCTATCCTGAAAAAAATCTTCATTTGATTCTTTCATTTCTCCCACTAGTCATCCTATATCTCTTCTACATTTTTTTAATCAAATTTCACTAAAAGTTCAATTATGATACATGTCTCCATTTTCTCTCCTCTCACTTTTTTAGCTCATCACAATCTGGCTTCCAACTTTATCATTCACCCAAACCATTCTTTCCAAAGTTACTGTTATCTCCAAATTGGCAAAACCAATTTTCTCAATCCTTATTCTCTCTGGCTTCTGGGTAGCCTTTGACATGGTTGATCATTCTCTCCAACTTGATACTCTCTTCTCTCTGGGTTTTCAGGACATTCTTCTCTCCTGGTTCTGATCCTACTACTTTTTCTTTGTCTCCTTTGCTGGGTCCTCCTCCAGTATCATTGCCTCTAACTGTAAGTGTTCTGTCCTCGCCATCACCACTCAGATGCAGATGTTTATCAACTCATGCCTGAGTTATTACTGTAGCCTGCTGAATGAGTCAGCCTGCCCTACCTAAAGTCTCTCCCCGATCCAATCCAGTCTCCATTCAGTCACTAAAGTGATTTTCCTAAAGCACAAACCATCATACACAGTCCCCTGCCACCACTAAATAAATTCCATGGCTTCATTATGAAATTATCTCTTTGGCATTCAAAACTCTTTATAATCCAGCCTCCTTCTATCTTTCCACTTTTTTTTTTTTAATATCTTACTCCCTGAGATGTACTCTTTGATCCAGTTACATTGGTTTTCTGGGTGTTTCAGTAACAAGATTCTATTTCTTTGCTCTAGACATTCTCTCTGGCTATTTCTCATGCCTGGAACATTTTCCCTCTTCTGCTCCTATTATTAGCCTGTCTGAATTCCTATAAGTCCCAACTAAAGTCCCACTTTCTACAGGAAGCCTCCTTTAATCCCTTTAAATTCTAGCAATTTCCCTTTTTTAATTATTTCCTATTTAAACTGTCTATAGCTTGTTTTGTATATATTTGTTTGCATGTTGGTTCTCCCATTGGATTGTAAACTCTTTGAGGGCTGGGGCTTTCTTTTGCCACTATTTATTTCTCTAGCACTTAGTACAGTGACTGGCACATGTAGATGCTTTATAAATGTTTATTGAAATGAATCAATTTCCTCTCCTTTTTTCTCCTCTCCTCTCTTTTCCTCTCATCCTTTTCTCTAATCCTCATTGACTTGAAACCCTGTTATCTTTGATACTTTTCTTTCCCTCACTCCTTACATCTAATCAGTGACCAAACCCCATAAATTGTATCTCCCAATATTTCTCCTATCTATTTCTGCCTCTCTGTATGTACTCCTCTCACCCTAGCAGGCCCTCATTAATACCTCTCTATATTATTGATGTAGCTTCCAAACAATTCTTCTGTCTATACCCTCTCTCCCTGCAATCCATCCTTCATACCACTTCCAGCTGGAACTTTCTTTAAGCATAGATCTTTTCATGCCACTCACCTGCTAAAATCTCTTGAATGGCTCCTATTAGCCAAGTAAAAGTGAAACTCCTTAGTCAAGCTTTCAGAAGCCCTCAGATCCTATGCTATATTGTTTTTTTTTTTTTAAACCCTTAACTTCTGTGTATTGACTTATAGGTGGAAGAGTGGTAAGGGTAGGCAATGGGGGTCAAGTGACTCGCCCAGGGTCACACAGCTGGGAAGTGTCTGAGGCCGGATTTGAACCTAGGACCTCCAGTCTCTAGACCTGGCTCCTATATTGTCTTTCAAATCTTATTTCATCCTAGTCTACTCCATTATTCTGTACTCTAGCAAAATTAGATTGTTCATCATCACTTGTATGTATTTCCTTGCTTTTGCTTACTTTGTTCCCAAATCCCAAAATGCACCCCCTTGCTAGTACTTTAAAGTCCAAATGAAATGTCATCTCTTCCATGAAGACTTCTCTGATTTCCCCTAGTTGGTAAAGTAGCAAAAGATCCTTCTGTCACAAAGAACTTCATTTGTAACCCTCTAATGCATTTTTGGGTGTTTTATTTTTTAAAATATTATAGTTATTTGTTTACTTGGGTGCCTCTCTATTACACTATAAACTCCATGAGACCTGGGACCAAGTCTTATCTAACCTTTCCATTTCATGAAGTTAAGTATCTTGCATACAATATTGTTTTTGTTTACTTTTTAAATTATTTACTGGCCCTGAAACTTTGGGCTACTTCTCCACAAACTATTCTAAACTACCAGTTTTTGCATCTATGAATTGAATCAGATCTATTTTTACAAAATTCCTGCATGTGCCTGTGATACCAACATGAAGAAAGGAAAATCCCTTTATGGACTTTTCTTTCCCCATAGATATTTTTTGCAGATTTTCAAGTATAGACTGAGCATTTAAAACGAAATGATTAGGGGATTTGGGGAAACGTTTTGGCCTCTTCCATGAAAAATTTCTCTCAAGGATTTAACCAAACCAAAAACATACAATACAAATAAGATCAAATCCTTTTAGGTATGTAAGGAAACAGTCTCAAAATGGAAGGAGTCACATTCACGACCTAACTGAATTCCCAGTCTCACCCACACTTGGGTTCTTTGCTCTTCTCTCTAAATGGCCCTATGACAAAGATCCCAGGGAGCAAATTCTTTCTCTTTCCATGGTCACCACCAGCCCTTGACCACTGTGGCACATAGGGGTGAGCCTTATACAGAGCAGAGAGTTGAGTTCTAATCCAGATTCTGCCATGTGCTCATAAGTAGTTTTGTGATGGGTAAATCACTTCCCTCCCTGAGTCTCAGTTTCCCATCAGTGTAAAGTAGAACTGAACTGGATGATCTTTCAACTTTCTTTCAGTTCCCAAATTCATTGATCTGATAATGCTTTGCTTCTTTTATGTTGATTGGGTCTAAGTCTGGGCACTTGCTTTCTTCCCTTCTTTAGAACCTAAAATTGTATTAAAAAAAAATCTTACCAGAAAAATAAGCAAAGCCAGGAGAGCCAGTCAGCCTTCTAGGGGGAAGCAGGTTGTCACTCACTGATAGCACCCAGCTGTGTTTTAGAGTCATGTTTAGGGCAGGAACGGAAAGGGACCTGTCACTTCTGAGTAAAGGAGGGTGGGCAGAATTCAATTACCTGTGTTGGATCTGAGCCAAGTCACCAAGGTTAGTACTTCCATTCGTGAAAAGAAATTGCACTGGGATCCCTTCAGGAATTATAAGCGCTCTGAACCTTGGTTTTCTGAAATTTAAAGATCAACACGTTTAAGAGGCCAGTACTGATAGAGACAGAGGATTGAATGAGGGGATAAACATAAGAGAATTGAACCCAAAGTTATTCTCAAATCTTCAGATGGATGTGTGATCCATCAATGATCTCAGCAATGTGGATTTTCTCTCTAAAGATCTGGCCAATAAATTAATCAACAAATATTGACTATATGCCTACCAGACAGTATTTTTAGGGATTGGGGAACACAAATACAAGGAATTGAAATAAATTCCTACTTAGAAAGACCTTACAATTCTTCTCTTTGCTTCTGCTACTGAAACTCCCAACTTCTCTTCTTCAATCCTAGCTGCCTTCTCATCCTGAAAAATGTCTCCATATCTGTGATTGCAACCTCATCTTCTATTGGTTTCTCATCTTGGAAAATGCTTCCACTTTGTAGCCCTTTCTTTCAATTGGTGAGTTCCTTCCAGGAATCTCCATTTGAGGAAATGCCCAAGTCGATAGTCCTACACCTATCCTGACTCCACTCATCTCTCTTCATAGCTCTCTGCCTTATTCCTATGCCTGGATTTACATTGCCTTCCTTTTTCTTTTTTCTGTTCCTTTATTGTTGAAATCTATTTATCATTTCTGATAACTACAACTTAGTTGATAAGAAAGTAACAGGACACGGGAAACGTTCTTGGCTGTTAACTCATAGCTGCTTCTCCAAAGTGCCATTGAGTCACAAATGTATTATATATAAAAATTCAAACTCCCTTTCACCCAAAAGCACAGAGAGAGTTTTACAGCTTCGCAGACATTGCAATAAGTTTAGACAACACACAGAAACCTCAGAAACTTCAAGGTGAAGATAAGAGTACAAGGTTGGATTGTAGCTGCTTCATTATCAGTTAAGTCTGGTAATATTTTGCTGGGCAGGGGGGAAGTCCCTGAATTTTTCAGCCTTGAATATCTAAAATCATTTTATGAGACCCATCAGCTGCATTCCTGACCAAAGGGGAGAATGTTAACCTCTTGACTGTTGGTTTGCTAAGAGCTTAAAGCTTTCCAATAAAGAGAGGTGTGAATCAGAAAAGGAGTCAAAAGAGGAGTCTCAGATTTTTATCTATTTGAGACTGTTTCTCTTATAGGCTTCCCACACTTTATGTGTTATCTTTTGCTCTCCTCAAAACAGTCTTTAAATCTGTTCATAATTTAAGATGTCTCTCCAAAACTGCAAAGATTTTTTCCTGGTGGAATGGACAACTGAGAACAATTTGTTCCAATGGCCATGAAGGTTGCTGAAATAGGGGCTGTGGAACACTTAGAGCATGGTCAGTCATGGAAGATACTAAGGTCATCCACTGCATCCCAGGGCATGGCTAGTTGCCTGACTTTTGTCTTCCTACTGTATGATTCTGGAAGAGAGAGTGAGGCTGACAATTTTGTGTAACTTTGCCTCTGAAATATAATTCATAAGCAAGTCACTCACTGTAATATCAACTTCAAAAAGGAAGGACAAACTGTCCCTTTAGAATATAAACTTCTTCAAGTCAAGGAATTTTTATTTTTATTTTTTGCTTTTATTTGTATTTTCAGTGTCTAGAATGTAGTATTAGCTTAATGCTTAAACTATCAATCTAATTTTCCCATGTCTGCCCATCCAATGTGACACTTGTCCATGTCATGCTATGTGTTGACTATAAAGAATCTAGTTCTCCTAACATTGTGAAAGTACATAATGGAGTACCTAGATAATCCATTAGTTATCTTTGGCTCTTCCCAAGTGACCAGACCATCTTCTTTTTTACTCGGATGTACTTTTTTTTTTTTTTTAAACCCTTACTTTCTGTCTTGGAGTCAATACTGTGTATTGACTCCAAGGCAGAAGAGTGGTAAGGGTAGGCAATGGGGATCAAGTGACATGCCCAGGGTCACACAGCTGGGAAGTGTCTGAGGCCAGATTTGAACCTAGGACCTTCCATCTCTAGACCTAGCTCTCAATCCACTGAGCTACCCAGCTGCCCCTACTTGCATGTACTTTTGATGGCATTCCTTACACTGTTCCTCCTTCATAAATCCTTGCTTATAAGCTTCTTCATGCCTTTGGGTTGCCTTGTAGGTGATTTTCAACTTGAATTCCCCAGGGGCCATTCACAATGCTCCATGAGACCAAACTGTACAAAGGCATCAGAAGATTATGGACATTAAAAAAGATAGAACTTTATTTCAGGGAGACGTTTGAGGTCATTAAAATAACTTTGCAGTATGCAAAAGATAATTTAGTCTGCTGTCTTTCTCCTATTCAATTATGGATACGACTCAATTTTCATTAGAAGTGCCTATTTAATATGTTAAAATATTTCTTCCATGTCTACCTTCTAAATTCTGCATGTGCACATATACTTATGCATGTATGTGAATATATACACATGAACACAATATATCTATGTATTTATAATTCTAGATTATTACCTTCTCTCTGGGAAGAGTAAATTGGTCAGTCTTGTGGTCCTAATACCCAACTCCACTTGAATCAGAAATCAGTCTTCTTTGGAGAGGGATGGGCAAGATTCCTAAGATATTCATCAAAATCTCTTGTTCACTATATTTAGATAAACGCATGAGTATACAAATAATTTATGTGGGTAATATAAATTCTACCTATAATTATCTATCTATCTATCTATCTATCTATCTATCTATCTATCTATCTATCTATCTATCTATCTATCTATCCATCTGTCCATCCATACATCCATACATCTATCTATCTATCCACCCATCTGTCTATCTATCTATCTATCTATCTATCTATCTATCTATCTAACTATCTATCTATCTATCTATCTATCTCTCTAACTCTCTATCTCTCTATCTCTCTATCTCTACCTACCTGTCTATCTCTTCTATTAGTATGTATGTATGCATGCATATATATGTGTGTATCTATACACACAAATACATATATAGATTTTTTCTTTTTCTCAATATATGCATATTCTGATGTATGAGCTTAATAAGTTGTCCATCAACTCCGTTTCATAGTACATAATGTCATAGGTTCAGAGATTTCAAACATGCTACTAGCAGACCATGACCTGCAATACTTCCAAGTCTCTAAACCAGATTAAAATGAAATTGGAAAGTATCTAACAAAATAAGTAAAAATGAAATAAAGCATAGATGACATTACATTTTAAAGCTAAGTCAATACCGAGCCCATAGGGATTCTTATGTATGAATTAGTGGCCCCCTTTCTATTTGAGTTTGATGCTATTACTATGGTTCATATTTACATAAATTTTCAAGGCTTGGAAAGCATTCTTGTCACAACAATCCTTTGAAGTAAATAACTTGAGTATTACCATCTCTGTTTACACATGAGAAAATTGAGTCTTGGAGAGATGTTGTGACTTGTCCAAGGTCATAGTTTATGAGGTTCATATCCAGGATTCAAAGTCATATTGGTTGACTCCTATCCAACACTTTCCCAACTCCACTGTCTGTTGGTAACTCCCAGGTCATCTAAATGACTCTTGGCTGTTTACACAAGTCAACTCCACTTAAGCTATGTCAATAGTTAGGACATTCAAAAGAATATACTACAAGCTCTGATAGTAGTTCCCAAAGAGTATTTCTCAAAAATGTTCTGAAGATTGGTTGTTTCACTGGAATAAATATTCAGCCTCTTAAGGGGTCTGTTATGGGAACAAGGCTCATTTATATATACAAATTTCAATATGTTTGTTAGAAAATTAACATAATTGTCTTATAGTCATATCTTGTATACGTGTATATATTATATATAGCTACCCTCAGACCTATATAGATATATAATGCTTGAAGAGGCAGTGTTTTGCTCCTGCCCTGTCCCAACATAGGTGTGTGTGTGTGTGTGTGTGTGTGTGTGTGTGTGTGTGTGTGTGTGAATTTGGGGGGATGGGGGACTGACAGTTATCTAGGTTATCTCTGCTGGTGGATGAACCCTCTGACCTTATTTATCCAGTTGAAATGATTCATAGACTACCTCATTTTCTCTCAGCCCCACCTCTTCTCCATGCATACAAACCAAGTTCTCCAATAACTGAACTCATCCAACCATTTTGGAAAGCAATCTGGAATTGTACCCAAAGAGTTATAGAACCCTCTGACCCAGTAATACTACTATTAGATCTATTTCCTAAGGTGATCATGGCAAAAGGAAAAGAACCTCTATGTTCTAAAAGATTTATAGCATTCTGTGGTGGCAAAGAAATGGAAACAGAGGGATGCCCATCAATTGGGAATACACACACACACACACACACACACACACACACACACACACACATTTTTGGTCAAATGATGCCTTTTCTACTGCAAGGAGTGGAGGGAAGGAGACACCTGGGAATGTTAATATAGCAAACAAATTTTTTAAAATATTTAAAAATTAAGCTCATGCAGCCCCCAAAATAAGAGAAGGAATATAGAGGATAACTTTCCATTTTTAGAAGCAAGAGATAAAAAAACAAACAAAATGAGTTTTGGGGCATTTATTTGTTCAAATGAAGAAACTTCTTCCTCTGGATGTCCTGTCCTCAGACCACCCTTTTACAAGTCTTATAACTCCATCTTCTCTCCTGGACAAGGAGAGTTCCTAGTGACTCTGGGATTTTCATGATCCTAAATCCTCAGTGAAGGATTTAGTTGAATTCACTAGGCTATTTATTGAGGCAGAACAATGAGGTTTCTCCAAACACATTTTAAAAAATTTTTTCAATAATGGGTTAAAATCAAGCTAGAAAATTCAATTTAGCAGAAAATCTGCCCTCCCCCTAATCACTCCAGTTTGAGAAGACATGTTACACATCTCCCAGAAGAGTCTCTTTCTCTTCCCCCACCCCCTCTCTCTTTCCAGCTTTCTAGTAGGACCTTGAACAAATAGGTAATCTTATTATTGAACAGATCATTAAAAAGGGCATTCAAATTGAAGGATACTCAAGCCTAAAGATCAGGGTATGACTGCATGATGAAAGAAGTCTTTGTTTACTAAAGTCAAAGGATATCTTTGGCTATCAAGGTTTAAAAAAATATGTTGGTGCTGTTGTCTGTAGATGTTGCTGCCATGTCCAAATAAAACAACAGAAC
Organism: Gracilinanus agilis; assembly: GCF_016433145.1. Lineage (NCBI taxonomy): Eukaryota > Metazoa > Chordata > Mammalia > Didelphimorphia > Didelphidae > Gracilinanus > Gracilinanus agilis. The sequence goes on from NC_058130.1 coordinate 685,142,319, forward strand.
ATTTCTGTTAGATTTGGCTGATGGAAGATACAAGCTTTGTTAAATGGATACCTAGGCAAATCTAGGAAGATAAAGTTATGAATGAATTAACTGTGGACTAACTTTCACGTGTTGGCTAGCTCCCCTAACTCACCTGCCCTCTCCAAAACAAACTGGAGTCAGGTGAATATACTGTGTTTGAAACTGTCTATTCTTACATAAGAAGCAACAAGAAAAATCACCTTTAACAATATGGTTTCAGACTTGACCTTATGAAATTATTTCTTTAATAATAAAATATAAATTGTTTTTGCTCCTAACTTGTAGAAAGTGCATCCTAAAAAAAATAAAAAAAAATACATCTACCTTGAATCTTGAATTGATGGGCAAAACTATAGTAGGCATACAGAAATGTATACCTCATATATGGATGAATATCAGAATTAACATTTGTTTTGACAGAAACTGTCACCAATGAGCAAATTCTAACCCAAGTGATTTCCCCACCCAAAACGTATGTTACATGTCTTTATGTAGAAAACTAAGCAATGGTAGAAATATTCACCCAATTTCCTATAATATCCCTTAGTTATCTTAATTAAGAATAGAGATAATAATGCCTATACTGCCTATATCTTAAGATTGTTGTAATGAAATGCTTTGTAAAGTTTTATGAATATGAGTCATTATTATGGAATTTGGTTCTGAATTTGGAGTCGGAAGACCAGAGTTCAGGCAATGATTTATCATTCATCAATGTATGACCTTGGGCACGTCACTGAAATCAGAAAACATTTTTTTAAACACTTACTATGTTCCAGCTACAGTGTTGCATACTTGAGGATCAAAGAAAGGCACAAAAAGTCCTGCCCTTAAGAAGCAAACATTCTAGTGAAAAACTATGTACATAAAGGATATATAAAGAGTCAACTGGAGATAACATCAGAGCAAAGGCACTAGCAGTGGGAGGGGACACAGAAAAATATCTCTTGAGAAAGATGGGATTTAAGTTGAATCCTAAAGGCAGTTGAGTAATCCAGGAGGCAAAGATAAGGAAGGTGGGTATTCTAGGCATGCCAGACAGATAATGAAAGGACAAAGGTTGAGGAGAAGGAGTGTCATATATACATGGAGAGCAGCAAGAAGGCCAGATGTGGGATCTTACCCTACATCTAAATGTAAAGATGTAAAATGTAAGAAGAAAAAAGGCAGGAAGGTCTCAGGTTATGAAGGAATTTAAAAGCCAAACAGAGAAACTCATATTTGATCCCGGAGGTAAGAGTATGAATGTGAAACCCCCTACCTTTTAGGATTATAATAGTATTAGCCTTTATGATTATTTTTATAATACAATTATTAGTTTTGAGTTAATAGTCAGATAATATAGTTAGCCTTCTATGATTTAGAAGCATTAGCTAAGAAGAATATAGCTTAGGGTGGTATTACATCTTGCTGACAGGCACGATGACCTCAGACCTGTAACCCAAATGTTTCCACCAAGTTCACCACATCCTGATGGGATGGAGGGTTGATCTCAGGAGGTGCAATGACTTAGACAGTCAGACAAGGGATGTTTATCCCTAAAGGTAGACTGACTTGGATTTGCTACCAGCTTAGGTGACTTGCTCCTGATATCCAGAAGAACTGATTGTATATCAGACCCTATCCTCTTATTTTCCAGGAATTGCAGGGATCTTGTAAAGGCCAGTCCTAATAATAGATACTGAGCACCCCCCTCATAAATGATAATTCCCTACTTTCCACCTTATTCAGTATCTATGTCATCACTTAAGTCATGCCCATCCAGAGGCTGTATATTCATACTATCCTGATTCTAATTGTATCCCATATTTGTCTTGATCTAACACTGGATCATCAGATTTTTGTGCATAAAAAAAGGCCATCTCCTAAGGCTCCAGGTCTTGATTGGGGTCTGGTTTTATTGTGAGGCTGGACCTCTCTCTATAAGCCTATTTCTTTTTGGCTAGGAGATTTTGTTTCCCTTGTTGTTTCTGCTAACAAATCTTCCCAACAATAGGGAACAATTAGAATTTATTGACTCAAAGAATAATCTCATCAGATATGCATTTTGGGGGAAATCACTGTGGAAGATGAGTGGGGACTAGAATGGTCAACTAAATGGATTGGAATAGGGAGAAACTTGAGACAGGGAGACCAATCAGAAGGATACTGCAAAATAAACCAGGCATGTGGTTAAGAGGGTCTACACCAAGATGGTGGTTGTATTGAAGATAAGGAGGGAATGTAAATAAGTAATATTGGGAAGACAGACAAGATAGGACTTGAAAACAGATTGAGTATAGGGATAAGCAGAAGAGAGAATCAAGAATTATACTTAGGTTGTAATCTTGGCTGTTTGGGAGGATGGGGGTAACCCAGTTAGGAAGATAAGAGGAAAGATAATAAGTTCATTTTGGGATATTTTGAGTTGAAGATGTCTACATGATCTCCAATTTGAGATGTCCAATCAGTAGTTGGTAATATGAGGCTGGAGGTCACTAAAGAAGTTAAGGATGAAGCAATGGATCTAATAGTCATCTGCATAGATAGAATAATGGAATCCTTGAAAGCTGATGATATCACTACATGAGATAGTACTGAGGGAGAAAAGGGCCTAGGGCAGAGCCTTGGAGAACACCCACAGTTACAGGGAAATATTTAAATGAAGGTCCACCAAAGAAGACTAAAGAGAATAGAGATAAGCAGAAGAATCAGGGGAGAGTAGTGTCATGAAAAATTAGAAAGGAGAGGGCATCTAGGAAAAGAAAATGAACAATAGTTTGAAAGGTTGAAGGGAAGTCAAGAAGCAGGAGGATTAAGAAAATACCAATTAAATTTGGCAATTAAGAGATCATTGAACTTTGAAGAGAGTGGTTTCAATTGAATGAAGAAATTAGAAACTGGACTGCAAAGAGATCAGAAGATAGTGAGATGTGAGGAAGTAGATGCATCTATCATAGATGGTTTTCTTAAAAAGTTTGCAAATGAAAAAGAGGAGAGATATTGGACCATAGTGAGGATGGCTGAACAAAGTGAGAGTTTTTGAAAGATTTGGGGCACATGAGTATGGTTATAGGCAAAAAGGAAATATCCAATAGACCAGAAGAGATTAAAGAGTATTGAGAGAGTATGACTGAGGAGGCAATCTACTGAAGAAGACAGGATGGAATGCAACCAAGGATGAATGTAGAAGGGTTGACAAGGAGAAGAGACACTGCTTCATGTGAGACAGGGTAAAGGAGGAGATAGTGGGAGAGAAGACATCTAAATGATGTTGAGATGATGAAGAGGGGAAAAATGGAAACTCTAAGTGAACAGCCACATTTTTTTCACTAAAGTATGAAAAAAGGTTCTTATATGACAGTTTAGGAGAAGGTAGAGCCAGTAAGATTTGAGGAGCATTGAAAAGGTTTGGAAAATCTGCTGCATAGTGAGACAGTGAATTGGTTAGGGAGATATAAAAGGAATGAGGACCCCATTTAGATTAGGTAACAAACTTGGAGTAGACCTAGTCAAGGTGGTTTTGCTGCCTTCTCCAGCTCCATTCAGTAGATGAATAAGAGTGAAAGGAAAGAAAAAGGGGAGAAAATCAAGGTTTTGTTTTGTTCAGGTGTGATCAGAAGTAGCATAAGGGAGCAAGGGTCTCAAGTGTAGAGGGTAGTCTAGAGTTGAACTGGTTCACCAAAGTGTTGAGATAACCAAAGCTTGTAGGGTGACAGCCTGGGAAAGAATGGAGGTAACAAAAGATTAGTGGTCATAGTGAGGATGAAGAACAGAATCTGAGCTTGTAAACCAGTACATGCTACATTCTAGATGCTTCAATTGTTAAATTATTTCTAAACTGTTAACTTATTAACAACTTATTGATTTATTGATTAGCAATAAAATAAGTTAAGATAAGATCAAAGAATAACTGATATCTATGAGTGTTTTTTAAAAAAACCCTAACCTTCCATCTTGGAATCTATACTGTGTATTGGTTCCAAGGCAGAAGAGTGGTAAAGGCTAGGCAATGGGGGTTAAGTGACTTGTCCAGGGTCACTCAGGTAGGAAGTATCTGAGGTTTGAACCCAGGACGTCCCATCTCTAGATGTGGTTCTCAAACCACTATGCATCCTAGCTGCCCCCAGCCCCATAAGTCTTAATAGTCTTAAAAGCCTATAATTATAAGATATGGATAGAAACTTGTTTTTATTTAAGTCATAATAGCACATGTGGTACAGCATAAAAAAGCTTAGGACCTGAAAGGCTTGACTCTACTACTCACTTACTTTATGACCTTAAATAATTAATTATTATCTATTAGTCTTAGTTTTTTCACTTGTAATGTGAGGAAAGTAGATTAGGGGACTTCCAAGCTTGACTAGAATTTAATTTCTTCTATAGACTCCTAAGCAGAAAGGAATCTATTCCATAGACCAAACAATCCAGGGACAGGACTCAAGATATTGGATTTATTACTAGGGCATAAAAAACATAGAAACACAAACTTAGATTTTTTTTTTTGATGGACCATGGAAAGAAAGCATCCTTGTGGAATGATGGAATCCTAGAGTATCCAACCTAGAAGAGACCTTAAAGATATTGAATAAAATCTCATTTAAGGACTAAGCTTAGAGGACTCATCCAACATCACACTGTTAGACTAGACTCCAAGTCGACTCCTGACTCTTAGTTCTGTGCTTTTTACATGATCTCATAACTTACAGCTTTTCACTTTTGTGGAATATAATATCTCTTGCCAAAGGCCCTTTAACAGGTTTCTTTCTGACCCTGTTTGTGATAGCAAAGAGGAGATACATGTAGGAAACACCTTGTCCTCCTATTGTTTGAGGAACCAACCACAGCAGAAAAGAGTAATGGCCTGCTATTAGGATGCCATCAACAATTCTGATCAATGCAATGACTAACCAAAATTCCACAGGATTGATGAGGAAGCATGCTGTCCATTCCCTGACAGAGGTGTGATGGATTCCAAGCTGTAGAATAAGACATGAATTTTTAAATGCAAGTGAATTTTTTTGCTTGATTTTGTATGTGTTGCAAGGAGTTTTCTTTTTTCTTTTTCCCCCAGTAGGAATGGGGTGGGAGGAAGAAGGGGTTAAGCGATAAGATTGACCCTTCACCCCCACCTACCTCAGTCCTCCAAAAAAGAAAGGAGGATCAATTAATTATTTTTTTAATGCAAGAATGACTAATCAGCAGGATAGTTTTGAAAATTCCATGTTGAATTTATTGTTTTCTTAAAAAAAGACCAAGGTGTACATAATTAAGAATCCATTTCCTGTGAAGTTCCCTTTTTTTGTTTCTGCTGTTTTTATGAAAATTTTCATTTTATTTGTGTTTAATTTCAGAATAAAGAAAAATTCAAAGGAAAATGATGCCCTCAACAAATATTTTTCAGGCACCAAATGCAAGAATTCTAGATCCGAGAGTGTGGATCTGTTGTTCTGACTCATCATGATCCCATTTGGGCTTTTCTTGGCAAAAATACTGAAGTGGTTTGCCATTTCCTTGTCCAGGTCACTTTACAGATGAGAAAACTGAGGCAAACAGGATTGACTGACTTGTCCAAGGTCACGAAACTAATAAATATCTGAGTCTGGATTCAAATTCAGGTCTTCTTGATTCCAGATATGACACTATCCACTACATCACTTAGTTGCTCACTTAGCTGGTCACTAGTCTACTCCTAGCATGGCATAATGAAAAGAGTACTAAATTTGAAGTCAAAAGACCTGAGGCAAAATTTCGGCCCTGTTACTGACCAATTGTGTGATTTCAGAAAATCATTTAACTTCACTAGACTTCCATTTTCCTCATCTGTAAAATACTAGAACTGATAGTATTTATATCTATCTCAGAGAGCTGTTGTGAGGAAACTATTCTGTAAACTGCAAAATGACATACCAATGTGAGCTATGTTATTTTCAAAGTCTTTTTCAGCTCTGATTTTCGATGTTTCAAGGTCCCTTCCACTTATAACATTCTATTATCTATTTTAAAGGGGTACTGAAGTTACACTTCCTCCCTTTGGTTAGGAAAATAGAAAGTATTCTTTATCCTCCTCCTCCTCCCTTTATAAATGGAAAACTCAACACTTCCTATAAATAATGTGAGATGTCAGTCTTCAAATTTAATGCTCTGAATGAAGTCAGTAAATATATGTAGATTTTTAGTTTGTTATGGCTAGGACTTTTGGGGGGCGGGAAGGCTCTGTTAGGGGGCATATTTGGAGAAATAAATTTGTTTTTTCCCCTCTGTGTTGAAGACCTTAACCAAATTCCTTAGCCCCCCATTTGCCTAGCCCTTGGAACCAAGACATAATATTGACTATAAGATATAAGATAAATGTTTTTTAAAAAAGAGTTTGAAAGTAGGTTTTCTCATCAGTCTTCAAGCATTATTATGGGCACTCTTTTTCAGTGATCTACTCATGGCTTCCATTCTTGATTCTCTATTCTCCTGTAAGTATTGTATAGGGTATCTTTACTGTACTGGGAACCATTCTTTAGACCCCTTGACATTGTGTGGATACTAATAGAGTATTCACTTTGTCTAACTGTTATCCTTTGCTCTTTTTTTTTTTTTTTAAACACTTACCTTCTGGCTTAGAATCTATACAGGTATTGGTTCCAAGTCAGAAGAACAGTAAGGTCTAGGCAGTTGGGAGTAAGTGTCTTTCCCAAGACACTTCCCACCCAGCTAGGAAGTGTCTGACATCAGATTTGAACCCAGGACCTTCTTCCTCCAGACCTTTGTTCTTGCTATGAAATTGAACTACATGCTTTTCTGAGCTTATATCTCTCTGATGACATGCTTGACCCTAACATACAACTATGCCATTCTTTGTTGGCAATGTTACTTTAGCCTGCTCATTTTCACAATATGCCACTTCAATTTCATTTGTGTGTTTCTTATGGGCACTGTAAGACAAAATGGCCACATATCCCATGAAATGATGTTTCTTGTTGCCTTTGGATTCATAATTAAGCCAACCCTATCATCTCCTTCATTTGTGTTTCTCCAAGGAGAACCTGTGAGCCTTCCTTCCCTTTAGATGCAAATGAACCTTTGCCTTCTGCTTTAATTTATAGCAGTGGTTCCCAAACTTTTTTGGCTTACCACCCCCTTTCCAGAAAAAATATTACTTAGTGCCCCCTGTCACATACTATCACTGCCCTCTTACAGTTATTCACCACCCCCAAATGCACCTGTGGCCATCACCGCCCTCTGGATCGCTGTAGCACCCACCAGGGGCGTTGGTACCCACTTTGGGAATCACTGATTTATATTGAGAACATCATGATTTATATGATCTATTTACTCCCCCAGTATGTCTACTCCTTGGGTGCTGAATTTACATTTATATTATCAGTAATTAAATGAATATTTCTAGATAATCTAAAAACTATGTGGTTCTTAGAACCTTCTGCCCCTTCTCTCATTATTCTCTTTATCACTAAAACTATCAGAAGCAGAAATGGGCTGCCCATTATGGTATTTTTCTTTCTTACATTGGTTATCACGGTCAAAAATAATCATTGCCAAATGGCTCTGCTGGTCAAATGACTAGCCTTTGTGTCCTTACTGAGCTTCGATGTTAGAGAAGTATAGTTTGCTGTTGGGTTGGATCCATGCACCAAGCCTTTCCAAAATCTTCTGGCATGACCTTGTGAGACTCATGGGTACCTTAACACCATGTTCAGACACCAGTGTAGAATTTCATAAATTCATTAATAATTCATTAATCATAAAATAAATTTAAATCACATGATTATATATTATATCTACATACAATATACACTTATTTAAAGCATTTAACAAAGTATGTCACATTTATATGAAATACTTTTTAAAAATTTTAAACCCTTACATTCTATCTTAGAATCGATACTGTGTATTAGTTCCAAGGCAGAAGAGTGGTACGAGCTAGGCAATGGAGGTTAAGTGACTTGCCCAGGGTCACATAGCTAGGAAGTATCTGAGGCCAAATTTAGACCCAGGATTTCCTGTTTCTGGGCCTGGCTCTCAATCCACTGAGCCACCTAGCTGCCCCTATATGAAATACTTTCAAAAGATAAAAAGTCCTTTTCTTTAATTTGATCAAGTCTATTTATTTAAACATTTGTTAAGGACTTAGAATAGCAGTTTTTAAGCTTTTTTTTGTCTCCTGGGCTCCATTGGTAGTTTAATGGGCCTATCAGTCCCTTCTCAGAACAATGTTTTAAATGAATAGAGTAAAGTAGATAGAATTATAGAGGAAAACAATTATTTTGAAATAAAATGATCAAAATAGCAAAAAAAAAAAAACCAACAAATAAGTTCAAAGTTCTGAAATTTAAAATCTCTGATTTGAGGGAATAATGCAAAAGATCTTGTCTACTTCATCTATTGAAATGAATAAATTTTAAGAGGTTGTAGGTGTATTTACTTGGTTGTATACAAGTTAAATATTACCTTTAATAAAGACACCTTTGAAAATATTTATTTTAAAGCACAACCTAATACAATTTGCTACTGAGAAATGCTGGAAACTCTCTAGATAAGTTTAGATTCAAAGTAAAGATGTATGCTATCTTCATAATTATTTAATATTAAAAATTCTAGCCATACTAGTGAGAAAAAATAAATTAGAGGAATTAGCTAAAGAAGAGGCAAAATTATCTTTATTTTCAGACCACATAATAGTTTACTTACAAGAGCCTAGAGATTCAATGAAAAAAACTAATTGCAACCATTAATAGCTTTAATATTCTAGCATGATAGAAAATAAATACATAAAGATCATCAGCCTTTGTTTTCCCAACAAAACTCAAGAGGAAAGATAAGAGAAATCTCATTTAATATAACACCTGAATGCATTAAATATTTGGGAATTAACTTGCCAAAGCAAAGACACGTGCAATTCTTAAATAAATAGTCTAACTCCTTGTGTTATCCCAAGGGTAGACAAGTCAGTTCTTTCTCCGATCTTCAGATTCCTTCTTTGGAAAAGGAAAGGGCTATAATATACAATTTCTGCAGGGTGGTTAGGTAGCTCAGTGGATAGAGAGCCAGGTCAGGAGGCAGGAGGTCCTTGGGTTCAAATGTGACTTCAGAAACTTCCTAGCTGTGTGACCCTGGGCAAGTCACTTAAACCCAACTGTCTAGCCCATATCACTTTTTTACCTTGGAACCAGAGATTATAATTGATTCTAAGACAGAAAGTAAGTGTTTAGGGCAAAAAAAGAATATATGATCTCTAAAGTCCTTTCTAGCTCTAGCATTTTAAGTACTGCTACCTTTAAGGTGGCACCCATGGAAAAATGCTCTTCAGTACTGGTTATACCTTACACTGACTGAGAAATAGGAAACCAATTGGGTAAAAAAAGTTTAGCAGCCTGGAGTTACCTGAGAACAGAGGCAAAGAGAGTCTAAGGCACTAAAACTATTTCAGGGGACACAAAATATTAGTTCTATATGAACCCTTAGAAACAATTGAGTTCAACTCCTTCATTTTTTATTCTTCCTATGAGGCCCAAAGAGGGAAAGTGAGTAACTCAAGTTGACACATTTGTAAACAATGCTTTTTCTATATTTCCCTGTCAAATCCGGAAGTAATAAATATACATTCTTGCTTTTTTGGGGGGAGGAGTTACTAATATGACTTTAGGGATCTATAAGATACTAAATTCCTGGTTAAAGCATTCTCCTACTTCTACCCTCCACTGAAGCGAGCAATTATTTGGGTACCATTCAGGAGAAAGTTAAGGCTATATTAACTTTTCATTTCATGAAGGCTAAGTAGTCTTTCCTGTTAGACCAAGGAATAATACTATCAGGAATTTACTGTTGGGTTATTTAATTTTGGTCTATGGAACCACAGCTAATTAATTATCTTTATTTTTCCCCGGCTCCAATGTATATATGACTGAGACACCAATTTAGATAAAAGCTAAGATGCCTTAGATGAGTGATGGTGGACCTTTTAAAAACCAACTGTCTAAACTGCACCCTCACACCACATGTGAGCTGCCCCCTTATCCACACATAAGGAAGAGGGGAAGCACTTCCACTGGACTGCTGGGCAGAGGGGTGGATGAAGTGAGAAATGTCCTTGGGCATGTGGAGAGGGGGAAGGAAGCAGCCTCTTCTAACACACATGCCATAGGTTTGCCAACATAGTCTTAGATGATTCCATCCTTCCAAAGTCTGTTTCTTCATTTGTAAATTGAGGAAGGGATTTAAGAGCTAGAGTTGGAGATGTGGACTAGCTGGTCTACAAAAATCCTTTCTTAACTGATATTTTGCAATTCTGAGAACTTGGGACTGACAGAGATTACTGAGAATTTAGGGAAATAGCCAAGACTGAAAGGGTAGAAAAAAGATATAGAAAGGAGGTGGAGCAGAATATCCAAGACCAATTTTAATCACTCATAATTTTATCTGAGGCCAGTCCTCCTTGATGTGGTTAATCCAATAGGCTGCATACTCTTAACTTCAGCAGTGAATTATGAGGTCCACCAAAGATTGCTAATTGGGAGTATGCAGAAGTAGTCACATTTTTATTTTACGTGTGCTTGTATTAATAGCTAACATCAATCCCTCACCCTGCACCTTCCTGGCTTGATGCCCAGGAAGAAAGAGGTTATTGAATAAAATCGTGGTCCAAGCTGAATAGGATTATATGACTTAAAATCAAGTCACTTGAATTGGAATTTTATTTTACAACCAAAAGGAAGAAGAAAAGGAGTGATGGAAAAAGGATAAAGAAATTTAGTTGAGAATATAGGCTATTCTTCTCTGAGTTTTTTTGGAGTGGTGAGTCTGGGATCCAATTTCCTTCCATTCCCATCTTCTACCCTTCAAAGTTTAAATTAATTTACTGGACAGTCAGTAATCTTACCTAAAGCTTGCCTTTAATGGAATGCTCCAAGCCCTAATACAGTCAATATTTTTTAAAAAATCATATCATGATTTTTAAATGTGCTTCTTGTATGCAACAGATAGTTGAGTTTGTTTCATCTTTCCTATCGCTCTTATTTTATTGTATTGTTTAATCCATTTCCACTTAAATTTGTGTGCCAGGCTTGTGTTTCTCTCCATTTATCTCTTTTGTATTGATTTTTATCCTCTCCTGTTGTCAGTTAGTACTATTAACTATTTAAATTTTCTATTTTGATGCTTCTCTACTCCACACACTATTTTACCTTTCCTGATTCCTCTTGTTTATCCAGTCCTAAATTCTTTGAATTTACTTAAATTGTTAATTTTTTCCTTCCTTCCTTTCTTCTTTCCTTCCTTCCTTCCATTTTCCTACCTTCTTTACTTAATGTAGTCCAAGAAGGTATAACTCTTTCTCCAAGAAGATAGACTTCTAAAGTACACATGTTCTCTCTTCTTCCTCCATTAAAAAAAATTCATTATAAGATCCCTGTGTCTGTCTGCAAACATATATCTCCTCTGCCATGAGAATTTTCTTGAATGGTATTTTCTTGTCCCAAACTGAGTCACCTCACCTCTTTATTCTTCTCTCTTATCCTAGTCCCTTCCCTCCATTGGATTTACTTTATTTTCTCCATTTTTATGCCTACACTGTTCACCAAGTGACTTGAAAAAATGTACCATCTGCTTCCCTATGTCCTTTACCTCCCATCTTTTGTCATCTCATGTCTATCCGTCATCTAAGGTAATGTGATTCCTTCATTTGGTGCCTGGAACATAGTAGGCACTTAATAAATATTTATTGATTGTATAGCCAGAGTCATGCTGTTTCAAGTTAAATCACTAAGTATTCAAACCCAGGATCCAACTCCCCTAACTGCCTTAAACTGCCCCCCTCTCCCAGAGTTCTCTGTCCCTCCTGGAATTCTGAGCTGTGGCTTGACCCCCTCTCTTCAATTGGAATTCCACTCTGCAATTTCAATGTCACATTACAGAACTGGTTAATCAGCTGGCTACTTGATCATCATTACACTTTCCTCTTCCTTAGTTTCCGTGCCACGACCAGATCATGCCCCCAGCCCTTTTCTCTGAATACTTATACTGCTTCTTTTGGGGAGCATGACTTTTGTCTCTGATTAGAGTCATTCTCAGATTCAGTGTTATGGCTAACAGGTCAAATCTTCAAAAGAATGATTCAGAATATATTCTCTCACCTTTTTTCCTTCAGGCAAGATAAATAGAACATGGACTCCACTGCACTGCCAAGGCTGCTCAGGTAGTATAAGCTTCTGTTAAGAGAGAAAGCAAAGCTTCTTTTTTGTACGCTTTTTACTTTCTCTCCTTTGCTTTTTGTCTTTTCTGCATCTAGACCAGAGTCCTGTGGACAATTTACTTTCATTCTCAACAGGCTGAATGGGTAATTCAAACTCTCACTAACTGTGTAACTCTTGGCAAGGCACTCACTTTTTTCTGCCTCAGTTTCTTCATCTTCAAAATGAGGATTATAAAAGCACTTACAAGATTGTTGTGAAGATTAAATAAGTTAACACGTAAAATGCTTTGCAAACCTTAAAAATCTATGTAACTACTAGTTATCATCATTGTCATCACCATCATCTTCATCCTCATTAATGATCACTGGACTAAGAGACAGAAGACTGAGATTCAAGCCCTTTATCTGGAAGGTGGCACAGCAAATAGAGAGGACTCTTTCTGAGTTTAAATCTGGCTTCAAACACTTACTAGCTGTGTGACCTTGGACAAGTCACTTATCCCTGTTTACCTCAGTTTTCTCATCTGTAAAATGAATTAGAGAAGGAAATGGAAAACCACTCTAAGAAAACCCAAAAGGAATCATACAGGGTTGGACACGACTGAAAAACAACTGAACAGCAACCTCTATCTGCATCTTTCTATTTGTCTGACCTTAAATAAGTCACTAACTCTCTCTGGGATTTGTTCTATAACAAAAATAAGAATAAGAATAGTAGTAGTAAAATAATAATAATAATAATAAGGCTGGACTAGATGATTTCCAAAGTCCTAAATCAGCTCTAAATCTTATGAACCTTTGAACCTATAAATCACTTACATTTGCTGGGCATAGATTCCCTTAACTGTAGTGGGAATAATTATGCTTTTGGTATTTAATTCAGAGGGTTATAATGAGAATCAAATGAAATACTGGATGTGAATTTGTTTTCTAAAATAGCTATTATTATGGGAGATAAGACAAGGTATAGAGGAAAGATCACTAGACTGAGGAAAGCACATAGGAGATCTGAATTCAAGTTCTTAGGGCACATTTCCTTTTTGTGTGAGCCTGAGCAAGTCATTTAAGTCTCTATTCAAGACTATTTGTCTCCATTTCCTTATTTGTAAAATGGAACCAATGGTATGTGCCCTGTTCCCTCCTCAGAGTGTGGGCAGGAAAGAGCTTGATAAACTCTCAGATGCTATTTGAACGTGAACTGCAATTGTGTTCCAAAAGAAGGCATTCTTGCCCTGCTTAGAGGGGTTGGGTAAAGTGGGTCTTGTGGATTAATGGAGCTTCTCAGGGAGTCTTAGGGGTTCTTAGAACTCACTAAATAAATATGTTTTTTTGAAGTGGGAGTAGATGGGTGTCTAACTTTTCAATTGGTCGCTGACTCAGTGCCTCACGGTCTACGTAGGGCTGTTTAAGTGGTGCTTGGTCTGTCCTTCCCAGTTTTCCTGTTACAGCTGCCCTAGGCTAGGTCATAGCCTGGAGAGCTGCCAAGGCTGTGGAGTTCCTGTGAATATGGTGGGAAGGGAGGTTGGATAAAAGAAGAAAGGAAAGGATATAATTTTTAGCATGTGGTTGGGACCGATAAGCAAGGGAGGAAGTGTGAGGACATTCTATGGTGAATAAATATTTTACCATAGGTCAATAAATATTTATTAAGCATCTACTGTGTGCCAGGTATTGTGCTAAATTCTGGGGATACAAAGATTGGTAAAAGACAGTTCCAGCTCTCAAAGGACTCACAGTCAAATGGATGAGATGACATGCAAGCAACTATGTGCCAACAAGTGATATATACAAAGCAAATTGAGAATAATTAACACAGGTCTTCTATTAGGATTAGATATTTCTGTGGGCCTATGAAATACCATAGTTTATATGGTTTAATCTGGAATAGACATTCTCCTCCCTCCACTTGTCCTGGCTCCTATTATAATAATCCTAAATTGGTTGTCGCTGACCACTGGGTTCTCATGTATCCTGAGCATCATAGCATCACACAGATCTTAAGCTAAGAAGGTCCTTTAGAGACCAATATTGGGAGATAAAGGCACAAAACCAACTTTTCTATTCCAAATAATTTTTTTTGTACACAAACTTAGGGTGGGGAGGAACCTCAGAGGTCAGGTCATCCAACTCCTTTCTTTTCAAGATGAGAAAAGTGAAGCCCACAGAAGTTAAGTGACTTGCCCAATGTCACACTAGTGGTGTGCATCAGAGAAGGGATTTAAATTTAAATTAAATTTAAAGATGGTTTCAGAGTCGATGTTATTTCTCTACCCAGATAAGAAGTGGTTGAGTAGATCTGATTCTAATCAAATGGGGGAGCTGTTGTGAAGAAAGCATTTTTGTAGCCTCTCAAATGATTTATAAATGTAAGCTATTATCAGAGAATCTCTCAAGATCCCATTCAAATCTCCTATCTTCCAAGAAGCCTTTTCTAACCATAGTATACCTCTTTGAACTCTTACAACACTTATTGTTTATATGATAAAGTTTACTGCTCTATTCCAAATTCTGTGTGTAATAGAGTCAGATCTATTCATCCTGTTTTATCTAACTACAATGGAAAGTACATTGACTTTGGTCTTGGAGATCCTGGGTTCAAATCCCACTTCTGGTCCATGTTACCTATCTAATCTTGGGCTTAAAACAGGACCTCACTTTCCTTATCTGAAAAAGAAGGAAGTTGAATTAGATGGGCCTCTGAGCTTCCTTTCGAATCTACATCTGTAAATAAAAAACATGATTTGGAATAGAGAAGTCAACTTTGCACCTTTATCTACAATATTGATTCTCTGTCTTGTCAACATTGACTACTTTCTGAGTCCTGCCTAATTTGGAATACTATTCAACTAGAGCCAAGAAATCAAAGGTCAACAGTCAACCTTGAAAATAAATGATAGCTAGCTGTCATCTTAGAGATCATTTAACTCAACTCCTTCATTTCTCGTGAGATAAAAACAAGGACTAGAGACATTAAAGGATTTGCCCAAGATGGCACACCAGGTTTTATTATTATTCATTTTTTTTCTTGTTCAAGTATTAGGAGATTATATGCAGCAATGGGGCAGCTTCTCTGGCCCAGGCCAGTATTAGTCAAGCCTGGCAAGGACCCCAGTGAATGACCCATTTGACTTATTTCAGTGGCAGATTGGTCCATCCAGCTGGGATACAGCACATCTGTGGAGGATCCATCCCATGTCCTATCACACCCTTCAATGAAACAGAAAGAGGACTCTCCCTAGAGAGAAAATTGCTAGTTTCTGGAGCTCTGAGTTAACTTGGCTGCCTCTCTTATATAAACATCCTCCAAATTATACTTCAAGTTTGTGCCCATTCTACCAACCATAATCTAGTATACACACCCAGCTTCTGTATGTCTTTTTGGGAGAACACATCCTTGGGAGTGGATAAAATGCTTTGTAACTACTGTCCTTGTCATATTATTTGAGTAAATGCCTTTGCTAAAGAACTGAATCTGTGGGATCATTTTTAAAAGGGAAAATAGTCTCATGGGGACTATTGAGTTAGTGTTAGAAAGACTGCATCCCACAGGGTTACCCCTAAAACCCCGAAAGAAGTAGCAGTCACAACTCTGGGGGCCCAACTTGGGCCAATGACTCCAGAGGGGGATATAATAGTAGTTTAATGAGCACATTTCTGTACTTCATACAATATTCACACCAATGCAGTTAAAGAGGATGGGGCACATATAATCAATCCCATTTTAGATAAGAACACACTGATGTACAGAGCAGTAAGATGCTTTGTCCAAGGTCACACAATTAATAAAGAGTGGAGGAAGGTCCAGGATTAAAGTCTTCACACTTCACAGTGAATGCTCTTTCCAGAATACTGAGTTAACTATGTCTGCAACCCGAGGAGCATACTTTTGTGGGCCAAGGCAAGAGGACCCTAAATAGTAGATGAGGTCCTAGTCGGTCAGGGTGTATGGGGCGTTCAGGAAAAACTAGCACCTCTAATGTGAGGGCTTGATGAGACCTTTTTTTTTCAAGGCTGCCTTCCTTCTTTGGTGTCTATCTGACACCCTACTCTCACTTGTGGCTCCAAGAAACTATAGCATGGACAGCAGCCACTCAGTGACTGGGACCACACTTGGGCTTAACAGATCGAGGGTACCTGACAGGTCTCAGAGCTGTCAGTGGTTTAGGGAAGTATCTACCCCAGACATGTGAAGATTTCCCTCAGCACCAGGGACAGATTAAAGCAATTTGTTCCAACAGCCATGAAGGGAACTGAAGGAGATACTGTGGAGTATTAGGTCAGACATTGAAGAAGCCAAGATCATCTTCTGCATCCTTGCCATCATGAGTAGTCTTGTTTTGACATTTGTCTTGTTACTGGACTTGGATGACTAGAAGAGAGAGTGAGCTGATGACTTTGTGCAGCTCTGCCTCATTTCAGTCCAATTTATGAATAAGCCCGAAGACATCATTGTGGCCCTCTTTGAGTAGGATGGACAACCACAACCACCTCCTAGTCAGTCAGTCAACTAATATTAAGTGCCTCCTCTGTGCCAGGAATTGTGCTCAGTGTTGGAATGTTACCACTAAAACTCAAAAGCTTCCTGGGAAGATGCTACTAAAATGGGTTTCTCTCTCATGGAGTCCCTTGCCCCCTTTCTTTATAACCACTGTTCCTCAATTAAAAAAAAATCGCATCAGTAAGAAAGAAATAAGTAGTAATGAAACACTCCAACCACTTCACTCAGGTTTAATAAATTAAATGCTCTGCTATCTTTTCAGCTGATCTGATCCCCTGCCTTAACTCTCTCTTCATTCTTCTCTTTGTTAACTTTGTGTCCTAAGGTGCCTCCTACTTCTTTTCTATGTTTTAAGACTCCTTCCAACTAGTATTCTGTTCTAAGACTCCTCCTGGCTAACATTCTATGTTCTAAGACTCCTTCCAACTAATATTTTGTTTTAGATTCCTCCTAGCTAATAGTCTGTTCTAAGAATCATCTCAGCTAACATTCTAAGTTATGACTCCTCCCAGCTAACATTCTATGTTCTAAGAATCCTCTCAGCTAACATTCTAAGTTCTAAGACTCCTTCTAGCTAATATTCTGTTCTAAGATTCCTCCCAGCTAACATTCCATGTCTAAGATTCCTCCCAGCTAATATTCTATGTTCTAAGACTTCTCCCAACTAACATTCTATGTTCTAAGACTCCTTCTAGTTAATATTCTGTTCTAAGATTCCTCCCAGATAATATTCTGTTTTAGATTCCTTCCAGCTAACATTCTATGTCTAAGATTCCTCCCAGCTATATTCTATGTCTAATATTCCTCCCATCTAACACTTTATGTTCTAAGGTTCCTTCTGGCTAATATTCTATGTTCTAAGATTGCCAGTAGAATTTCAATGAATTTAGAATCATGAAATAAAAAGCTCACTAGCGGGCACTAATCCTTCTTCATAACTACTTGGAGTTTGATGTTTAATTGAGAGACATCTACTCCATTGACTGCTACTGCAGTACAGATATAGAGATGTCAGTGTGTCCTAGCAGAGAAAGAAAACTAACCTGGGAGCCTGGAGGTCCAAATGCTAGGAGATCCAAATGTGCTATCTACTTGCAGTGTGACTTTGGGAAAGTCATTCAACTCTTCAGGGCTCATATTCTTCATCTATAAAATGGGGATCTCAGTGTTATTTTAAGTAAAACGCCCATGCTAAGTTATTATTATCTGAGGACTGAGATAATCACATCTGCCATGACAACCACAGAGGGTGGTTATTAAGCAGTAATTGAGATAAGGCAGAAGAGGATTAATCGATATAAGGAATCTAAATAGTCTTTTTAGACAATAAAGCTTTGTATAAATGTGAAGGATTATTAATGGTAGGGTATGAGGCATCTGTATGACTTAGAACAAGACATTTCACTTCAGGCCTCAGTGTCTTCCTTTGTGAAATGAGAGATTTGGATGAGATGATCTCTAAGTTCTTTTCTAGTTCAAATATTCTATTCTTTGTCTTGAGAATGGGAGGGTTTTTCATATTAAAATTCTCTGAGTGGTACAGGGCATTATCATGCCCTAAGGATAATTAATAGAACTATAAAATGTTATAACTCTAAGAGACCTTAGAAATCATTTAGTCAGGAACAGCTAATTCTCCCGAAAGGCAAGTGGACAATTGGCCAAAAGAAATCGGTGCTTCTATAGATGATCTAAGACCGAAAGGTCATGGACATCTATCCTCTCTATGGGAAATGGGGGGAGTCAAAAAGAGTCCAAATTTTTTTTTTCTTATTGCATACGTTGAGGTGTAAGCATAGGTACTGGGTCATTGGGAACAAGTTACCCCAAACATATGAATTAAAGGAAAAAAGGCAGTTTCACAAAAAAAAACAAACAAACCAAAAACGAATCTTAAACCACTTAGATAAAGCTTACCTGTGGGGGTAGCCACTTTTTGGAAGGCAATATGGGATAGTGAGAGGAAAAGAGGCTTTGGAACTAGTATAATTGAGGCCAAAGGCATGAATCTTGCTTTGAGCTAGTTGTCAACTTAGCTCCTCTGAGCTGTTAGCAAGGGCTTCAGGTTCTGAGTCCAGACTAGAGGTCAGCAAGAGAGTCAACCTCTTGGGGTGTTCCAAGCAGTGGGGCACAAGGAGGAACACTTTTTTTTTTTTAAATCCTTACCTTCCATCTTGGAGTCAATACTGTGTATTAGTTCCAAGGCAGAAGAGTGGTAAGGACTAGGCAATGGGGGTCAGGTGACTTGCCCAGGGTCACACAGCTGGGAAGTGTCTGAGGCCAGATTTGAACCTAGGACCTCCAGTCTCTAGGCCTGGCTCTCAATCCATTGAGCTACCCAGCTGCCCCCAAGGAGGAACACTTTTAAGTTTGATTTAGGGGAAAAAAAGCATGTCTGTTTAATGCCAGAAAATTTAATTCTGTTTAGGAGGAGGAAGGATTTGTTTTGTCATTGAATGCAACTTAACTTACTTTAGTTCAGTTCAGTTTGATTCAATTCAGTTCATTAAGCTTTTATTAAGCACTTACTGTGTTCCAGATGATAGGTGCAACACAAAGAAAATAATGAAAACAATCTCTGACTTTAAGGGGTTTTACCCGGGAAGAAATGTATGGAGTTTGGGTGGACAAAATGGACAAAAGCAAGAAGATACAAAATATATGTAAAGTAACTATAAATAATTATCATGTGTATGTATGCATGTGTGTGTGAGTGTGTGTAGAATTGGAGTTATGCTCCCATAATATTGAGAACAGTTGTTCATCTTTCATTTTCAAAGAGGACCAATGACATTAGAGAGCAGTGCCTTGACCTGCATATGAATTGGATTTAAGTAAGGCAGAGCTGCCCAGAGTTATCAGTCTCACTCTTTCTGCCAGAGTCATCCAAGTCCAGTGGCAAGTCAAGTCAGGATGACTGGCAATGGCTCAAGATGTAGTGGGTGATGTTGGCATTTTCCTTGCTTGACCAAGCTCCAGGTACTCCACAGCATCTCTTCAGTGTAACAGACTGAGTGGACTTAGGCAAAGAAGCCAAGCAAATTTTGCATTGTGGAAAGAGCCTGAGATGGAACTCTGAGAACCAGAAGAGATGACAGTTAGACTGGAAGCTGAGGATTCTGGGAAAGACCTCAAACGGGCACTCACTGCTCTCAGTGAGATCTTGAATACGTGAAAAAGCCTATATAGGAGATTTACCAGACCTTATTGCTACAATTGACCCATTTTGCTGAATCTACTTCTTCATAGAACATCTCAGAAGGCAACATTGCAGATTCCTTGAGTTGTCCAAGGAGCCAGAAACTCCAGTAAGAAGGAGCTGGTCCTTTTGGGCTAACTGGCCTGGCTTGAGCTTGAAGTTATACTCCTCCTCTAGCCATTTGAGACCTGTAAGGCTAGGAGGTTTGTTGGGGCTTGAAGCAGACAATTGTGATAGAAAAGCTACAGAAGAAAATCCAGCTACTGCTCAGTTCTCTGGGAATTGATATAGAGAGTTTCTTCCTTTACCCTCTATCCTGAAAACCCTCTACCCCTTCCCTTAAATCCCTGAATATCTCGTGTCCAAATAAACTCCTGTTTAGTTATTTTAGTCTGAGTTGGAATAGTGACTTTAGGCAGGAGGTTTCATCTTGTGGTGGGAGAGGGTGGAAAGGAACACAATACTCCATCTTGGTGGGAAAATCATTTGGGGGACGGGGGAGGCTTCAGATTATATCTCTGGCACCGAGCTCCTGATAAAGACCATTTGGGTATCAAACAACTCCTAACATCTCCCTCTGTCATCTCATCTATGGCCCTTCCATTTTGGGGAACCCCTTCACGAGTTACACCCCCAAGAGTCTTCCCAGTAAGGAGGGGGGAGTGAGTGAACTGGCCCACATTTACTTAGTCAAGAGAGGGTTACCAGACTACAACCCATCTACCAGCTACCTCTCTTTGTACATCAGCCACCTTCATGGTCCTTAGAACAAATTTTTCTCATCCACCCATTTCCATTCTGCTAAGAGAAGACTTCCCATGCTTAGGGTAGACATCCCCCTATCTCACCAATGGGGTTGGGGCCTATCAGGGACCCTCAACCGTGGTTTAGTCCATCTGCCAAGATACCTCTAACAGGATGTGGATGTTCTGCATGCTACAGCTTCTTGGAGCCACAGGTAAGAGCTCGGTGAAAGGTGAATGCCAAAGATGGATGAGCAGCCCTGAAATGGACTCAGCAAGTCTTCACATTAGATATTCTAGTCCTCCCTGGATCCCCCCAATACTTTTATTTTTAGAGGAACTAGCTCTTAAATGATAAGTCAAGTCAATATGTGTTTAGGTGAAAATCAAAAGCCTCCAGGGAACAGTAGAAATTCATGTCGGGTCCCATATTCAAACACTGCTACGTACTCTCAAATGTCTGATTTTCATTTTGATATAGGTGGTCCTGTTGGGCTATATGACCCAGGAACAAATGCCATGCTCCAGGTATGGTCTGACTAGGTAGACTAGTGATGGCCCCATGACCTGTGTTCTGGGCACTCTACCACTCATTTTTTAAAAAATTTTTATTTTTTAGAAAAATTTTCCATGGTTCCATGGTTCATGTTCTTGCTCTCCCCTCTATCCTCCAACCCTCCCTCACTTCCCCACCCCTCCCCCCTATAGCCAAAATGCATTTCCACTGGTTTTTTCATGTGTCATCAATCAATACCTATTTCCATATTATTGATAGTTTCACTCGTGTGGTCTTTTAGAGTCTTCAAACCAAATTATGTCCTTATCAACCCATGTGTTCAAGCAGTTGTTTTTTTTTCTATGTTTCCACTCCTGTAGTTCTTCCTCTGAATGTGGAGAGTGTTCTTTTCCATAAGTCCCTCAGAATTGTCCTGGATTGCATTGCTGCTAGTACAGAAGTCCATTACTTTCAATTTTACCACAGTGT
The DNA here is from genome assembly GCF_016433145.1 of Gracilinanus agilis. Classification (NCBI taxonomy): domain Eukaryota; kingdom Metazoa; phylum Chordata; class Mammalia; order Didelphimorphia; family Didelphidae; genus Gracilinanus; species Gracilinanus agilis. The sequence goes on from NC_058130.1 coordinate 685,163,943, forward strand.
ATCAGTCTCTGTGTATAATGTTCTTCTAGCTCTGCTCCTTTCACTATGCATCAATTCCTGGAGGTCTGTCCAGTTCACATGGAATTCCTCCAGTTTATTATTATTTTCACTAATGGATAGCACAATTTGTTCAGCCATTCCCCAATTGAAGGGCATACCCTCATTTTCCAGTTTTCTGCGACCACAAAGAACGTGGCTATGAATATTTTTGTACAAGTCTGTTTATCTATGATCTCTTTGGGGTACAAACACAACAATGATATGGCTGGATCAAAGGGCAGGCAGTCTTTTAGCACTCTTTGGACATAGTTCCAAATTGCCATCCAGAATGTTTGGATCAATTCACAACTCCACCAGCAATGCATTAATGTCCCAATTTGGCCACATCCCCTCCAACATTCATTACTCTCCCCTACTGTCATTTTAGCCAATCTGCTAGGTTTGAGGTAATACCTCAGAGTTGTTTTGATTTGCATTTCTCTAATTATTAGAGATTTAGAGCACTTTCTCATGTGCTTATTGATAGTTTTGATTTCTTTATTTGAAAAATTGTCTATTCATGTCCCTTGCCTATTTATTGATGGGGAATGACTTGATTTTATATGCAATTGATATAGCTCCTTGTATATTTGAGTAATTAGACCTCTGTCAGAATTTTTTGTTATAAAGATTTTTTCCCAGTTTCTTGTTTCCCTTCTGATTTTGGTTGCATTGTTTTTGTTTGTACGAAATCTTTTTAATTTAATGTAATCAAAATTATTTATTTTACATTTTGTAATTTTTCTAATCGTGCTTGGTTTTAAAATCTTTCCTTTCCCAGAGATCTGACAAGTACACTATTCTGTGTTCACCTAATTTACTTATAGTTTCCTTCTTTATATATAAGTCACTCACCCATTCTGAATTTATCTTGGTGTAGGGTGTGAGATGTTGATCTAAACCTAAACTCTCCCAAATTGTTTTCAATTTTCCCATCAGTTTTTGTTGAATAGTGGATTTTTGCCCCAAAAGCTGGGCTCTTTGGGTTTATCATAGACTGTATTTCTGACATTACTTACCCCAAATGTATTCCACTGATTCACCCTTCTGTCTCTTAGCCAGTACCATATTGTTTTGATGATCACTGCTTTATAGTACAGCTTAATATCTGGTACTGCTAGGTCTTCTTCCTTCACATTTTTTTTTTTCATTATTTCCCTTGATATTCTTGCTCTTCTGTTTTTCCAAATGAACTTTGTTATTGCTTTTTCTAATTCAGTAAAAAAGTTTCTTGGTAGTTTGAAAGGTATGGCACTAAATAAGTAAATTAATTTGGGTAGAATGGTCATTTTTATTATCTTAGCTCATCCTACCCATGAACAATCAATGTTTTTCCAACTGTTTAGATCTAGTTTTAATTGTGTGGAAAGTTTTTTGTAGTTGTTTTCGAATACTTCCTGTGTTTGTTTTGGTATATAGATTCCTAAGTATTTTATATTATCTAGTGTGATTTTAAGTGGTGTTTCTCTTTCTAACTCTTGCTGCTGAGATGTGTTGGAAATATATAGAAACGCTGATGATTTATGTGGGTTTATTTTGTATCTTGCAACTTTGCTAAAGTTGTTGATTATTTCTATTAGCTTTTTATTTGATTCTCTAGGATTTTTTAAGTAGACCATCCTATCATCTGCAAAGAGTGATAGCTTGGTCTCCTTATTGCTTATTTTGATATCTTCAATTTCTTTTTCTTTTCTAATTGCTACTGCTAGTATTTCTAGTACAATGTTAAATAATAGAGGTGACAATGGGTATCTTTGTTTCACACTTGATCTCATTGGGAAGGCTTCTAATTTATCCCCATTGCATATGATGCTTGTTGATGGTTTTAGATATATACTGTTTATTATTTTTAGGAAAGGTCCTTCTATTCGTATCCTTTCCAGTGTTTTCAATAGGAATAGATGTTGTATTTTGTCGCAGGCTTTTTCAGCATCTATTGAGATAATCATGTGATTTTCGTTTGTTAGCTTGTTGATATGGTCAATTATGTGAATGGCTTTCCTAATGTTGAACCATCCTTGCATTCCTGGTATAAATCCCACCTGATCAAGATGGATAACCCTCTTGATCATTTGCTGGAGTCTTTTTGTTAGTATTCTATTTAAGATTTTTGCATCTATGTTCATTAGGGAGATTGGTCTGTAGTTTTCTTTCTCTGTTTTTGGTCTGCCTGGCTTTGGAATCAGTACATATTTGTGTCATAAAAGGAATTTTGTAGAACTCCTTCTTTGCTTATTATGTCAAATAATTTGTATACTATTGGGATTGTTTGTTCTTTGAATGTTTGATAGAATTCACTTGTGAATCCATCAGGCCCTGGCCATTTTTCTTAAGGATTTCTTTGATGGCTTGTTCAATTTCTTTTTCTCATATGGGATTATTTAGGTATTCTATTTCTTCTGCTGTTAATCTAGGCAATTCATATTTTTGTAAATATTCATCCATATCACCTAGATTATTACATTTATTGCCATATAATTGGGCAAAATAATTTTTAATGATTGCCTTAATTTCCTCTTCATTAGAAGTGAGGTCTTCCTTTTTATCTTTGATACTATTAATTAGATTTTCTTCTTTCCTTTTTTTTATTAGATTTACCAGTACTTGGTCTATTTTATCTCTTTTTTTCAAAGTACCAGCCTCTAGTCTTATTTATTAATTCATTAATTCTTTTACTTTTGATTTTATTAATTTCTCCTTTGGTTTTTAGTATTTCTAATTTTGTTTTCATCTGGGGATTTTTAATTTGTTCATTTTCTAGTTTTTTAAGTCACATGCCCAATTTATTGACCTCTGGCCTCCCAGTTTATTAATATATGCACTCAATTATATAAATTTCCCCCTGAGTACTGCTTTGGCTGCATCTCATAGGTTTTGGTAAGAAGTCTCTTTGTTGTCATTCTCTTCAATGAAATTATTAATTGTTTCTATGATTTGTTCTTTAACTTATTTTGGAGAATCATATTATTTAATTTCCAATTAGTTTTTGGTTTGCCTCTCCATGTATTCTTGCTAATAACTATTTTTATTGCAATAGGATCTGATAAGGTTGTATTGATTATTTCTGGTTTTTTTTTGCATTTGTTTGCCATGTTTCTATGCCCTAGTACATATGTGGTCAATATTTGTTAATGTTCCATTTGCTGCTGAAAAGAAGGTGTATTTCTTTTTTTCCTATTTATTTTTCTTCGTATATATTAACTTCATATATATTAACTCTAATTTTTCTAAGATTTCATTTACCTCTCTTATCTCTTTCTTATTTATTTTTTGTTTTTATTTATCTAGACCTGATAGGGGAAGGTAGAGGTCACCCACTAGCATAGTTTGCTATCTATTTCATCCTTGAGCTCCACTAGAAGCATCCTTTAGAAATTTGGATGCTATACATTTTGGTACATTCATGTTGAGTACTGATATTTCTTTATTGTTTATACTGCCTTTTATCAGGATATAATTACCTTCCCTGTCTCTTTTAACCAGATTTACTTTTACTTTGGCTTTGTCAGAAATCATGAATACAACTCCTGCCTTTTTTTCCTCAGTTGAAAACCAATAGATTTTGTGCCAGCCTTTTATTTTTACTCTATGTATGTCTACCTGTGTCATGTGTGTTTCTTGTAGACAACATATGATAGGATTTTGGCTTCTAATCCAATCTGCTATTTGCTTCTGTTTTATGAGTGAGTTCATCTCAATCACATTCAGAGTTATAATTATCAACTGTGTATTCCCAGACATTTTTTAAGCCCTTACCTTCCATCTTGGAGTCAATACTGTGTATTGGCTCCAAGGCAGAAGAGTGGTAAGGGCAGGCAATGGGGGTCAAGTGACTTGCCCAGGGTCACACAGTTGGGAAGTATCTGAGGCCAGATTTGAACCTAGGACCTCCTGTCTCTAGGCTTGGCTCTCAATCCACTGAGCTACTCAGCTGCCCCCTTCCCAGACATTTTGATTCCCTCTCCTTGTCCTGCCCTTTCTTCTTTCTTTCACTATTTCCTTCTATACCAGTGTTTAGTTTTTAATTAGTTCCCCTAATAACCTCCCTTATTGTACTTTTCTTTCTCCCCCCTCCCTTCTTATTCTCCTCTTATTGTTCTTTAGGGTCTTTTTAAGCTAACACCCCCACCCCAATATCTTCTTTTCTTATAAGGATATAAGTCAATTGAACATATTGGGTCCCTTAAAGAAAATATTCCTTCTCTCCCACCCCCTGACTATCTTAATTACCTTATGATGATTCTCTCGAGTTCTGTGTTTGGGCAGCAAACTCTGTTTAAGTCCAGTTTTTTCTTTATGAATGCTTGGAAATCTTCAATTTTGTTGAATGACCATACTTTCTCCTGAAAGAATATAATCACTGAAATATTATATTCCATGCCTTCCAGTCCTACAATGTAGATGCAGCCAGATCCTTTGTTATCCTAACTGAGGTTCTCAGGTATCTAAATGACTTCTTAGCAGTTTGTAATATTTTTTTCTTGGTATGGTAGTTTTTTAATTTGGCTATAATATTTCTGGACATTGTCAGTTGTGCATTAAATATAGGAGGTGATCTGTGGATACTTTCAATCTCCACTTTTCCCCCTTGTTCAAGAATGTCAGGAAAGTTTTCTTGTATAATTTCCTATAGGATGATGTCCAGGCTTTTCTTTTGTCATGATGTTCCAGGAGACCAATAATTGTTAAATTGTCTCTTCAAGATCTGTTTTCCAGGTCTGTGGTTGTGTCAATGAGGTGTTTCATATTTTCCTCAAAATTTTCATTTTTTATTTTATTTTATTTTATATATTCTTGCTGCCTTGTGAAGTCATTTGCTTCTAGTTGTTGAATTCTACTTTTTAAAGACTGAATTTCATCCCTGTCTTTTTGGTCATCCTCTCCTTCTGGTCTGATTTTCTTAGTAGATCATCTTTCACCTTCTTTGCTTTGTTTTTCAGCTCGTCAATTTGGGCTTTTAAGACTTTTTTTCTTATTTTAGATCATGTATTTCCTTTTCTCAGTTGTCTTTAGCATCTGTTGATTGTTTTCTGAGATCTTGAGTTAATTTAATTTTAAGTTTTTCCAAAGCCTGTGTCCATTTCACTGAAGTTTCTATGTTTTTCCTTGGTGTTCCTTTATCTTCTTCTGATCCATTTGCTTTTTGTTCAATTTCTGGATAAAAGCTGTCAACTGTAGTTTCTTTTTTCTTATTCTTTTGTTTACTCATACTTTTCCCTTCTTCTTCCCCTGTTATTGGCTGTAATCTTGATCCTCTGATCATTTTTTTTTTATCTGTGGGTTTGGGCTATTCAGTCCTGGGAGGGCTTTTTCTCTGTTTTGTTGATTAATTAGGTTAGTGGGACCTGAGGCCAAATTTTCCTCATCTGGTGGTAAAAGCTAAAGAAGTAAATTTGCCAACTTTCACTGTAGTCTGTGGGGGAGGGTTTTTGGAGCTTCCCTGCCCCCTGAAGACTTCTTGTCTGCTGTATTGATAGGATTAAGCCAGTGTCATATTCAAATTCTGGAAGTTGAGAACCTCATCTTGATTAACAGGTGAAGTCAGTTGGAGACATCGGAATGTTCCGGGAGGCTGGGAGGACAAGAGGAAAGGCAGTTGGCCAGAGAGGGATAAGTACCCTGAGAGACCTCTGAGAGAGACCCCTTTTAGCTTTTGGCTATAGCTTTGGCTTTTGCCTTGGCTTTAGGTTCAAGAGCCCTGACCTGAAACCTTTGCCTAAACACCAATCTGATCTTGGACATTGATTGACCTGTGAGTCTGACCATGGATCCTCTGGTTCTTATTGAAATCCCCTAGATATTTAGGCATCTATCCCATCTCTAGATATTTAGGGATCTCAGGCCCGGGGGGAAACCTGGAAATGGGCAGGAGAAGAAGAAGAGGGTGGTAAGGGTGGTATTTCCTGAAGGCTATAGAATTGGCATAACAACTGGCAGTGAGAAGCTGAGAGAGATCATCAATATCTGTGTAAACAAAACAGATTGCTTACTCTGGTTTGGTTGTGGCCAGGCTGAGCCAGAGGAGGTGAAGAATGAAAGCTCCAGCTTACTGAACAGCCTACAGTTCTGAAGGATTAGTGTCATAGCTTAGTGACAGGGTTTCCTATCCCCAATCCATTCCTGTTATTCCTTTCCCTTATTAACAACATAGATAAAATTTATTAAGTACCTTCCTGGAGTAGTTATTCCATCACCACTCTGGGGAGGGAGTACCGCAGTTGATGAATGTTATCCAAGGTTACAGAGCCCAATACCAATAATCAATCAACCCCAGGTGGGAACTGAAAGGGTTACCCATCCTCTGACCTTTAGGGATCCTGCCTGGGCACTGTTATAAAGAAGGGCAGTTATTATAACATCCAGCTGAGTGGCAGGACTTGGGTGTCCCTGCACCAGCCATCAGGGGAACCAAATCACAGCTTCCCAGATTAATAACAACTATAATAACTAGCTTATTAGTAGTAGAGAGATACCTTCTCCCTTTATTGTTATAACACCAGGTGGGGGTGATCTGCACAGCTTGAAGTGCCCTTAGGTTAAAGCCTCAAGAGAAAGTGGGGGGCAGCACAAGATGAAGTGTAAGTTCACCTTCTCTAGGTTTCTCCCCCAGCAGCCTTCCTGCTGTCTGTGATCAGAGCCTTAAGTTTGGCACAGCTGTGCCAGTGAGGCACTCCCTCGGACTAGTGCCCTAGCCCACCCAGAGATTCCAGGATTCGCTGGAGACTCAGCACATCAGGTGGAGGAGGGGATCTGGGATCTTCCTCCTTTCTTTCCCCTCCCACCCCCAGTTTCCAAGAATTCAGGCTTTTTTTTCTCTCTTTTTCTGTGTACCTCTTAAGTTGGGTTCAGCTGGAGGATCCCCCAGCTCTTTTCTGTTGTCAGATTTGGTTTTCTGTTCCCTTGGAGCCCTTTGTCCTTGATTGGTGATGAAGGGCTTTATGGAGGTCTGGAGCCTTGCTACTTCTATGCCACCATCTTCCCAGAATTCTCTACCACTCTTATGCATAAAATCCCATTAGCTTTTTTGGCTACCATATTCCATGTTGACTCATTGAATTTGCTGTCCACTAAAACTCTCTGAATTTTTCACTATTTTAAATTTCACATTCTAGTCTGATGTGATCTTTTTTGATCTGGATTGTCATCCAATGTAATCACATACCCTCTCAGCTCTGTGCTATCTGCAATTATGATAAATCTTAGCCTTAAATTATTGATAAAAAAGGCAGTATATTGCTTAAGACAAATACTTAAGACGTTCCATTCGAGACCTCCATCCAAACTGATATCACTGATGATGATGATAATTTACATTTACAGAATTCTTTAAGATTCACAAATAAAGTTAAGTGACTTGTCCAAGGTTATACCTGGTTAAGTGAATGGAGAAGAGGGAAGAGCCCATGAATAGGAGTCAAGAGGACTTGAGGCACTCAAAGCTGAATCCAAGCAAAATTGGTTTGATTTTCCAACTGAGGATGAAGGGTTGACTATTAGCAGACCCAAAATCCTAAATTTCTTGGGAGGATCTCCTTATAGTCTGGGAATCTCTATAGGGACTGGGTTTACTTCTGGGATAAGAAGTTGTTTTTTTTCTTTTGCCTTTTCTTCACTGCTCTTGTTTTGAGGAAGGCCATTTCTAGGACCAACATGGGTTTTTATTACAAACCAAACTGCAATCTGGGATGAACTTTGTAAATTTGTCTTTCTTGAATCAGCATTAGGAATCATTATAATTTTTACCTGCACATGTAGGAATGTATATGACTGTTTTTTTAAACTCTTCTGCCTGCCTCTAGGGAAGTAAACACAGTGACAATAAGCACTTATGCCACTTTGAGAGTGGCCTCCCTCCCTGCTCCCCTAAGGGTTCTTAATTTTCTTGTTTTTAAGATAAATCCTATTTCTCAACAAGGAGGCAGCATACCTAAATGGATAGAGTCCCAGATTAGGATGGGAAAACCTGTAATCTACTTTTAGTTTTCCAGTAACTGTATGATTATAGGCAAATCAAGAAACTCTTGGGGACTATTTTCTCATCTGTAAAATAAATGGTTTGGACGGGGTGATTTTGAAAGTTCTCTCTAGCTCCAGCACTGTGTAATGTGTTCTAACATTTCAGTTAGAAACTGAGGTCTAGAGGTAAAGTAATCTACCTAGCATCAAACTACCAGTGGCAGGGATGGGACTTAAACCCAAAATTTTCTATCTCCAAATCAAGGAGGGAAGAGATTATGTCCAGTTCCTCTCCAAACATAGCATTCTTTCCATTGTACCACACTGACACACAGACGTTCCTTCCTTGCTTCCTTCCTTCCTTCCTTCCTTCCTTCCTTCCTTCCTTCCTTCCTTCCTTCCTTCCTTCCTTCCTTCCTAACTTTTTATTCTTTTTTTTAATTCCTTCATTCCTTTCTCGCTTTCTTTCATCTTATTAATGTTTTGCCTTTATGTCATTTTTTAAATATGCCCTGTCCCTTCCCCTACCCAGAGAGCTTTTCCTTAAAATAAGGTTAAAAACAATTTGGTGAAATTAATCAACACATATACTATATCTGGCGGCATATGTGATATTCTGCACTTGTAGTACCTCTTCTTCTCAGGAAAAGGTTTTGAAAAGATGGTAGGTACATTTTCTCATTTCTTCTCTGGAACCAAATTTGGTCATTAAAATTACACAATATTTAGTTTTGTTACTTTTTTTTATTCAGGTTAGATTATTTTTACATTGTTTTCCTGCCTCTACTTAGTTCATATTCCTTCCTCTATTTCTCTAAATTCCTTATATTCAGTTTCTTGTGGCATAAGGGTATTCCATTAAATGGGATCAAATGTCTACAATTGAACCACAATTTGTTTAGCAGTTCTTCAATGAATGGACATCCACTTTGTTTCTAGTTTCATACTACCACAAAAAGGAAGGCTATAAGTAATTAGAGTAAATGGAACCTTTTTATATTTTACTTCCTTGCAGATATATACTTAACAACGAGATCAAGGAGTCAAAGAATATGGACATTAACTCATTTTATTTTTTAAGCAAAATTCCAAATTGTTTTCCTGAATGGTTGGACCAAATTATAATTTCTCCAGCAGTGTATTACCCTATGTTCCTATGATCCTTCTAATTTTGAGTTTTCCTACATTTTATCACCATTATCATTTTTTGGCAGAGAGATGAAACAGAGTTGTTTTAATTTATATTTTGCTTGAAAAACTTTATTTTTGTTGATGTCTTTTTTATAGCACATTTATTTCTTAACAGATTTCTTACTCCTATTCAGTGAGCTAGTCTTTGTAACAAATATTCAAAAAGAAAGGGGAAAAAAGTTCAGCAAAATTAATTAACACATTATTGCATCTGATAGTGTATAAGATGTTACATATTCATAGTTTTCCACCTACACATCAAAGGAGAAAGATGAAGTTCTTCACCTCTTCTTGGGGACCAACTTTGATCATTATAATTACATGTCATTCAGTTTCATTTTATCATTCTTTCTCTTTATAGTGTTGAAGGCACTACGTATTTTTTCAAATTCTACTCACTTTGCTCTCCAACAGTTCACACAATTCTTTCCTCATTTCCTTGAGTTCTTCACATTATAGAGTCACTTCCTAGTCAAAGTATATCCACTTTGTTCCAATTTTTCTTGATTTTTCATACAATCATTAGTTTTCATTTGGCCAGATTTAATTTTTAAGAAGTCATTTTCCTTAGTAAGGTTTTATACTTTTTTAATGAAGAGGCTAATTATCTTTTCATGATTTTCCTATATAACTCTCATTTCTTTTCCTATTTTCCAATACCAATCTTGTTTTTTAAAATAATATTTTTCTCTTCAAAATAATTTTTTAGTTCTTCTAGGAATTCTTATTGGGCTTTTTTAAATCTGCATTTTTCTTAAAGTTTTTCTTATAGATGTTTTTACGTCATTGTCTTCTGTGTTTGCATTTTGAGCATCCCTGTCACTATTTATGGTTGTGGTTGGGTTCTTTTTTTCCTGTTCATTATTCTACTTTTAAAAAAATTCTGTTACATTTTATTGTGCTTCACAGATATTTTGTTTTTGCAAATTGAAGGTTTATGATTACCCTGTGTAGAACAAGTCTATTGCCATCATTTTTCCAACGGCATGTGTCACATTTTCATAATTCTCCCAATATTTAAAACACTTTCATTATTATTATATTTTTATGGTCATCCATGATCTTTGATATTAGTATTGGATCTAACCTACTTTTTGACTTTAGAGTTTATGTCAAGTTGGGCTCTTTGCATTTCTGAGGAACATAATGACCTGAGATTCTGTTTGTTTGTTTGTTTGGTTTTTTTGTATGTGTGTCCTGGTATTTCTACAGTTTAGTCTGTGTTTTCAATTGGTGTGATCTGGGAAGAGGTCTGTTCACTGCCATTAGTCTTAGCTTTGCAAATTCCTGACCCAGGTTGGGTGTATTGATCTCAGTGGGTGAGTTTCAGTGGATAGTGGCTGGACTGACTTACTATTAGCTAGCTGGGAAGTTCTGAAGGCTCAGTGCAACTGAATTGTTTGACTCTCTTTGTTCTTGGTTTCTTGCCTGTTATTCCACTGTAGGCTCATATGCAGTGCTAAAGGCTGGAAATGAGTCTCCCTTAGGCTCAGAGCCACACTGCTACATTTTTTGAACTTGTTCCTTGCTCTGTACATATGCTCATGACTGCTTCTTTCTGCCCTGGAACAGTGACCAGCAACTGGGTAATGGATGTCAAAATTGCCAACTGGCACCCATTCCTGCTCCCTGTGCTTGTTCAGGGATTTCCTAGGACCTCTTTATGCCTTTGTGCTTCTAGTTCTGATGTTCAAACTCTTCCCCTCTTACTGTTTCTGGGCATTAGCAAGTTCCCCACTGCTGCCTGTGGGCTGGAAAAACAATGAAGATGATTCATTGTGACTTTTTCTTGGCTTTCCTGATAATATTTTAGTATAGTGCATTTTCTAGGTTGTTATAGAAAAGGTATATTGAGTGAGCTGGAAAAAATGCTGACTTTGGTTCCACCATCTTATCTATTTTGTTCCAATATTTTACTTTGACAGAGTGATTCCTTGAATATTTTGGTATGTATGTAAAATTTTCTTCCTAGCTATATTCTCCTTGGGGATTATGCCTAGTAATGGAATCTCTGAGTCAAAGGGTATGGACATTTTAATCACATTCTTAGTATAATTGGGAAATTGCTTTTCAGAACGGTTAGACCAATTCATAGTTCCACCAACATTTTATTAGTGAGTCTGTCTTCCTGAAACTTTTTTTTTTGACATATATTCTTCCCAAGTTTTATGAGTAGGAAGTGAAAAATCTAAGGGTTGTTTTGGTTTGCATTTCTCTTGGTGATTTAGAGCAATTTTATTGTGGTTTTTAATAGTTTTTGATTCTTTTAGAAAATTATTTGTTCATTTCCTTTGACTTCTTTTCTTGTGGAGAATGTTTCTTAATTTTTACTTGTGTTAATTCTCTATGAATCTTGGATATCAGACCTTTAAACGAGATATTTGATATAAAGATAATTTTACTAGTCACAACTTTCCCTTTTTTTCTTTGATACTGTTCTGTAAAAATATTTTCAGTTTAATATAATTAACTGTATATTTTATCTTTTGCACTTTCCTGTATCCTTTGTTTGGAATAATGGATAAAGCACTGGTCCTGGGGTCAGGAAGAACCTATTTTAAATCCTCTTCCAGACACTTACTCAGATATACTGTGTAACTTTGGATGTTGCTTAGCTTCTATTTGCCTCAGTTTCCTTATCTATAAAATGAAGATTCAATACCTACCTTGAAGTATTGTTGTGAAGAAAAATATAAAGTAATATTTGTAAAGAACTTTACAAATCTCGAAATACTATATATAGCTATTATTGTCATTGTTGTTTGGTAAAAATTCTCACTACTCTTAACTGTGAAAGATATCTTTATCCTTTTTTTCTCCATTTAAAAATACTGTCATCTTTTATATTTAAATCTTTATCCATTTGGAACTTATTATTGCATATGTTATAAGATACTAATTGAAATTTTTCCCTCCAAGTTACTTTCCTGTTTTTCAAGTTCTCTTGTCAAATAGAGATTCCTTAACAGAGTATTTATGTCCTTGTGTTTATCAAAAATAGAACTATTGAATTGTTCTGATCTTTGCTTATCTGGTCTGGTCCATTATTATTCTTTTCCATTTCTTAAACAAGTGCCAAATTGATAAATGCTCTTTTGATTGATTGACAATTACCATTTAACAATATAATTTGAAATCTGAGAGATTCCCCTTTTATTCCTCCTTTTCCTTATTTCCTTTATGATTCTAGACCTTTTGTTTCTCTGAAGAAGAGATTTATTTCCTTTATTTCTTCCTTCCTTCCCTTCCTTTTTTTGGTAATTCTATTATTTAAATTTAAAAAAACATATATTTAGTAACTATCAACAACAAAAAACATTTAAATAAACAAATGCAAAAAAATTATATGCCAAACTACCAACTCCATGTTGTTTACAATTTGTTTAAAAATGTGTGAATTACATATGTGTGCTAAGATAAGGATCCTCTACTTTTCAATTCTCTTTGGATTTGTTTTACTTTGGTATTTTCTTCTTATGATTTATGGCTATTTTAAAAATGAAATCATAGTATGTATTATTCTTATTCTTTTTTCATTTCTTCATAGATTTCCCTTATTTTCTTTATATCTAATATTTATCATTACTAATGATATAATACAATCTATTACTTTCAAACATTGCAGTCTATTGAGCCATTTCCCCCAGTCATTGCATTTGTATTATTTCTAATTATTTTGTCATTACAAACAAAACTTCCATGACATTTTCATACATAGAGTTTTTTTACCCTCTCAATAATGCCCTTAGGGCTCAATCCTAATAATGGGATTCCTGGGCTAATAAAGATGAACAGTTTTATAGCTCTTAATGTATATTTCCATTTTGTTTTCTAAAAATCAATTCACAGCTGCTCTGACAATATAATAGTAACCTATTTCTCCAAGTGCTTGTCATCATTAAATTTGATTAACTTAACCAGTCTGGTTTTAAGATAATGTAAATTACAAGAACCACCATGTTTGGCTAGTTTGATCCTTAGGTAGCAGACACAATCTGTTGCCAGTACCATATTTTTTCTAAAACCAATTCTTTACAGTTTGTTCATACCTAGTAGAACTTTTATTCCAATGTTATAACCCCTCAGGGATGCAAGATTACCTCCATAGTATGATGGATTTAAGGTAAGACTTTTGCAGAACATTTATACTCTCAAAACCATCATTATCCTCCCAGAAACCAAGTTTGGATTATGTGCATGCTCAGGCTTAGATCTACTGCTAGCCTCAAGCAGATATATGGGAGTCCAATGTATGCCCTGCACACAGCTACAGAAAAAACAATGGAGTAGAGGATGATTCACTTTGCTAGAAGATTCAAAACTCAATTACTCCATAGTGTTAAAATTTATATAAAGGAACAACTGGGAAATATTTTTTGTAACTCCTAATAATTGCTTCAATTTCATTGTCATTGATGATATATTCACCCATTTTAATCTTTAATGCTAGTGATTTTGTTTTCTCTCACTCATCAGTTTAATCAGTGGTTTATCAATTTTGTTCATTTACTCATAAAATTAACTACTTATATTATATTCAATTTTATTGATCTCATCTTTAGTTTTTGGGATTTCTAATTTGTTGTTTAGATGAGGTTTTATTTTGTTCTTTTTCTAGTTTTTTAAATTACACTCCCGATTTGTTGAGCTTTTCTTTCTCTATTTTATTAATATAAGCATTTAGAGATATAAATTTCTTCCTGATTACTGATTTTTTTGTATCTCATTGGTTTTTGGCATGTTGTCTCATTCTTATCATTCTCTTTAATAAGATTACTTATTGTTTCAATAATTTATTCTTTATCCCACTTGTTTTTTAAGATTAAGTTATTTAGTCCCCAATTAGTTTTTACTTTGTTTCTATGGTCTCCTATTATATATGATTTACATTGCATTATGGTCCAAAAATAATACTTTTAATATTTCTTCTTTTCTACACTTAAATATATTGGTTCTATGCCCTAATATGTGGTTAATTTTTGTCCCTCTATATGTGTGACTCATTTTCAGTGTGTTGCTTATAAACTACACATTGTTAGGTCCTCATTTTTGATTCATTCTCCTACCCATGTTCATCTCATGGGTGAATTCATCCCATTCACACTGACTGTCATCATTACTAACTGTGCATTTCCATCCATTCCATTCCTCCTCACTCTTTGTCCTCTTTTTCTTCTCTTCTCACTGTATCCTTCCTCAGATGTCTAATTTCCTTTGACCAATATATCTCCAATTCTCACCCCTTCCTAGAAATCCTTCTTTATGCTCTCCCCTAGCCCTCCTATTTCCAAATTGACCCACCTTTCCATCCCTTCCTCCCTACCCTTTAATTCTTATTCTTTCCACCTTTTCAAAAATCCCTTCCTTATCCCCCATATGTGCTCTTCTACTTCTTACTATGAATTCAATTTTAAAATTCCCCCTCCTAGTTTACCTTAGGAGTCCCTCCTTTATCCCATAACCATAATACCCCAAACTTCTTGATATGTACTCCTCTCTAGGTATTCCTCCCTTTTCTTATCCCCTTGCTCTTCTCTCTCTTAATCCACTCTTCTTTCTCTTAGTTATTTTGTCCCTCAGGGGAACTCCCAGTTCCTCCCTTATCACATCCCTTTTCCCTCATGTTTCTCTACACGTTAAGAAGCTTTTAATCTTTCTAATTGTGTATATTGTGTTCTCTTTATCCCAGGTCTGATGAGAGTAGAGTCCTAGTACTACTAGCCCTTCAACTTTTCCCCTTCTCCCCTTCTCCATGGTAGTTCCTCCATTCATTCCTCGTCTTTATGAGATAGCCATTCCACCCTACCTTCTCCTAGTCTTCTCTACTACCATTTTGGCTCATTAAATTTACATTTATCTCAACCTCAAGTTTTCCATCTATACTTGCTCCTTCAAAGTACCCAGGCAACAATGCCAAATAAGGGTATAGATGACATTTGCCTACAGAGGAATCAAACAATTTGATCTTTTGGGTCACATGAAGAATTTTTCATCATTGTCTTTTTATATTTCTTATAAATCAAATTTTCTACTGAGTTATTGGTTTTTTCCCCAGGAATAGTTGAAACTCTCTTAGTTTATTAAATATCCATTTTTTACCTTGTATAATTATGCTCATTTTTGCAGTGTATGATGTTCTTGCTTGTCAGACCAGTTCTTTTGCTCTACAAAATATTGTGTTACATATCATGTGTTCTTTTATGGTTGTGGCTGCTAAATCTTGTGTTATTCTGACTATAGCTCTACAATATTTAATTTTTTTTCTTGTTGCTTATAGTATTTTCTCTCTAACCTGGAAGTTATAGAACTTAGCAATGATGTTCCTGTGTATTTTCATCTCTTTGAGGTGGTTTCTTTTGATTCCTGTTTTGCCCTCTGATTCTAGAATTGCCGATCAGTTTTCTTTGATGATTTTTTGGAGTATGGTTTCTAAACTCTGTTTTTGATCATAAGATTCTAAGAGTCCAACTATTCTTATATTGTCTCTCCCTGGTGAGTTGTTTATGTGATAAGATATTCCATATTCTTTTCTGTTGTATCATTCCTTAGCTTCCTCTTGTCCAAATGTAATTCTTAATAAATAATTTTCTTTTGTGAGTTTCCAGATCTCTTTTTCCATTTGGCTGATTTTTCTTTTAAAATTTTCTTGTTTCTTTCTTTCTTTTCTTTTTCTTTTTTTGCTTTGCTCTGATTTTTTAAATTAAATTTTCATCAATCTCTCTCATTTGTTTTTTGAGTTTTTTTAAAAGCTCTTCCAAAAGATCTTTTTTAGCTTATAGCCATTTATTGTATTTATTTTTTATGTAGGTATTTTTGCTTCACTGTCCTATGAGTTTGAGTTGAGGTCTTCTCTGTTCCCATAATGACTATCAATAGTTGGATTCTTTCTTCTTTGTTTGCTTGTTGTTGTTGTTGTTGTTTTTTAATTTTAGCAGGTCAATAGACTTAATTATTGGCTTTTTGCTGGCATGTCAGATTTCCTAGGGTGCTGAAGCATAGTAACTCAGGTTTCAGAATTTTTTATGTGTTGACTTTTTCCTGGGCCCTATTTAGTTATTCTAATTTTTAGTCCAGGGTCTGATGTAATCCTGGGTCCCTTACTTAAACCTGGGTTCATGATTAATCTCAGGTGCTCCAACTGGAGTTGGCGGGCAATTTTGCCACTGAAACTGTAAGCAGACTATTCATCTCCCCTTGTGGCAGCAAACAGGGACTCCACTCTCCTGGAAGTGTCCACAGCTGATGCACCTTAGTCCCACAGCAACTGCATTTACCAATGTGTGCTCCTTCCCCACTCTTCCTCTCCTATTGCCTCAGCACCAGGTAGAACAGACATCTAGCCTCCTGGGGCCCCCAAAGTCCCTTGTCAATTAATAGTGAGACTTGAGGCCCTGCTCTCAGGGCCTGGCACCCATAGACTCTGTAGTGTCTACTTCAACCCCTAGCTATGGACCAGCAGGGATCTGTAGCAAGCTAACCCAGTTGCTCCTAGGGGAATTCCAGTAGGATCTTTAGGGATACAATCTCTAGGACTCAGCAGAAACAACAGACTTTCTAGTCTTGTTCCCAAGGACTACTTCATTGATTCATTCCTCTTTGTTTGCTCTGTACCTGACTCTAGGGCCTGTGGTAGTGGGACTAAGGCCAGGGAAGTTAGAAACCTTCATCCCTAGTTAACCCTGACTGTTCAGCTTCTCTCCCACCTCCTGCCTGTTTGTGCCACTTTTAGCATTGATTCTGTGGAGTTATTTTTGGCTGTTTATAGGAAGTATTAGGAGGATGAGGAAGCTTTATGTCCCACTCCACCATTTTCCCACAATGCATCTCTTGGTATTCTGCCTTCCCTTTTTTCCTTCCTTCCTTCCAAGAATGTTTTGAAATTGTGTTCATATAAGTATTAGATATATCTTGGTATATTTTCCAGGGTTAATAAATATGGCCTGCATGCAGACCCAACAAAAGATATTGAGAAGGAATGATCTGACAACTAGAAAATGAAACAGGAAATAGAAATGTCCTGAGAAACTGAAGAAGATAGAATATCCAGAAGAGGAGGGGGAACAACAGTCTTGAAGGTTGTCAAGAGGTCAAAGAAGATCAGTATTGAGAAAAATCATGAGGTTTCACAATTAAAAAGTGACAACTTTTAGAATTGACAGTTGAAAAGATGAAGCTGGAAACTAGACTGAAGAGAGTTAAGGAGAAAATGAGAGGAGAAGTGGAGGCATTGGTTATAGATGGCCTTCTCAAGTTGTTTAGCCATGACAGTGAAGGGAGATGTGGAGAAATAGTTAATGGGGATAGACAGATCAAGTAAATATCTTTTGAAAGATAAGGGAGACATTGACTTTTTCCTAGATGATAGGGAATCAGCCAATCTATAGGGAGAAAGTAAAGATTAAGTGAAAAAAATGGAGATTTTAGAGGGGCCAATCTGTTGAAGAAGATAGGATAGAATGGGATATAGATGGCATAGAGATGTAGTGGAATGGTTACTAAATAGGTATATATGAAATATACAGAATATTTGTGATCTACTTCTTGTTTAGATTGTAATTCATTGTATGAACTTACACAAATCACTGTATAAAATGTATAAGATGAAAAGGGAGGGGGACAGCTGGGTAGCTTAGTGGATTGAGAGTCAGGCCTAGAGACGGGAGGTCCTAGGTTCAAAGCTGGCCTCAGACACTTCCCAGCTGTGTGACCTTGGGCAAGTCACTTGACCCCCATTGCCCACCCTTACAATTCTTCCACCTAAGAGCTAATACACAGAAGTTAAGGGTTTTAAAAGAAAAAAAAAGAAAAAAAATGAAAAAGGAGGATTAGATGAATACTAAGGCTTCTTGCAGCTCCAACATTCTCTATTCTAAGGACCTCAACATTCTTTGTTATTACATTCTATATTCTAATATTGCATGTTCCAAGGCTCCTTCTGCCTAGCTCTAGCATTTTATATTCTAAAAATTTTTTTTCAAGATTTAACATTCTGTAATTTTATACTATCCTGAGATTGTGATAGATGAAGGCGTAAAGGACTAGTATCATGAACTCAAAAATTTCAGTTAATTTAGTTGTGTCCAACTCTTCCTGACCCTTTGGACCACGAAGTCCATGAGGTTTTCTTGGTACAAATTCTGGAGTGGTTTGTCATTTCCTTCTCAAAGGGATTAAGGCAAATGAAGGTTAAATAACTTGTCCAGGATCACCTAGCTAGTAGGTGTTCCAGACTAGATTTGAACACAGATCTTCCTGACTCCAGGTCTACGTCTCTATTCACTGAGCCAACTAATTACCTCCTAGCTGCCTTTTCAAGTTACTTGATGATAAATAGAAGCTCTAGTTCTTTAATGAGAATTCATAGGATAATTGATTATTAGAATATATACTCCATTGGAATGTGAGCTCTATAAGAGTAAGAACTGTCTGTTTTTTTCTTTCTTATAACTCCAGCCTTAGTAGAAAGCCTAGCATATAATAATCCCTTATCTATCTATCTATCTATCTATCTATCTATCTATCTATCTATCATTCTGTCATTCATTCTTTCTTTCTTCTTTCTTTCTTTCTTTCTTTCTTTCTATCTAATCTTTCTTTCTTTCTTTCTTTCTTTCTTTCTTTCTTTCTTTCTTTCTTTCTTTCTTTCTTTCTTTCTTCCTTTCTATCTATCTATCTATCTATCTATCTATCTATCTATCTATCTATCCATCTATCTATCTAATCTGTCTAACTGTCTGTCTGTCTGTCTTCCTATCTGAGTTGTTTTATTTTTTATTTTTTTGCTTTTTTCTGTATTGCCAGAATTTAGAACAAAGCCTGATACACAGTTAACTCTTAATAAATGCTTGTTGAGCAGGGAGTGGTGCTACATGCCTATGGTCTCAGCTAATAGGAAGCCTACGGCAGATGGCTAGTGGCTGGTGGTTCTTTTGACCTTGGGAGTTCTAAGCTGCAGTGGGGACATTCACACTAAATTCATCACTAATATGATGAGTCTGTGGGAGCAAGGAACAGAAGTGGGAGGGGGGGGGATGAGAAACCAGATTGTCTAGGAAGGGGCAGATTGATCTGAATAACAGGTAGGATATATCAGGGCTTCCATGCTGGTCAGATTGGGAAAAGATCCATGAATAGTCCCTATACTTGTTACCTGGGTAAAATAGAACCACCCAGTCTTTAAAAATCTCATTCTTTGGCTGACTTATTATGATCTCTTCTCTTTGGAAATTAAGGAGATGCTGTGCTATTACCTTAAAACAGGACAACTGCCCTAGATGATAGCATACATCACACCTTATTTTAGTTCTATTTTTCTCATTAAACATACTAGTTAGTCAAGGGATGCATGGTCCACGGCATTGTTTGAGTCCTCTCCAATTTGAAGGTCTGAGACAAGAGCCTGTAGCTTGGAAGGGGCTGGGGCAGTCAGAATCACAGAGAGAATAAGGAAGGGTCTGTGCAAAAAGTTCCATAGCTCAGAAGGCTATTGTTACAGGACAGTGTCAGAATCAGAAAGCAAAACTGAGAATAGGGATCAGACTAGATCCTGAGGGTGAGCTGGAGTTTGAGGGTGATATGCAGGGTTCAGATTGTCAGGAACCAACAGTGTGGAGTTTCACAGACATTTTAATTTGCCAGTTGGTGGATGGGAGTAGGCTTGTTTTTATAACCAATATATTCTCCATTGTTTGCATTATAATTTTTCTTAACAATGGCCAAATTCATGCAACACAACCTTTTAAGAGAGAGGTGTCAAGAAGGCTCAGAAAAAAACAAACAAAAAGCTTCAGGTTTCTTGGGCTTAGATTTTCAAGTAAATGGCTGTTTCTGCCCTAGTGACAACTCCACCTGCCTTGTAATCATTGCCTTGAACCACCCCCTGAAATCTTCCTGCAAGGAAACTTAAAGCTCCCATGCAAGCAATGTTGTTGATGGGCAAGTCTCTAGGTAAACTGATTAGATGTATTTCCTTCCCATTAAAACACTTGATACTCCCCTGTATCACTGCTTGGCACAGGTGTGTGACCCTTGCATAACTCACCAAAGAACTGGAGAAAGAAAGCACTGGGGGCCAAGTGCTTAGCATAGTATATAACACCTACAGGATATATATAAGAGCTCAATATTAATAGCTATCATCTGATTCATAAATCCTTTTTCTCTCCTTCAGGGATTAGAAATCTTTGCCTCTAAGGCTGGGACTTATGTACCCTCTCCTTGACGGACATCTAGTCCTATCCTTGTCTCTACTAGTTCCTGGTTGTCTGAATCCTTTATTCCCTTATTTCTGTCTATTTTTATCCCCCTACACACACAAAGTACTTCCTGGTGTAAAGTAAAATATGTCAGTAATAAAAGTCTGCTTTTAGCATGACTGTCAGTTTGTGTCTTCAGAAATCTCTGGTTCTCCTTTCTAACACTTCTCTTGCCCCATCTCCCCCCACCCCAAATAAAAACAATAACACAATTTCAGTAGACCTTCTTAGGAAGAGGATCTACTCTGGGACTGAAGAACTAGACTGTAACAAGTTTAGGGGGTTTTAGGGTTCTAACTTCTAGTCCAATGTCTCTTTTTTTTTAATTTAATAATTTTTATTTTTTAGAAAAGTTAAATGTCTCTTAATGGTTAATTAATGAACATTTCATTTAAAATCTTAGTGCCCTAAATAACTTTCTAAGATTATAAATTTCAGAGATGTTGCCAGTCTACATTGGTAGAGGATCTTCCTTATCCAAAATTCCCTACATCTACATAATCCCAGGTCAAGTAAAATACTCTCTCTCTCTCTCTCTCTCTCTCTCTCTCTCTCTCTCTCTCTCTCTCTCTTTCTCTCTCTCTCTCTCTTTCTCTCTCTCTCTTTCTTGCAAAATTTTATGTGAATTCATCATCTCCCCCTGTAGAATATAAGCTTTTTGAGGGGAGCTACTGTTTCATTTATGTCTTTTGTGATCCTGTATGTGGAATGATAAATAGATAGACTTACAGATGATTGATTGATTGATAGAAAGAAAACCAGAAAGACAGACAGACAGATAAACAAAAGTGTTTAATTGTTCATCAATAAGTAGAAAAGCTGAGATGAGAATTTAAGTGAAAGCTACTCAGTTAGGAACAGAGTTCATTTGTAAAGGTAGTAGAAAGGACACCGGACAAGGAGCCAGAACCCTGGGGTTCTAGTCTTGATTCTGCCAATACCTATATTATATTTCCTCCTTGGGTCTCAGATTCAGCATTTCTGAAATTATTGTATCAGACCTAGATCAACATTGTCAAACTCATATAGAAATGACTCCCTGTGGGCCACCTATTGTCTTAGAAAACTACTAAATAACATTATCTATAGTTTATTGTATTTTTATTTACTTTGTTAAACATTTCCCAAATACATTTTAATCTGATTTGGCCCCACTGGCAAGTTTTGCTGCCTAGAGTTTGGTATCTCTGGATTAGATGACCTCTAGTCCCCCAACCCTGTTGTATGGGTCTTCTACAAATACTATTTAATCTAATTGGGCGCCTACTGCTAAAATCATTTTATTGTTCCTTGATTAAGTTCTCTTATTAAGCACTCTACATTGGGTGTCATGTCGCCATCTCTACTGTCTTCTTCAGGAGATGACTACCCATCCTACTTTATTGAGAAAATTGAGGTCATTCTTACTGAATTCCCTCATTTCCTCTATTCTCTACCTGATACGCCTTTCACGTTTTACTCTGACCTCCCTTTCCTTGTTCCAACATCCAGAGTAGAATCGGTTCTACTTCTTTCTGAGGCTAACTCAATCCTACTAGCTTCTATTTTCCCCAGGAATTTCCCAAGGTTACCAGTTACCATTCTTTTTATTCTCTCTTCAGTTTCTCCTTTTCTATTGATGTTCTTAAACTTGTCCAGATCTTTCCCATCCTGACAAATGCCTCATTTGACCTTGCCATCTCCTTAAGTTTTCTTTCACTGCCAAATTTCTATAGAAAACTGTTTCATAGCCTCTCAATTTCTCACCTCCTACTCATTTCTTATCTTTGATGTTTTTATTCTAAATTTAACAAATTTCAACAAAATGAACTCTTTTATGTATTCAAACTAAAAGACTTTATATGAAAATGTGAACTTCTATTTTTGAAGTATATGTTAAATTTAGCACTATAGTAACAAATTGCCTGGAGTGTCTGTGTCCCATTCTAAATTTTTTTTGTTCTCTCCAGTGTACTTTTAAAATCTTTTCTATCTTTTTTTTTTCTTTTATTTTCATCTCTATCACTATTCACTAGTTCCCCAGCCTCTGGAGAAGCCTATATACTCTTCTCATTTCTCTAAATTTTACAAACCAAACTTATGACTCCATAATTAGTCAGAAACCATTTCTCCAAAGTCACCAGCAAATTCTTTAACTGCTAAATCTAGTTACCTTTTTTCAGGCTTCATCCTTTTTGATCTCTCTATAGCTTCAGACACTACTTATGGTCCCCTCCTGTTATGTACTCTCTTTTCCCTGAGTTTCAGGAACATTGTTATCAGGAAGCCCTACCTTCTACTCTTCTTCTCTCTTATCCTTGGTCTCCTTTACTGGTTTATCATCCACCTCTCATCCGACAACAACACCTAAACTTGAATGTCCTATACTGGACCCTCTTCTCTTCTCTCTTAGTAACTTGTTGGTATCATCTTATCCCAAGAATTAAATTATCCATATTTATGCAAAAGACTCTAAAATGTAAATCTTCAACCACATTCTTTTCTCCAAGCTCCAGTCTTTCATCACATGCTTCTTCCTGGAATCTCTATCTGGATACCAAATGGGAATTTGACATTTTTGAACTTAACATATCTCCCCCCCCCATGGAATTAATCATCCTTTCCCTAAATATATCCCACCTTTAAATGTTTCTCTGTTATCTGTTGAGATAACTATCATCCATCTAATCATCTTGGTGGGTATTCTCAAAGTCAGCACAAAATTTGCCTTCCCTGTGTCCTCACAGGGATTTCGTGTCCCCAGTGTCCCAACCATCTTTTGCACCTATCCTCTTCTCTTTACTTATAGGAATTTCCTTCTAGCTCAAGCTATCAAGACTCTCCTCTAAAAAGGATCTTTTATTTCTGTCCTTATTCATTTTTCTTATTCAATCTCTTCCCTTTCAAGTAATAATAATGATGTTAAAAATTTTAAACCCTCACCTTCCACCTTAGAATCAATATTATGTATTGCATCCAAGGCAGAAGAGCGGTAAAGGCTAGGAAATGGGGGTTAAGTGACTTGCCCAGGGTCACACAGCTAGGAAATATCTGAGTCCAGATTTGAATCCAGGACCTTCAATCTCCAGAACTGGCACTCAATCCACTGAGCCACCCAGTTTCTTCTCATAGTTAACAATTATATAGTGTCTACTATGTGCTAGACACTGTTCTAAGCACTTTACAGATATGATCTCATTTAATCCACATAACCCTGTAAGGTAGGTGTTATTATTATCACCATTTTATAGATGAGGAAACTGACGTAATCAGAGATTAAATGATTTATCTAGTGTTAACCAGTGTCTGAAGCCAGATTTAGATTTAGATTTTCCTGATTCTAGTCCTGGTCCTCTATCTAATGGACTACTTAATTACCTCTAATAAATCTGTCTTTTGTTCAGCTGCTTAGGGTCTACCTGAGCTTCAGGATTACTATGTTACTCCTCTGCTGAGGAAACCTTCAGTAACTCTCTATTGCCTCTAAGATGCAGGTATATACACCTATATATATACATATGCAAAATGAATATATATATAATATACCTATATACGTATGTGCATATAAATACATACTATATAAGGATTAATATATAATTCATATGTTATATAAATAATATACTATAGATAACATAACAAATAATAAGCAAAATAATAATATAATATAAATAATAAATATGATAAAAATATATACACCTGCCATATATCTACAACATATTTGGAGTGGTATATTTAGCCCTGGTAGCTCCATGTTAGGAAAGGCTTTGTTATGTATGGGTAGATACTGGATCTGTTATTTTACTAGTATATGGAAATCCTAGGTGAGAAAACTCACTCTGTTAATGCAAATCAGTACCTTTTCTGTAAATTATACTCTTAGAGACTTCCCTGGGGGCATCGAGAGGTTAAGTGATTTCTTAGATCAGTAATAAATAATCAGTTACTAAACATTTGTTAAGCTCCTACTATGTGTCAGGCACTATTCTAAATATTAGGGATACTTTTTTGTTGTTGTTCAGTCATTTTTCAGTCATGTCAGACTCCATTTGGGTTTTCTTGACCAAATTACTGGAGTGGTTTGCCATTTCTTTTTCCAGCTTATTTTACAAATGAGAAAACTGAGGCCAAAAGAGTTAAGTGACTTGCCCAGAGTCACCCATCTGGTAAGTTCCTGAGGTCAGATTTGAATTCAAGAAAATGAGTCTTCCTAACCCCGGCACTCTATCCACTGTGCCATCTAGCTAGGGATACTAAAAGAAGCAAAAGGTAGTTTGTGCTCTCAAAGAGCTTAAAGTCTAATAACATGAAAATAAACATGTTAAAAGTTAGTTATATACAGAAATAAATAGGAAATAATTAACAGAGGGAAGACACTAGAATTAGGCTAGGCTAGGTAAAGCTTATATATCAGAGGTAGAATTTGAACCCAGGTCTCCTTACTTTCAAAACTGGCTCTTCATTCATAATATATAATGGTGTGGAACATCAGCACTTAGAAGAATTAATATGTTTATTATTTAATGCCTCAGTATATTAACCAACCATGGCGTGCTTGTGTATTTAACAACTTTTGGCAAGGAGTTGACTGGCCACAAAACTCTAGAGATTTGTAGTTTTTCCCAGGTGGGAAAGTAAATAGAATTCCAGGCCTAGGAATTATGAAGATTCATCTTCCAGAGTTCAAGTCTGGCCTTGGACGTACCAGTAGTGTGACCCTGGGCAAGTCACTTAACCCTGTTTGCATTAATTTTCTCATCTACAAAATGAGTTGGAAAAGGAAATTTCTCTGCTAAGAAAACCCCAAAGTGGGTCACGAAGGGTCAGACACAACTGAAAAATGACTGAACAACAACAACCAATTTAAGAAAAGAAGAAACTAATGGAAGATCAATCCTCACATGAGGGTAGAAATTTTCATGCTCAAGTAGCTCTGAGGACTCTGAAGGAGGAGGAGGAAAGAAGGGGTGAGATAGAAGCCAGCCCATGACAGCAGCATGAACTTGGGAGCAGTTGGTGTCCGCCATGTTCACAGTTCCTCTCTTCAAGACCACAAGAGATGACTTCTAAAAGGCCAAACTGGGAGCACATGACTGTGTTTTATTACAGACTTTTCCTTTTGTAAAAGGAACACCAAGAGAAAGAAAGAGCCTAGGGGAGTGGGCAGACTCCACCCCACCTTCCAACTCATTTTTGCTTAATTGTGAAAGAATAGGTTTACCAGATTTAATATGATTTCTCATGAGTACCATGTGGTATTATATTATTATATTATAATTTTTATTATTATAAGTTACCTGGGCTCCCTTTGTCTGAGGAATGAAGACCAAAGGGAGACATACAGAAGAGAGGGACTTTTCCTAGTGTTGGGCTGACCAGTCTGTTATTAAAAATGTTTACTTTCTGACAGGGAACATATACATGAATTATTTCATAACTCTATTTCCAAATGTTAAATGAACATGAATGTAAATATTTTATAGATCTGTCCTATAAATACAAATCAATGTTTCACACGTGTCTATGGATACATGTATGTACACATTTGCTTTATATATATATAATATAAATATATAAATATAAATATATATATGTGTATATATATTTCATATAAATGGACACACACAGTAAGACTCAGCTCCAGAATTCAAAGGAGACTAGAATTCTTCTACCACTCTCTGTTTATATCTCCATTCCATACATTCATTCCAATATCTATGAATCAATAAACATCTATTATGCGCCTATCAGGTGCCAACACTATGCTAACCTTGGATTATTATTTACTAATGATTAATATCTCAGTGCCACTCTACCTTGAAATCACTGATTGTCAGTGGTGATGCAGATAGTGATAGTAATATCTCCTTGATATCACTGAAANGATATCACTGAAAACCTTGGATTATTACTTACTAATGATTATTATCTCAGTGCCACTTTACCTTGAATTCACTGATTATCAGCAGCGATGCAGATGGTGATAGTAACATCTCCTAGATATCACTGAAAATCAATTTAATAAATTAGCTTTCAGTGTTTAGTAATTTTAGTACTATTTGATTCTTTGTGACTCCTTTTTTGAGGTTTTCTTGGGAAAGATACAGGAGTGGCTTTCCAATTCCTTCTCCAACTCATTTTACAGATGAGGAAACTGAGGCCAAAAGAGTCAAAGATCTTGTCCAAGGTCACTCAGCTAGTGTCTGAGGATGGACTTGAATTCAGGTTTTCCTGACTCCAGGACCAGTTCGCTATCCACTATGCCACCACTTGCCCCAATCTTGGAATATTATTTGCCAATCATTACTATCTCTGTGCCATTTAACCCATTGCTCTGTCCTTGATATCATTGGTAACCAATATGAATTAATTAGATTTTACAAAGGAATAGTTCATGAGAAAATATACCAAGAGCAGAAGTACAAACACATCCTCCCTCCTTCCATCCCCAGACTGGGGCACATGGTCTCCTTTGCCATATCAGGCTCTGTGGAGAAAGGGCTCAAACTTAAAGTGATTGCTACAGACATTTCCTCTACTTGATTTCACTTCTTGACATGACACAGCCATCAGACGAATTTTCCCCTTGCTTGCAGGGTATTGTGGATTGGTTGTTGGTTCGATTCACTGCTCATCTGGGTCCTTTTGGACACTCTTCAGGCTTGCATTGATCCCTGGATTTGGGGGCTGGCCAGCTCTGGCATGGATTGCAAAGACTGGACTCCTGCTGTCTCTTTTGACTTTTCAAAGCTCCCAAGATCATAATCTAGAGATATGATCATCTTCACTTAAGAGAAGAGAAAAATAAAGCTCAAAGAAGATAGTTATCACATGTTTAAGGACCATGTAGTGATTCACACAGGCAGATACGGGTACAGCTTTGAGGTCTGAAGAATGTCTTCCCTCCATTGATATCAGCAAAGAAAGAGCTGTTTAGTGCTTTTTGTATATTCACTCTTGGTTCCATCTCAGCAGCCAATCAAAAGGCTTTTTTTCACCATTCAGTAATCAGACAAAAGATAGCCACCTATTACCGGCAACATACTCTTTGAATATATCATTTTACACTTCTAGAAACAGGTCACCAAATCCCCAAATGAGTTGGTAATAGGCAGCATCTGTTGTACATATTCCTCGAGTTGAGTCTCTCAAAACACCATTTTAAAGAAGATTTGATAAGAGACCCAACTTAACAAAGTCATCCTCTGTGCATTGAAGGTTGAAGTTTGGAAGGTCAACAAGTAGAAGAAAAATGGAAAAACTATAGATTTCTATAACAAATTTTCCCCTCACTAGCAAAGAAAGAAGCTCTGCACTAAGACTCCAAAATGACAATCCCAATGATAAGGTTATTTTCGTAATTAAAGGGACCTCATTAGATCAGGTCCTCAACATCCATATCTTCTGTTCAATCTACCAATAAACACTTATTAGGCCCTTATTATGTGCCAGGTTCTGTGTGGATTCAAAGAAAAGCAAAAGCAGTTCTTGCCTTCAAGTTGTTCCCAAGGAATGGAGGAAGTCAACTGGCAAACTACTATGTACATACATGATAAATGCAGTGTAAATGAGGGGTAATCTCAAAGCAAAGATATTAGCAGTGGGGAGGAAAAAGGAAGGACTTTTGCAGAAGGCAGATCTGAGGTGAGTCTTTTAAAAAATAATATTTTATTTTCCCCTAATTAAATGTAAAAACAATTTTAACAGTAATTTTTTTATGTTTTGTTATATTTTTTTTGTGAAATCATAAAAATATTTGAGTTCTAAATTCTCTCCCTTCTTCAATCTTCCTTTCTATCATTCCTGAAATAGGAAGCAATATGATATAGACTTTACATGTGCAATCATGTAAAACATTTTTTCATATTCAACATTTTGTGGAAGAAATCTCAAAAATAAACAAGAAAAAGAAAGTAAAAAATAGTATGTTTTAGTCTGCATTCATACTCCATCAGTTCTTTCTCAGAGGCAGATGGCATTTTTCATCATGAGTCTCTGGGATTATTTTGGATCACTATATTGCTGAGAATAACTAGGTCATTCACAGTTCATAAAAAAATATCACTATCACTGTGAACAATGTCTTCTGATTTTGCTCACTATACTATTCATCAGTTCATGTAAGTCTTTCCAGATTTTTCTGAAATCATCCTGCTCGATGTGCTTTATTATAGCACACTAGTATCCCATCACAATCATACCACAACTTTTTCAGTTATTCCCCAATGGACAACCCCTCAAATTCCAATTCTTTGCTACCACAAAAAGAGCTACAATAAATATTTGGTCCTTTTCCTTTAAAAAAATTCTTTGGGACACAGGCCTAGTAGTGGCAATGCTAGATTAAAGAGTATGCACAGTTTTGAGCCATTTGGGCATAGTTCCAAATTACTCTCCAGAATGATTGGATCAGATCACAACCATAATGGCTGGTTCTCCACCAATTGTGTATTAGTCTCAATTTTCTCACATCCCTGCCAACATTTATCATTTTCCTTTTCTGCCATACTGGCCAATCTGATAGGTATGAATTGTTTTAATTTGTATTTCCCTAATCAAGAGAGATTTAGAGCATTTTTTCATATAACTTTGGACAGCTTTGATTTCTTCATTTGAAAACTGCCTGTTCATATGCTCTGACAATTTTCAATTAGAGAATGACTTATATTTTCACAAATTTGACTTAGTTCTATATATATTGGAGAAATAAGACCCTTGTTAGAAATACTTGTTATAAAAAAAAAACTTTCCCAGCTTCCTGATTTCCTTTTAATCTTGGTTGCATTGGTTTTGTTTGTATAAAAAAAAAACTTTAAATTTAATATAATCAAAATTATCGATATTGCATCTTATAATGCTCTCTATCTATTGTTTGGTGCTAAATTCTTCTCTTACCCATAGCTCTGACTGGTAAACTATTCCATGATCCCCTAATTTGCTTATGATATCACCCTTTTCATTTAAATCATGTATTCATATTGACCTTATCTTGGTATATGGTGTGAGATGTTGGTTCATTTTCAGTGTCTGCTGTACCATTTTCCATTTTTCCCAAAAGTTTTTGCTGAGGTTAGTCTTGAAAGCAGACAGGGAAGCCAGGAGGCATAATGGGAAGGGAAAGCATTCCAGGCATGGGGGGGACAACCAATGAAAATGCATTGAGTTGGGAGATGGGTAAATAGTATTCTGTGAGGAACTGAAAAGTAGTCATCGCAAGAAGACTGGAAAGTTAGGAAGGGACCACATTATGAAGAGTTTTAAAAGCCAAATAGATGATTTTATATTTGATCAAGGAGGGAGTAGGGAGTCATTGTAGTTTATGGAGCAGGGGAGTGACATAGTCTGATCATTACTTTAGTAAGATCACTTTGGTAGCCAAATGGAAGATGAGTGAGAGTGGGGAGAGTCTTGTTAGTAGTAAAATATGGTTGATTCCATCTGAAAATAGTTTTTTTTTTGAAACTTTTAATAGTATGTTTTTTTTTAAACCCTTGTATTCGGTGTATTGTCTCATAGGTGGAAGATTGGTAAGGGTGGGCAATGGGGGTCAAGTGACTTGCCCAGGGTCACACAGCTGGGAAGTGGCTGAGGCCAGGTTTGAACCTAGGACCTCCTGTCTCTAGGCCTGACTCTCACTCCACTGAGCTACCCAGCTGCCCCCTGAAAATAGTTTAATAGATGACTCCTTATTAAAAAAAAAAAAAAAAAGATGTCGCCGGGGGTCTGTATCCCAAAGTAATCAGAGATAAGGGAAAAGGATCTACCTGCACTAAAATATTTTTAGCAGCTCTTTTTGTAGTGGGAAAAATTGGAAATTGAGGGGTTGGTTGTCCATTACTTGGGGATTGGATGAACAAGTTGAGGTACATGGTTGTAATGAAATACTGTTGTGCCATAAGGAATGATGAACAGGATAAGTTTAGAAAATCTGGAAATACTTACATGAACTGATGCAAAGTGAAATGAGGAGAACCAGGGCAACGATGAATACAGTTACAGAAATATTATACAATGATCAGCTGTGAAGGACTAAACCATGATTAGAAAAGCAAGTCTCCAAGATAACCACAAGGACTCATGAAGAATGTGCTATCTATAAGGACCTGCTAGAATTTGAGGGCAGATCAAAGCATGCCATCTTCCACCATATATACTTCATGAGATTCCTATTAAATGTGTGACATGTGTCTTTAATCATGACATGAGCAATATAGAAATATGTAAATGAAAGTAGGAGTATAATCTATATAAGACTATTCACTGCCTCAGGGAATTGAGGGAGATTAGGGAGGGATAAACTCTGAGTTTTAAACTGTCAAAAAACAGTTGTCAAAATTTTTTTCTACATGTAATAGAAAAAAACAAAAAAATTAAAATGTATAAAAAAAGACTTAGACGAAACCCTATCCCTCTCATGAAGCCTTCTTAGGTTACTTCCCCACATATAGTTCTCTCCCTTTTTTCAGTAAGGTAGAAACTTCTCTCTGGACTGCTCAGTTTGGCTCTTAACCATCACTTTTCAAATGAGTGTATCTCATTTCTTCAATTAGATTATAAGCTCTTTGAAAGCAGAGAAGACATCCTGTACTGCTCTTGGATCCTCTACAGTGTCTTAGAGTACATGGAATCTTCATTCATTCATTCATTCTTTTAACATGCATTTATTAGATGTCTTGGTTCCTTAGTTCCAGGTTCTGTGCTAGGATATAAAGACAAGAAGTTCACAGTCCATTAAGGGAAATTTACATATACACTAATAAATATGTACAAAATAACTATGAATTTTATTAATTTTATTTATTTATATAAATTAAATTTATTCATTTCTGGTGGTGGAGTAATTCAGGCCAGGAATAACTTGTGGGTGGGATCAGTCCTGGATATCCTATAGTCAATGGCTCTTAAGATGAATATTGGAGGAAGCCAGAAAGGTTTTATTTCCCTAGGAAGTAATAAGAGACAACCTTTCTAAATCTGGGATTTTTTAAAAATTAATTGGAAACTCTGGATAAGGTGATGAAGTTAAATTCACTTAAATAAACAGTATCATCCAGGTCTTGCTTTTGCAATATTCTGGGCTGATCACTTATTGTCTTAGGGACTTAGGCAATTCTCTGAGACCCTAAATTATAGACAAATTGCTAGAGGTGATCAGATGGCATGGATTTTGCATGCCAGGAGGCAACAGTGAGATCACACCAAAGCCTCTAACCCAGAGTAAGTTGTTTCTCTTGATCCCTTCCCTGGTTGGGTCTCACCACTATGACCAGAGTTCACTTGGAGGGTAGAGAAAGCCTTTTGGGAGGATTCATAGCAGAGGAGATGGTGCTAGTTTGGAGTTGGAGGACTTGGGGTCAAATGACTTTTCTTTACTACCTGGGCACTACTGAGCAAATTGCTTAACAACTCTGTCTCATCTGTAAAATGAAAAAGGCAGAATAGATTGCCTTCCACCTTTAAGTCTATAATCCTATTATCCTTTTATAGCAGAGATTCTCCATTAATTAACAGTAGTAGCTCAGACTTTTGTGACAGTAGAAGACAGCATCATTTTCCTTTCTCCGTTACTGCTTTTCTCCTCCTTTTCTTTTCATGGTTATTTCGAAAAGAATCAAGGAGGCTCATGGTGGCTTTGTTTGTATTTCTCCACATCTTGATTTTATTAGGGGAAGAATTTCCATGTGGTCCCCTGGGGAGAACCAGAAACAAGCAACAATGGCTGTCCCAATAGCCAACATCTCTGGCTGCTTTTGCTTTTTTTTTTTTACTTCAAGGTTATGCTGGGGGTGGGGGTGGGGAGTGGATGGAGATCAGGAGGGGAAAGAGGTGGGGCTGCTTTTATTGAAAAGAATTTCTTAGATAGAGGTGAAAAACTGGGCCTGGAGTCAAGGGGTCTGGATGCTCCCTAGTGCCTATTGAATAACATCGAAACTCCTGATCCTGGTGTAGGGCCCCTCTCACTCAGTCCACTCCTCCCCCTGCCCTGCTGTTTCCAGGTGGGTATTTGACAGTCATTGGGACAGGAAATGAAAAGGACTTTAGACTGGAATCCAAGGACTGCCCTAATCCGGCCTCAAATTCTTTTTAGAAAATAATTCATTTTAATTTGTCTTTTAAGGAAAGGTCTACTCTGTCATAAATTCTTGTGACTTTGATTTCTTTTCAGATAGCTTTTTCTTTTCAATACCTCCTTTTCTGGCTTCAGAACAGTTTGTTCATTTTCAGGAAGTATCATTTCAATATGACAAAGAGAACTCAAGTAGGGGTTAATTTGGCCATGACCTTTTGAGAGCTTTGTTGAACTAGATATACTCCACGAGAAAATCCACACTCAGACCCTTCAACTCCACATTATTCTCTGTGTTTCTGAGCATGTGTTGCCAGAATTCAATGCTCTTTTTGGATTAAAGTTTAGCCTGGGAGCATCTGCCAATTCTACTTCATATTGATGGATAGATATACTTTTCTTTAAGTGATGTCTTTAAAATATCGGGGGGCCATATGCCCCTGAGAGCTTGGTCAGTTTTATAACCATTCTTAAATAGACTCAGGGATGTGAACCCCTTGACTTGTGCAATTTTTGTGGGGTTCTCCATATTAAGTGAGCACTGGAGTACTTTTATTATTGTGT
Source organism: Gracilinanus agilis (assembly GCF_016433145.1). Taxonomy (NCBI): domain Eukaryota; kingdom Metazoa; phylum Chordata; class Mammalia; order Didelphimorphia; family Didelphidae; genus Gracilinanus; species Gracilinanus agilis. The sequence continues at coordinate 685,196,991 of NC_058130.1, forward strand.
AAAACATATTTCCATATTGTTTGTTTTTGTAAGGGAATACTCATATTAAACAAAAGTTCCCAAATAAAAACCCAAATAAACTAAAGTAAAAAATTATATGCTTTAATCTGCATCTGACTCCCACTGTTACTTCTCTGGAGGTGAATAGCATTCTTTGTCTTGTCTTTTAGAACTGTCCTGATTCATTGTATTGTTGAGAATAGCTAAAAGTCTTTCATGATTGATCATTTGACAGTATTTCAGTTATTGTGTATAATGTTCTTCTGGTTCTGCTTATTTCACTCTGCATCAGGTCATGTAGGTCTTTCCAGCTTTTTCTGGGCAAATTATTTAATCACTTTGGGTCTTGGATGATTTCTTTCTTTCTTTCTTTCTTCTTTTTTTTTTTTTTTTTGGAAAATTTTATTTAATTGATTAATTTAAATATTTTTCCATGGTTACAAGATTCATATTCTTTCCCTCCCCTCCTCACCCCCCCCTCCCATAGCCAATGCACAATTCCATTGGGTTTTACATGCGTCATTGATCAGGACCTATTTCCATATTATTGATATTTGCCCTAGGGTGATCATTTAGAGTCTGCATCCCCAATCATATCACCATCAACCAATGTGATCAAACAGTTGTTTTTTTTTCTGTGTTTCTACTCCCACAGTTCTTTCTCGGTGTATGGATAGCATTCTTTCTCATAAGACAGGACTATTTTTTAAAGGTCAGAATAGGCTGCTCATTGGAAGAAAAAGAGTAGGGATTCCCACAAGGCTTGATTCAAAATTCCAACCTATTCCTCTGGGCTCATCTCCCACTGCTCCCCACATCATCATATTTCAGCCAAACTTTACTATTTCTTATTCCTGAATACACCTGCTATTTTCCTGTCATCTTACGTTTTCTTAAACTCTATATTATACCTAGGATTCACCATGCTTCCCATTAGACCTTAATCTTTACCTGTTGCAATCCTACTCATTCTTCAAGGTCCCATTCAAATGTTTCCTTATTGTTGAAGTCATCATTGATCTCTTCAAAAAGAAGTGAGCTCTCTTATCCTTGAATCTCTCCCCATCACAAATTATTCATAAATCTTATAGGACTGAGGAATTTAGAGCTAAAATGGACCTTAAGAGGTCATATTATCCAACACCCCCTTTCTCTCCATGTCTTTCTCCATCTCTCTATCTTTTGTCTCCATCTTCTTTTTCATCTCTCTCTCTCTCTCTCCCTCTTTCACTCTCTCCCCTCATCTTCTTCCCTCTCCATCTCTCTCAGCCTCTGTCTGTCTCTCTTTCAGCAGAGAATTAGAGAAGTTAAATGATTCATCTAATATTTTTGATTCTACACCCAGTGTTCTTTCAGCTACACTATACTACCTACTATTCTAATATATGTCATAGTTATCATGTTCATGTCTTAGCTTTTCTGCTCAAATGGATTCTAGATTCCAAATATACCTAGGCACATAATTTTTAAAAATTGAACTAAGCATGACTTTCTTCTTCCCTGAAAACAAAATGAAACAAAACACCTCAAGACAGTTCTAGATATTTGTTATATATAGAATTCAGATATACTACAACTGGAGGCAACAGCACAAAAGTACTAGGTCTAGTGGCAGAGGACTTTGAGTTCAAATCCTACCCTCTTATGCTTTGTGATCTTGGACGAGCCACAAAATCTCTGGACCTCAGTTTTCTCATTTGTAAAATGAGGGAGTTGGGAAAAAAGACCCTCTGAGGTCTCTTCCAGCTCCAAATTGTTCTGATTTCTCCTTATTGGTCCAGGCCAAATAGGACAAATCTTATCCTTCTTCTTTATGATAGACTATTGAATATTTCAAGGTGATTATTATGTTGTCACCCCCTACATCCTACCAAGTAGCCTATTTTCCAGTCTAAATCTCTTCAGTTCCTTCAGCCATACTCATACATCAAAACATCCAGCCCTCTAGCCATCTTGGTCATTCTACTCTGTATATGCTTTATTTCTTAATGTCCTTTCTCAGTCATGGTTTTCAGAGGCAAACACAACAGCCTAAATGTAATCTGCCTAGGCCAGTACAGTGGGATTCCCTCCTTTTACACACTATACCTCTATTAATTCAGCCTTTATGATCAAATGTTTTTTGGGCTGCTGTGTTGAATCGACTCATGTTGAGTTTAGAATTTACAAAGAGCCACAGATCTTTTTCAGATGCACTATTTTCTAGCCATGTCCTTTGAATATCATATTGGTGCAGATGATTTCTAAAAACTATTGTGTAGGAGTTCACAGATCACTGGGACATTTTGCTAGATATTCTCTCCAGCTTGATACCAAGCCATCAAGAACTAATCTCTTTGGACTTGGTCTTTTTTGTAATTTTACTCAGTTATTCTGTCATCTAACATTAACCTCTCCATCTCATTCATAAGGATAACATGAGAATTTCTGTGAAATGTTTTGCAGAAATCCAGGGCTACTAAACCTGTAGCACTCCGTCTACTTTAGCAATCCTGTCCAAAAAGGAAATGAGATTAGTCTTGCATGACCTTTTCTTGATGAATCCATTCTAGTTTTTAGTAATAACCACTTTTATTTCTAATTGCTCATAAACCATCCTCTTAATAATATGTTCTAGAATTTTTCCAGCAATCGATGTCAAGTTCACTGATCAGTGTGAAGATTCTATTATCTTTCTTTTTCAAAAATTGGAACAGCATTTGTCCTTTCCTAGTGCTTTGGTCACCTCTGCCAGTCTCCACAAAAAATTACTTGCACAAACCACCTCTGACTCTGGCCCTTAATGCACTCCCACTGTGGACTGTCCTGTTCCATTTTAGCGACTGATCTATGCTGAAATTGGCCATAACTAGCCCATTGGAAGACAACTAGATGTACCCATTATGGAAATTCTCCCCTTTTCCATTCATTAGTTGGGGGTAAGAGGACACATGGTGCTTATTATTTTTCCTATGAATGATATTCTAGCTTCTTTTCTAAATATCTGTGTACCTGTCTCATTATCCTTACTAGTCAATCAACAAGCATTTTAAAAAACACAAAATTTAATATACATTTATTATTTATTATAAATTATAAAATAAAATATAATTAAATACAAGATTTCAAAAATAGGATCAATTCTAAGACAGAAGAACAGTAAGGACTAGGCATTGGGGTTAAATGACTTGCCCAACGTCACACAGCTAGGACATTTCTGAGTTTAGATTTGAACTCATGTCCTTCTGATTTCAGGTCTGGCATTCTATCCACTGTGTCACCTAGCTGCCCCCAACAAACATTTTCAGGTGCCGACTGTGTGCCATGTACTAATATAAGCAATGCAAAGACAAAAAGAGGCTCTTCTTCACTATGTAGTTAACATCCCCAGAACCAGTTATAGGATGGATGTCTGCACATTCTTTAATTGTACCAGCTGAATACTCTCTGAATGCTTATTAGGACTGAGTCCTTGCTATAGTAACAATAGCTGAAATTTATATAATTTTTTAAGTTTAAAAAGTGCTTTCCTAACAGAGAACATTCATGAGGTAGGAAAAATAAACATTATTATTGGGCAAATGGAAGTCCAGAAATTTCTAGAGCTTTGCCCAGAATGATACAATTATTAAGTAGTATAGAAGGAAATGGACAATAAGCCTTTTGCCTACAAATATAGAGTTCATGTACCTTCCTCTCTCCATTCCTAATTTATAGAACACTAACACTGTATCCAGATGTCCTTTATTTTCTTTTTCTCCAAAGTAGAAAAAAATTGGGATATTCTTTGCAAAGATCATTAGCAACAGCTCCCAAGGCAAGAAGTGTTCAGTAAATTCACTCTACGCTATACTCATGCACCATACCCAACCTAAGAAGTTTCAAGATAAAATCTGTGTTACCCCAGAGGACAAAGGAGTAGGCAACATTTTAGAGATGGAAGACCTTAAAAAATAAAAATATAATGTTAAAATTAAAAGCAATCTTTTTTGAAATTTGTCATGAAAAGGACAAAAAAATTCAGTGATTTAAGTGAACTGAAAACTCTTATATGGGTTAACTGCGTGTTGTGGAAGTCAAAACAAAAGCTTTTGTGATCTCAGGCTACATTAAGAAGGGTATAAGCACATCACGGTTACTCTCTACCTTATCCTCATCAGAAACTCTTGGGAGGACCAAAGTTTAGGAAGGATGCTGACGATTTGGAGAGGATTTAGTTGGCAACCAAGATGGTGAAGAGTTTGGAGTACAAATAAAGAAATGGGGTGTTTTAACCCAGAGAAGAGGATGGTACGGACACGAAAGACTAGATTTGTTCTGTTTGGTCCCAGAGGATAATAAGAAGCCTGAAAAATTAGGTGAGAGGATGTTTTAAGGACTCAACATGCCAAAATTTGGGTACATTCAAAAGGTACTAGTCAAAGGTGTTAGATTCCTTGTTCTTCTGCCTGGTTACATTCTATGGAGACAATGCTGTATGGAGAGAGACCTCAAAACTTCATCATCTAAGGCCAACAGGTGACCATGAATGTGGGACTCTGCTCTTTGATTCTTAGATTTATCCTTTTTTTTTTTTTTTTTAAACCCTGACCTTCTGTCCTAGAATCAGTACTTGGTATTGGTTCCAAGGCAGAAGATCGGCAAGGGCTAGACAATGGGAGTTAAGTGACTTGCCCAGGGTCACACAGCTAGGAAGTGTCTGAGGCCAGATTTGAATCTAGGACCTCCCATCTCTAGGCCTGGCTCTCAATCCTCTGAGCTACCTACATTTTTAATAATATTAATAGCTCTAATTTATATCATACATTTCTTGTTTATAAATCACTATCATAACCTGTGAAGGAAGCAGGGCAAGTACAATAATCCCCATTTTATAGATGAGGAAACCGAGGCTTAAAGCTATTAAAATGACTTGCCCATCGTCAGAGAGTGTCCAAGGGTCAGCTCTACACCCTTCTAGCTTCTTGCTAGGTCATACACTGCTTTCCATGATGCTAAAATAGTAGCTGTACCACCAAGAAGTATCCACGTGTGTGCACCCTCTATTCAGATTCTCACTCTGTGGGAACTAGCGGCTGTTGCTACTCCTATATTTATGGTAATTGGGATTTTGTTTGAATTAAAGCTTGCTGAGAAATCATTGTTTTCCATCTCTGTCAAACATATGGGTTCCACTCAGTGATATCGATGGTCCCATCCTATTTTGAAATTTTCTGTTCTTGGTTCTAATAATTTTCTTGGGTTCTAATAATTTTTTTAGGTTTCTTCTGGCATGTACATCCTATTTTGTGACATCATTTACAGTTCTGGCACTCTGTGTTCTTCTAGTTTACATGCTGTTGCTAACCTCATCTATCCCCAGCTTCTTTGGATGTAGGACCTCTGTGATTTTTTCTTATTACCGATTACTGACTTACATGGTTTTGTGAGTATGTGTGTGTGTGTATGAGAGTGTGTGTGTGTGTGTGTGTGTGTGTGTGTAAGTGCATTTAATGGAATTTTAAAATGAAACCTCCTGGAAATATATCATTTGTTAATTGAGACATTTGTAACAAGATGCCCTTCAGCATAGTCTGTGAAAGTATAAATTGGCTCAGGCATCGCTGGGGTGATTATTTTAACGCTTGCAGGCCTTGCAGGAATGTGGATTAGTGAGAGAAACTGCTTCTGTTAGCTTTCCTTGTCTCAAAATAGATAATCCCTGAAGTTAAGGAGAGTAGATCCAAAGCCCAGTTACTATTCATAGTGTTCCCCATGATGTTATCATCTTGTCACCCTCCCTGATAGCTCCATAAATAATATTTATGTAATACTTCCCTTGCCGTGGCCAGGATTGAACAAAGATCACTGGGCCATTGTTCTGTTTTTCTGGGTTTTGTTTTCCCCTGACAATGGGCTTCTGGGGTGGAAAAAGCATGCCGGATATGGAGCCAGGAGGTCTGAATTCCCATCTCAGTTGTGCATCTTTTGAAAATTGAATTCAATGCAATAAATACTGATTGAGGACCTACTTTGTTTGAAGTTCCTTTTCAGCACCAAGAGGAGGTCCTTAGTTTGGTGTGGCCAAAGGATGGGCACAGTGAGTGCCTGTGTTACAAAATAAAAAATGGTACGTGCCTAGGAGAAGCACACCTAAGTGGTATGAGAAATTTGGGAATGGAGAGGTCGCTTCTAGCTAGGGGGAATCAGAGAAATCTTCACAGAGGAGAGATCAATGGGAATTAGGTAGAAAAGGATGGTGTGTGTGTGTGTGTGTGTGTGTGTGTGTGTGTGTGTGTGTGTGTGGTTTAGTGGATCCTGAGCTCCAGTCTGACCTCAGACACTTCCTAGCTGTGTGACCCTGGTCAAGTAACCCTCATTCCCTAGTCCTTACCACTCTTCTGCCTTGGAACCAATACCTGGTATTGATTTTAAGATGGAAGGTAAGGGTTTAAAAAAAAAAAAAGAAAAGGTTGGGTAGGATGGCGAAAGGTAGAGATAGCAGTGGAGTATATTCCAGGATAGCAGATGGTAGGGGGTCATCCTAAATGAGCGAAAGAGTTGAACTAAATCCCAGAATCCCCAACTCTAAAATGGATACGAAAATACTGGTAGTCCCTAACTTTTAGGTAGTTTTGGAGTCCGAATGAATCACCAGGCAGAATGGCACACTGGATCTATGAGGACTCGGATTTGAGTTGTGATGCTATGACTTTCTCATTTACTTATTAGGTGATTATCTGATAATCTTATTCTTTATTAATTATCTTTACCCTGTCCCCCTCAAAGAGGTGCTATGATGATAAAGATGAAAGAGATGATGATAAATAGCATTCATATATCACTTCAAAGGTTTGCAAAACACTGGACAGGTTTTCTATTGAGTCCTTGTAACAACTCCATGAAATAGTTGTAGTTCTTGTCCCCATTTTGTAGTTAAGAAAACTGAGGCAGAAAGATATTAAGTGACTTGGATAGATAGGTCTCACAGTGGATAGAGCAATGGTCCTAGAGCCAAGAAGGCTTGAATTCAAATCTGGCCACAGACACTATATGATCCTGGACAAATAACTTTATCTTCTTGCTCCCCATCTATAAAACGGAGATAATAATAGCAACTGCCTCCTAGGGTGATTATGAGGATCGAACGAGGTAATAATTCATAAAAGTGCTTAGCATAGTCCTAGCACATAGGAAGCCAAGGCCACCTATTACATCTTGGGCTATCACTAGTGGCCTTGACTTTTGTCTTATCCCTGGACTTCAGTGATTCTGGAAGAGCAGGTGAGGTTGTCGACTTTGTGTAGCTCTTCCTCACTTAAATCTACTTCATTCCCAGATCAAGATATTACCGTTTGGGGGTAATCAGCGGATTGAGAGCCAGACCTAGAGATGGGAGGTCCTAGGTTCAAATCTGACTTCAGACAACCATGTGACCCTGAGCAAGTCACTTGACCCCCATTGTCTAGCCTTTACCACTCTTCTGCCTTGGAGCCAATTCAAAGAATTGCCTCCAAGACCGAAGGTAAGGGTTTAAAAAAATAAAAAAAGATATTACCCTTGGATATCATTGATCGCCTTCAAAAAGGAATATGTCAGCACTATATAAACTATGTAAGCTATTAGCTTTTATATTGCTAACTCTCATCTTAATTCCAAGAATATTCTATTCACTGAACCACCTGATTGCCTTAAATTCAAATTAAAGTATGCCAAGGGCTTTGTAATTACAAAGTTATATAAATGTGAGTTGTTGAGTTATCAGGACACCTGGGTTTTAGGCCAGTTAATAACTATGAAATCTCCTGTAAATGATATCAAATCTCTGTTCCCTGATTTCCTTTTCTGCAAAATGAGGAGGGGGTTAAATGAGATAATAGGAATAGATTATGTATCTGTAGCTGTTGAAGATTTGGAAGGCACTTTTCTTCATTAAAACCCCATGAGACTGGCAATATAGATAGCCTTATTTTGTTCATAAGGGAATAGGCTCAAACAGAGGAGGAACATTTTCCCCCAAAATTTGCCCCCCAGTTTACTCAAATACCATCCAACTCTTCTGATCCTCTTATGAATACTGTGCTATCCACTGCCCCACAATGACTCTTGTCATCATTGATGTCTCTTTTGCCCATAACTTTCTGTGAATTTATGCAATGAATTCAGCTTGAAAAAATCCCATTATGCTCTTAAATATCAGCTATTCCTATTTGAGTAATATGATGGTAATTTATTTACTTATTTATTTGTTTATTACATTAAAATTCCCAGGTTTCTCCCACCCTCTCTTCCTTCCTGGCACTATAGAAGGCATCATTTGACAAGAAAGATATATGCATATTTAAAATTATGTCTTGCTTGTTTCTATTTATCAGTTCTTTCTCTGAAAGATGGATATACACAAGTCATTCTTCAAACAATATTTCTGCTGCTCTCTTGGTTCTGCTCATTTCACTCTTCCTAATTTCATGTGAGTCTTTCCATGTTTTAGTTACTATTATTTTTTATTTTTTAATATATAACATATTATAAAACAATATATAACATATAACAATGATATAATATACAATTTGTTATAAATGTATAATAAATTATAATAAATATGCTTATCAAGGAGAAATAAATTCTCACATCAGATATTTCTAAAATTTATGTCTCATTCTTTTTTGTCCCCTTTCCCCCTCCCCAAGAAGGGAGATAATATGATATAGGCTGCATATTTATTATCATATAACATATTTCCCTGTTTGTTGTGTTGTGATACAAGACACATATTTTTTATACTAAAGAAAACTTCATAGAAGAAATAAAATAAAGAATGTTTCAATCTGCATTCAGACTCTGTTTCTTCTATGGTGGTGGATATTCTTTTCTGACATGAGTCCCTTGGAGTTCTCCTAGATTCTCTCTTTTTTTTTTTTTTTTAAAAGTTAACCTACTCATAATTTCTTATAGCTCAGTAGTATTCCACCGCAATCAACATGCCACAACTTGTTTATCCATTCCCCAATTGATAGACATCCTTTCAATTTCTAGTGTTTTGCCACCACAAAGAGAGCTGCTATAAATCTTTTAGAACATACAGATTTTTTCCCTTTTTCCTTGATCATCTTGGGAATTGAACCTTATTGTGGTATTGCTGGGTCGAAAGATATACATGGTTTTATTAGTTTTGGGGCATAATTCCAGATTGCCCTCTAAAACGATTGGATTAGTTTACAATTCTACCAACAGCGTATTAATGTCCCCATCTTTTCACATCTAGGGTGTCATAGAATTTAGATTCTTAAAAGCCTTGGAGAACATCCTGTGTAAACTGTTACATTTTATAGGTAAGGAAACAGGCGTAGGAAGAAAGGTTAAATGGCTTGTCTGGAATCATACTGTTTTCAGTTAACAGAATCACTGTTCTGGCCCGGGTCTTTGGATTCCAAAACTAGGCTAACTTTCATTATGCTACTTTGCTTTTAAAAACTCCTGGCCTGAAGTAACTTCAGTTGTCCCATGGCCCCCACACATATAAAATTTAATAGTGCAGACATTTCTAGTCTCAAACTCAACTACCTTTGCTAGTAATGGACCCCAAAGGATTGATTTTTCTTTTCCTCCCTGGAAATAGCAACAGTCTGAAAGGAGATAGTTTCATTTCCTGAAAACTACCTCAAAAACAAAACAAAATAAAAAATGAAATCCCGCACTTCCGAGATCGGTTGGGTTTTCTTGCTAGAAAGATGTCCGAAGCGATTTAGGAAACTGGGATTGCCTATAGATTCATCTGGGCAATGCAATTAGCTGTGTATGCTGTTCAGTAGAAATTCCTTTAGACTTAAACAATTTCTTTCATTTAAAACATGGACTGATCTCAGATAGACATTTGAATGGACTTGCTACCTCTTCAGTATTTGAAGTTTTCTACATGTGTCACTAAAGGAATATGTTTCCTAGTTTGTGGCTGGGCTTATGCTGAGGGGATTGTGGGGGGATGCATTGAATTTAAAAATCAGGGAACTCTAGTCTGAGCCTTTTTCTTTTATTTTTAAACCCTTACCTTCTATCTTAGTGCCAATTCTAAGAGAAAAGAGCAGTAAGGGCAAGGCAATTGGGGCTAAGTAACTTGCTCAGGGTTGTATAGCTAGCAAATGTCTGAGATCAGACTGGAACCCAGGTCCTCTCACTTTCACTCTATCCAGTGTCCTACCTAGCTGCCTCTGAGCCTTGCTTCTGAAGCTTGTTCTTCATCCCTTTGTTTTCTTGAACTCCAGTTTCCTCATCAGTAAAAAGGGAACAAAATGTCTTTTTGATATCAGGTATCGAAGGAGATATATATTTAAATACTCTTCAAACTTGAGGGAGCCATGTAAAAGTCACCCATTGGTGAAATTTTTCTGAAAACACTTTGCAGTGTGCATTGTATTTTATAAAGAGAAGGAAATCGTGTCAGCCATAGGGTAGAGGGATTAGATTTATTTTGCTTGGACCCTGAGAGCACAGCCTCCTATTGGCCTTCTATGTGTCACAGTCCATGTGAAGCACTTTACAAATTGTTATCTCATTTATTAATCACCTACTATGTGCTAAGTGCTTCACAAACATTATCTCATTGGATCCGTTCAACAACCCTGGGAAATAGATGCTATTATTATTCTCATTTTATAGCTGAGGAAACTCATGAGGAAGCTTAATGTAGCATTCCAGGAGAAAAAGGATGCGTGTTTGACCTATGGTGGTGGTTATGTGATGGAAATGAGACATCTGTGGAAAAGGTAGAGAAATAAATGGTTAGATTTGGCATATGATTAGTTATTAGAAGTGAGTTCAGAGAGAAGAGATGAGCATGAAACTAAGGTTTCAAACTTAGATGTTTAGAGGGATGGTAATATCCTGGAGAGTAATATGGAAGTTCAGAAAAGGAGAGTGTTTTTTTTCTTTTTCTTTTTTTTTTTTTGTTTTGAATGTTAACAAATTCTGTTTTGGGTATGTCAAATTTGAGATGCCTTTGGGACATCTGTTTTCAGATATCCATCCAGTGGTTTTCAATATAAGCCTCTATACTGTAAGCTCCTTGAGGGCAAGGACTGTATTCATTTTTATTTGACATTTTATCTTTAGCATTTAGCACAATGCCTGGCACATGTAAGAGGGAAAATTAGATATTATATTTAAGGTGTGGTCGCCAGGAATCAACCAAATTCAGATTGATTACATAATTAAAATAGACCAAAGTATTGGGCCCTTAAAAATATTTCTTGATTGACTGACTGATGTGGTACTGGAGCTCAAGAGAGAGTCTAGATCAGTGATTCCCAAAGTGGGCACCACTGCCCCCTGGTGGGTGCTAAATGATCCAGGAAGGCGGTGATGGCCACAGGTGCATTTATCTTTCCTATTAATTGCTACTAAAATTAAAAAAATAATAATTTCCAGGGGGCTAAGTAGTATTTTTTTCTGGAAAGGGGGTGGTAGGCCAAAAAAGTTTGGGAACCACTGCTCTAGAGCTTGATAAGTTGGTCTGGGAATCATTCACAGGATGATAGTTGATGAGATCACCAAGTGGGAAAGGCTAGTATATACCACTTTTCAGGAATATTGTAACAGAGACTATTGCATAGATATAGTGGGCTAGATGAGTTGGTCCCTGAAATTCCATTCATTTATGAATTTGTAACTGAACTAGGTTTGAGTCTCAATTCTAACTTGGCTATGTGTCCAAGTTTGGGTAAATTACTTCCATTCTTTGACCTTCATTTTTCTCATTTGTAAAATGGGGAAAGGAATGCTTGTCCTCTATGCTCCATAGCCAAGTCTTCCTCGGGCCTCCAGTAGTTCATGTATACACTCAGACCTCACTCTATTCACTCTAGTACCTTAATCATGAGAAATTTCTAATCTGATTCTAGTCTATCCCTGAAGACCTATTTCCCAGTAATTCCACTTGCATACTCTTACATTCAAGCCAAACTTGCTATTTCCCAAACTCCATTTCCTCTCTCTGTGTCTTTTTGTACATCCTCCATGCTTTGAATTTACCCAGTCCTTAGCTTTGAAACATTTCCTCTTTGTCTTCTCCTCAAGCCCAATCACTGCTTTCCCTCTCATGTTTCAAGGGATTTTGAACCCTCTGCTTTGCAGTTCCACATCAGTAAAGACTGTGTCTGGCCAAGGGGGTTGGTGCCTCAGCCTGTCCTCAGGATCTCTTTAAATTATAGAGATTCCTTTGGGTCATCAGTGGCCCAGTGTTGATAATGGACAACAGATGTGTGATGTTAAGTACTAGACGACGATTGATCCAATTCATGTATACTCAGGCTCTCCCTCTGTTTCTGGTAACAGCTGTCTGCTGTTTTTAGATTCTGCTTCTGTTTGTACTTTTGCCTCTCCAGTTGATGGGTGTGACAAAGGGAAATAGAGTTCCCCAGTTCTCTGAGCCTTAGTTCTCTCTTTTGTCAAATGTATATGTCAGCTATCTACTTTATAGAGTTGTTATAAGGCTCAAATAGGATAATTTAAATACTTTGTAAAAATGAAGTACTTTATAAATATCAGTTACTTTATATTTTTCTTTTAAAATATTTATTTATTTTAAATTTTTACTTTGAAAATAATTTTGAGTTCCAAATTTTCTCTCTTCCTCTTGTCCCTCCCCTACTCAATGAAAAGGCAAGTTATTACTTATTATATTAGTTATATTATATTTATTATATTTAATGTAAATTATCACATGAAAGTCATGCAAAAGGTATTTTCACATTAACCATGCTACAAAAAAATCAATAAAAAATAAGAAACATATAGGGAGATAAAAAAAAAATATGCTTCAGTTTGCCCTTAGAATTCATCAGTTCTCTCTTTGGAGGTGAATTTCATTATGGCTCCTTTGGAAATGTCATAGGTCATTGTATTGATCAGAGTGGTCAAGTTTTTCACAGTTGATCATTTGTATGATATTGTTCTTACCATGTATAATATTCTCCTGGTTCTTCTTCCTTCACTTTGCATCAATTCACATGAATTTTTTTAAACCCTTACTTTCTGCAGTAAGATCAATACTAAGTATTGGTTCCAAGGCAGAAGGGTGGTATAGGCTAGGGTGCAATTAGGGTTAAGTGATTTGCCCAGGATCACACAACTAAGAAGTATCTGAAGCTACATTTGAACCCGAAGTCTCTATCCATTGAACCACCTAACTATCCTATTTCATAAAACTTTTCTGAAATTATCCTGCTTGTCATTTCTTATAGCACAATAGTATTCCATCATCATCATATGCCACAACTTGTTCAGCCATTCCCCAACTGATTGCGTCCCTTTGATTTCCAATGCTTTGCCACCACAAAAAGAGATAAATATGTTTGTACATATAGTTTCTTTTCTTTGATCCCTTTGAGATAGCAGATCTAGTAGAAGTAGTGGTATTTCAGGGTCAAAGTTTTATAGTCCTCTGGGCATAATTCCAGATAATTCCTCAGAATGGTTGAAAAAAGTTATTATTATTATTAAAAAAATAAAACATTTTTATTTTGCTCATTGGAGTACAGATAGAAATAGTCCTCAAATCAACAAGCTTTTAAAAAGTGCTTACTAGGTCCTGGGGCAGCTAGGTGGCTCGATGGATACAGTGCCAGACCTAAAGTTAGGAAGACTCATCTTCCTGAGTTCAAATGTGTCCTCCGACACTTCCTAGCTATGAGATGCTGGGCAAGTCATTTAATCCCAATTGCCTGGCCCTTACTTGTATGGATCTTAAGACAGAAGATAAAAGGTTAAAAATACCCTGAAATATAATAGTAAGAACTTTAAGGTCAACCATGTCTCATTCCCTTTCATACTAAAGATGGTCAGAGCTCAAAGGTTTTAAGTAGCTTCTAAATGATGTTCAGTTGTTTCCATCATTCCTGACTCTTTCTGACCCCATTTGGAGATTTCTTGTTTTCTTGCCAAAAATGCTGGAGTGATTTGCCATTTCCTTTTCCAGCTTATTTTACAGATAAGGAAACTAAGGAGAAGAGGGTTAAGTGACTTGCCCAGGGTCACACAACTAGTAAGTGTCTGAGGCCAGATTTGAACTCTGGAAGGTACATTCCCCCTGACTCTGGGCTCAGTGCTCTATCCAGTGGGTCACCTAGCTGCCCTGAGTTCCCAATTACTGATACAATTATACAGAACAGAACAGAATATAACATAACATAACCCAACCCAATCCAACGTAACAACATAACATAACATATAACATAACCTATCTAATATAGTCTAATCAGGATCTTAGTACTAATATATTGCCTGGGTTCAGTCTTGGTTAGGTTCTCTCTCTTAATAATCTTTTTGGCTCCCTTGGGCCTGGGAGCATGTCAGATTTTGTCTCTCAAAAGTACCCATTTTCCTTGTAAACATGGAGCCTAAGAAAACTTTAAACAAGAAACAATGTGTTAAGAGACTTGAAGAACATGGAGAAAGAAATAGAAACTGTTTCCTTTGATGAGCTTCCTTCCCCTCAGAGTTCAGCAGCTTCTCGGCAAGTTCACAGACCAAAACAAAGGGAACAGAATTGGAGATTTTGGGGAAGGGATGTCATCTCCTTAATGTTCACCTGCATGCTCCCAGGGGCTGCTCATTCCTCTCCTGCTGCTAACATCTCGGATGCCCATTCTCTGAGCATGCAATCTTAAATCAGATCTCTCTTTAAGGTCTCCTTCTTGGTAGTGAAGTCAGTTTTAGGACTGCCTGTTATTTCTGTTGCTTTCCCCAGGTTGGCTGCTACCATCTTCATGAGAGGGACAAGACCAGAAACTATCTTCTGTCTCTGATCCTATGAATGCTCCTTATGCCTGTTTCCATCCTCTTCAGGAGTAAGTAAGCCATTTGGATTTTTTCAGAGCTGCCTGCTACACAATAAAATATTAATTTCTTGGCCTGGCATTTAAGTGTCTCCTACCTATCTTTTTAATATTATTTTCTACTTCATCTCTTCAAATTCTACTCTTCCCAAAGCAGGCTAATTAGCTGTGCCCTAATTTCATCCTCTATGCTCTCCTCTATCTTTCTGTCTTTCTCTATTTTGTTTCCTTCTCTCTCTAAGTCTAGGCCTCTGCTTTCAATCTGTCACTCTTTCTTCTGTCTCACACTTTTTCTCTGTTTCTGTCTCCTTCTTTTTCTTCCTCTGTCTCAGTAATTTACTCTGTCTATCTGTCTCTTGCACAAGCTATTCCTTATACGTAGAACTCATCTCTGTTGGTGTATTTTTTGGTATATGTATTTCCAGTGCCCAGTATAGTATCTGATGCTTAGTAGGTACTTAATAAATGCTTGTTGATTGAATGATTGATTGAAATTCTTCTCTTTCCTGAAGAATGAGATGAAGCATTATTGTTTTAATGAAGCCTTCTTTTCTGAAAACCACAAATTACTTTTGCTTCCTTAGCCTTTCTAGAGCACTTGCTCTAGATCTTCCTTTTATTCCTATGAAATCCTACCATGTATTATGCTTATTTACCTGCATACTACATTTTCTTATTAGATTGTCGGCTTCTGCAGGGCAAGAGGAACAATCTTTTTCACCTTTGCATCTCCTATGTTTAGTAAATTTTTTTTTCATAATGGGTACTTAATAAATGTTTATTAAATTGAAAAAAGCTGTCAGTAAATATTTTCCCTTGGGCCTTATGAAGTGGCTTAAAAGATGAAAGAAAATAGGGATTTGAGAAAGAAAATACAATTAAATAAACTTTAGCTGATTAATTTTCCAAATAATACCTCCTTTGAATTTTGAAGGACTTATCCAAAGACCAGAAACAATATTATTATTAAAAACAATAACTAACATTTATATAGTGGTTTAAGGCTTGCCAAGTACATTGCAAATTTCTTATTTTGGCTTTACAACGAACCTCGGAAGTAGGTGCTATTATTTTTCCTATTTTATAGATGGGGAAACCAAGGCAAACAAAGGTTAAATGACTTGGCCAGTGTCACACAGCTAGTAAAACTACATGAGACTGATCTGAATTTCGTTGAGTCTTCCCAGCTGCAATTCTAGTAGCCCATTCACCAGACCATGAACATTGAAAACTAAAACATTGAAAAACATGAAAAAGTAGTTAAATATTGAAAATTATTGCTCTGTTAAATATTGGTGGAAAAGAATTTACCTGAATAAAAATATTATAGCAGCTTTTTTTTTGTGGTGGCAAAAACTGGAAACTGAAATGATGTCCATCAACTGGGTAGTGTTGTAGTGAAATTAGGGAAAATGGAGGTGATAGGAAAAAGGCAGGGAGTAAAGATTTCAGAACTCTGTGTCAGTGACTGGCTGAGTTGGCAGTTGGTCCCTAGATTTTCATCTTGGAAATACTAACTAATGTAAGGGGTAAAAAGTGATTTTGATTGGTAAATATTAAAAGGTTGGATGCCAGGGGACTGAACAATTATCAGTCCCTAATTAAACAATAACCTCAAGTTAAAATGACTTTTATGGGAATTTATTTACAAATGAGAAGAGGAAGTAGAAATAAGGAAATAAGAGAGAGGATAAGATAGGATAAATAATAAAATACAATAGGTGATTTGCTCTGATCCTCTAGTTCAATCCAGGTAGATCTAATTAACTCTCAGCCAAGAGAAATCTGGCCTTGATCCCAAGGCCAGAAAGCTAGAGGCCCTAAGGGCCTCGAAGGCAAATGAAGCAAAAGCTTCAGCCACAGAGTCTCTATTAAAAGGAAGTTCCTTAAGAGAAGTTCAGTCTTAACTTAAGGAAGATTCCTTAAGGAAGATTCAGTCTTAACACTCACCACATGAAACAGTCTCACCAGCTCCAGACCTCCTCCAAGTCAGGTCATGAACCAGAAGAGCTCCTTCAGGTCTCATTCATGAACCAGAAGTGCGAGCCCAGCTCACTGAACTCTCTTTTAAAGGAGCTTCTTTTGCGTCACTTCCTGTGCCTTCCTCTTAGTTTGTATGTCCAATCACAACAGATGCTTTTCTTAGGACTGCCTAGAAGGCAGTCAGTAAATTCTGATTTGTCACTCTAGCACACATGGGTCACAGACCACTCAACTTGTAAGTTAAGGGGATATGCTTTCACCTTTGGTGATTAAATCTAAAGATTGGCAGGGTAGATTTAATCTCATTATCACACTATTCTTTTCTCTGGGTATCCTGTCACTATGGATCATCTATCAAGATTTCACTGGCAGAGAAGAAGTTGAGTATGGTGAGACACTCTGGTAGATGGTGTGGTCAAGAGCCTTACTCCCTCTCCTTTGGATTAATTGCTGTAACCCTACTGGATTCCTGACAGACCCCAGAAGGACAAGAAAAGAGAGATCTCCCAACGAGCCTAGTGGACTTGTTTTACCTTCCAGCTTTCCCTTACTTTTAAAATCCAATCAAAGGGGGGATTCTGGATAGGATAGAGTTAGGCAGCTGGGTAATTTAGAGAGATCAGTATAGAAAACCTGTTGGACCTTGGTGGGAGGGAATCCAGATCTGTCCTACTTAGTTCATCCCAATCTCCTCCCTTACCTATCCCAGTTAATTAATAAACCTTTGTTGTTGTTACCTTAACAGTCTCTCCCTGAAATCCTTACCTAGATCAATAGGATTTAAGTTAGTGGCCCAAGGACTATTAAGAACTGTAACAAGTGAATCTGGGAAATGTATAAAACTACATTTCCCGTGATCCAACATGGTCCAACTGATTTCCGTTTCCGACGTCTTGACGCAGGGGAGAGCTTAAATCTCGTGGGTTAGGAGGGAGTGGTCTCTTTTGCCAGTAAGCTCTTCTTGGCGAGTAGGGCTTGGCTAGGAGGCAGTATGGAGGCGGCAGTTTTGAATGCTTACAAGCGCGTGGTCTAATGATTTTATCTATCAACATGGCTTTAATTAAAATACTAATTTATATATTTATTCAAGCATCTATCATTTTTCATTTTTATAGAACCTAGAGAAATTAGTTAACAACATTCAATCTCTATACCACCAAACCATTAATACCTATCAATACTTATTTACCAAACCCACATATTTATTTTTTTCAGTAATGACTGAATAAGTTGTTGCAAATGTTTATAATGGAAGACTATTATGCCACAAGAAATGATCCAAAAGATGATCACAAAAAAAAACCCTCTAAAGACTTATATGAAGTGATGCAAAGTGAAATGAGCAGAACCAGGAGAATATTGTATAAAGTATCAACAATAACATATGAAGATCAACTGTGAATGACTCAACTCTTATTAACAAGGTCAGGATCCAGGACAAGAGACTAATGACAAAAAAAAAAAAAAAAGACTATCCATTGCCATAGAAGCAGCAGTGTCTGAATGCAAATTTCAATATACCATTCTTTATTTCCTCCATGGAATTTTCTCTAGTGAAAGCAATATGTTTTGTTTCACAACATGATGAACAAAGAAATATGTATTATATGATAATATATGCATAACCTATATCATATTAGCTGCCTTCTTGTGAAGGAGGGTGTGGTAGAAGGGAGAAAGAGTATACTGACTGCAAAATATTAGAAAACAAATGTTGAAAAATTGTATTGATATAGTCTGGGAATGATTTATTAAAATAAAAAGAAAGCTAATGCTTTGATACTATTCATAGGAAAACCTCCCATTCACAAAGCACTGTAAGATTTATGAAATGTTTTACCTACACCATATCATTTGATTCTTATAATAAGTTGGTGAGGAAAGGAGTCAAGTTGGCCCACAAATCTCTCTGTGCAAAAGATGCACTTCATTAATGCTAATTAAACCTTTTGAAATCCACTTGGAGAGAATCTTTCTTTTTAGAATCCGAGTGATGAGTTTCAAAGGATAGAATTTTTTATGGGGTTGGGAGCCTTTATTATTGTGTATATATCCTTCATACATCAAATTTCAGCATAACTACTTATTCACAATATATGTTAATCTTTTAAATGGAGTCTGAAAAAACAGAATTTTTGACAAGTTTTACTCTTTATTAAGGGATAGATTATAATGATTTGGTTAAGCGATGTAAAGAATACAAAGTGAACTATACAGTTTCCCCCATATTCCCCCCCAACCTTAAGATCTATTTGTTATAGTGGCTATGGATGCTGCATTAGAAATTAAAATTACAGTAGTATCTATGAGAAGTCACTAAACCACTTTGGTCTCAATTTTCTCTTACATGAAATGAGAGGGAGTAAGGTAGATCAGAGTACAAAATGTTAAAGCTGGATAGGTACCTGGAAAATACTTAGTACAGTCAAATCATCTCATCTCTTTCTGATGAGGAAACTGAAGCATCTAGAACAGGGAACATTGTGGCATGATGGAAAAAAAAAACCATTGGATAAGAAGTCACAACAGAACTGGTTTGGAGTCTTTGTTCCAATCCTTCTCTACGATCCTATATTCCTTCTCAGTTGTGAGGTTGAATAACTTTTCTGAGATTCAATTTTCTTAACACAATGAAGGTGCGAATACACACAGAGTCTACAAACACTGTAGAATTGTTGTGATGAATGTCAAACACCAAGATGCCATTTGATGGCCAGTGCAACACTGTGGAATGTGGTCTGTACCAGATTAAAATGTAATTGGAAAATATAAACAAACTAAATAAAATTATAATGGAACATAATGTAATATGTGGTTTTCTAAGTCAATATGAGGCGTTCTTTAGGCATATTTAGGGACCCCTCCTAGTCTCATTTTTATTTGAGTTTAACACCAGAGTCTTACAATACTTCATTTCCTATCTTTGTATTTTTTTGTCCAGGCTGTCCTCCAACTTTGGATGCTTCTTTCAGTGCCACTGCTCTTTAAAAATTCATTCTTGTTGTTCAGTCATGTCCAGCTCTTGGCTCCTGACTCTGACATCCAGCATGTTAGCTATCCCTCTCAGCTCCACATCATCAGCAAATTCAGTAAGCATGCCATCTATGCATGTATCCGGATCTAATTAATCAAAATATTCAGTGACATAAGGCAAAGTATAGATACCTGGGGCACACCACTGGAATTGTCCAGCTGTTTTCATTCAGGTCCAATTCTTCATGACACCATTTGGAGTTTTCTTGACAAAGATACAGGAATGGTTGCCATTTTCTTCTCCAGCTCATTTTCTATATGAGGAAACTGAGGCAAACTGCATTCAGTGACCTGCCCAGGCTCATACAGCTAGTAAGATGAGTCTTTCTGACTCCAGGCCCAGCACTCTGTCCACTGAGCCACCCAGCTACTCAGATATCTCCTACAACCTCCTACCAGAAGCTTTCCTAATGCCTCTGGCTATTGGTGCTTCCCATACAAAAACCAAAACCCCAAAATGTAGTATTTTATTTGTTTAGATTTTGTATCTATGTACAAGGCTATGCCTTTTCCCTCCTTCTCAATAAAATATAAATTCCATAAGGGAAGGGATTGTTTCATTTTAATCTTTTACTTAAATACTTATTGATTGAATAATTGACTAATGGATGTTTCCTTCAGGGCTATCCAGAGGTAGGTAGTTAGTACAGTGGATAGAATGCTGGTCCTGAAACTAGGAGAGCTGAGTTCAAACCTAACCCCACTCACCTGCTGTATGACCCTGGACAAGTCATTTAATCTCAGTTTCCTAAACTGTAAAATGGGTATGAAAATAGAAGAGAGTTGTGAGAGTCAAATATAATATTTTTAAAGTACTTAGCAACAATGTTTAGAATGTAGGAGGAACTTAATAAATATTTTTTTCCTCCATCCTATACCTTCTTTGATCTTTCCTTTCCATCTCATTTGTTCCATCTAATCAGAACAAAAGCCTGTTAGTCTTCCTCCACATTCATTCTCTATCCCAGATCACAGATCTTTAGTACTCCTGATTTATGCTTATAGAACTGTGCTATTTTTTTCTATTCTTCCTCCACCTTCAACCTGCCCATCATTCTATTTTTTACACTTCTTTGAAAAAAAAAACTGAATTGGTCAATAAACTTCCTGTGTTTCCACTGCTTAAATGTTTCTCTACATTTCACTCTTAATTAGACAGGTTTGTTTCATTAGAATTTCATTCTTCGGGAAATTTCCTATTCTCTTTAAAAAAATGTTTTTTTTTAACTATTTTTCATGTTTACATATTTTATTTTATTTTCCTCCCTTCTCCCCTTCCCTTCTCCCAGACCCAATAAGCACTTCCACTGGATTATTCAAATGTTATCACTTATACCTATTTCCATATTATTCATTTTTGCAACAGGGCGAACTTTTAAAACCAAAACCCCAAATTATATATCCTTATAAACAAACGATAAGTCATTTGTTTTTCTTCTGTGTTTCTACTCCCACAGTTCTTTCTCTCCTTGTGGATATCACTCTTTTTCATAAGTCCCGTGAGATTGTCTTGTATTAGTGAAATGCATTATATTGGAAATTCTCTATTCTATTAAGTCAGTTTTCTTTTTATATCATTTCAGACCTTTGGAAACTTCCAATATTTTTCTGATTTCTTTGAAACTTGATTTCATTTAATTTAGCCTCTGGGCTAGATTTTCTAATTTCTAATTTCCTAATTTTCTATCTGAATCAAATTTTCAGATGGAGTTGCCACTTCTTTCCTAGGTTTCCATATCTTAGAGAAAATGTTTGGGAGAAAAAGAATTCATTTTTTTAAAATTTGTGTATACTACAGACAACCTGGAAAGAAAGAGGAAATATATGAAAAGTGTATCAAAAGACTGGCACAAAAGTATGACATAGTAGTTGTGTGAAACTTTAGTTATCCAGAAATCTTCTGTTGCTCTCTCAAAGCATAGTAATTTATAGCCGTTTGCTTTCCTTAATGATGATTTTATCCTTTTAAAAGGTAGAATAACTAACAGGGACAAATCCTCTTTCAACACAAGGAAACTGGCTGTTGGAGTGGAAATGATGGGAACCCTTAGGGATAGAGGTTGGGGGAGGGACCACTCCTTATTAGAAGCTGATAGAGGAGGAGAGAAAAGCCAGTTATAGTCTGACATGCCCCCTAGTTTTTGGAAAGTAAATTTTAAAGGATTCATAAGAAAAAAAAGATACGATTCCATGGATCAAAATCTACAAAAGAGTCAGTCCAGGAGAACTAGGAATGGTTCAAGAATGGGATTCTAAAGACAAGAAGATACAAGTTAAAATCTCAATGAGGAAAAAAGCCAGAATTTATCTGAAGAGACAAAAATGGATGCACAAGGAACACACATGCTAAATTAGATTTTAAAAAGAAATGTACAGAAGACTGAAACAAAGTCAAGGAATAGAGGATGAATATAAGAAAGTAGCATCATCTTTTAAAATTAGTATCAAGAATACTAAAGCTCAAAGTGGCCTGAGGCTGATAAAGCATGCTAAGGACAACCAGAAATGGGTTTGAGAGAAAAACAATGATTGAAGAAAGTGTAAGACTTCTGCTTGGGATGGATAGTATAATAACTACAGATCTGTATAATTTTTAGTTTTTAAATTTTTTTGCTTTCTTTGCCAATTTTATTGTTTTCTCTTCCAAGCTGAATGACATGTAAGAAATTATAGACAAAAAATAGCCATTAGGAAACTGATTTCCAAGATAAGGAGATAGCAAGAAAATGCTTAATTGCTCTTGATAAATTCATCACATCTGTCCCAGATAAACTATATCCTCAGGTTCTAAAAGAATTGGTAGATGTGATTGTCAAATCCCTATTAGCAAAGTTTGAAGGACAAATGTCCCGACTTTCTGAAAAAGGGAAGTGATAGTATATAGCTAGTAAAGTTGACTTAGATTCCTGGGAATATTCTAGTTTGCTTCAAAGCAAAGTGGTAATTACAAAGAGCCAGCATGACTGGAACAGGTCATGCCTGACTTGTCTTTTCTTTTCTAAATTAAATTTTATTTTCTCCTAACTACATGTAAAAACACTTTCCAAAAAATTTTAAAGAATATTGAGATCACACCTTGAGATGGCAAAAAATCTCATTTAGATTTTCCATGTTCAATTATGTAAAACATTTTTCCATATTAATCCTTTTGTGGAAGGAAACAAATAAAAAAAAAGATTAAGAAAGTGAAAAAAAGTTTATTTTGGTTTAGGTTCAGACTCTATCAGGTTTTTTGCCTCTGGAAGTAGATGACATTTTTTTTTACAAGAGTCCTTTGAGATTGTTTTGGACCATTGTATTGCTGAGAATAGCAAAGTTATTCCTAGTTGTTCATTGTTGCTGTGTATAATGTTTTCTTGGTAGTGCTTATTTCACTTGGCTTTAGTTCATGTAAGTCTTCCAGGTTTTTCTGAGCTCCCCTTGCTTATCATTTCTTACAGCAAAAGAGTGTTCCATTACAATCATATACTATCACTTACTCAGCCATTCCTCAATTGATGGGTATTCCTTCACTTTCCAATTCTTTACCTCTCCAAAAAGAGCTGCTTTAAATATTTCTGTATACATAGGTCCTTCCTCTCTTTGTTTTTTTTTTATCTCTTTGGGATACAAATCTAGTAATGTTATTGCTGGGTCAAAAGGTATGTACTGTATAATAGCCCTTTGGACATAAATCCAGCTTTGCCATATCCTCTCCAAGTTTTGTCATTTTCCTTTTCTGCCATAGTAGCCAATCTGATAGGTATGGGGTAGTACCTCAGAGTTGTTTTAATTTGCATTTCTCTAAATAATAATGATTTAGATTAGAACATTTTTTTGCTTGACTATAGAGAGATTTAATTACTCTTTCTGAGAACTGCCTGTTCATTTTTTTTTTACCATGTTATTAATTGGGGAATGGCTTGTATTCTTATTTTTCAATTCATTTCTTTATGCATTTAAGAAATGAGGCCTTTATTAGAAAGACTTGTAAATTTTTTTTGCACCATTATGATTACTTTGTATTACTTTACATCCTATTTACACCTGTTTAGTTTCTGACCTCCCCCTCCCCCAACTTGACCTCTTTTCTATCTGCCCCAACCCCCTTCTTTTATTATTTTCCTCTCCTGTTTTCCTGTGAGGTAGTATAACTTTCTATAGCCAATTGATTGTGTATGTTCTTCCCTCATTGAGCCAATTCTTATGAGAATAAGGTTCCTGTACTCCCTTCCTCACCCTCTGCTATCTTACCCTCCATTGTAAAAACTCTTTCATGCCTCTCTTATGTACAATAATTTACCTCATTTTGTTTTTCTCTTCCCCCTCCCAATGCATTCCTCTTTCTCAGGTCT
This sequence comes from Gracilinanus agilis, assembly GCF_016433145.1. Lineage (NCBI taxonomy): Eukaryota > Metazoa > Chordata > Mammalia > Didelphimorphia > Didelphidae > Gracilinanus > Gracilinanus agilis. The sequence continues at coordinate 685,221,130 of NC_058130.1, forward strand.
TAATTTAATTTAATTTTTTATATTATCTCATCATAATCAACTTACCCACTTGCCCTCTGTCTATATTCACTTCTAACTGCCTCAATAATGACAAAGTTCTTTGGCATTACAAGAGTCATCTCCCTATATAGGGATATATACAGTTTAACTTTATTGAATATCTTGATTTCTCTTTCCTATTTACATCTTTATGCTTCTCTTGAATCCTTCATTTGAGAGTCAAATTTTCCATTCAGTGCTGATCTTTTCATTGGGAATGTTTGAAAGTCCTCTATTTCATTGAATGCCCATTTTTTCACCTGAAAGAGTATCCTCAGTTTTGCTGGGTAAATGATTCTTGGTTGAAGTCCTAGCTCCTTTGTCTTACGGAATATTATATTCCAGGCCCTCCAATCCGTTAATGGAGAGGCTGCTAAATCTTATGTTATCCTGACTGTGTCTCCATGATGTCATTAAATTGTTTCTTTCCGACCACTTACAATATTTTTTCCTTGACCTGGGAATTTTGAAATTTGGTTATAATATTCCTTGGAGTTATTCTTTTGGGATCTCTATTAGGAAGTGATCAGTGGATTTTTTCAATTTATATTTTGTCCTCTGGTCTAGAATATCAGGGCAGGTTTCCTTGATAATTTCTTTAATGATAATATGTAAGCTTTTTTTTTAACATGGCTTTCAGGTAATCCAATAATTCTTAGATTATTTTTCCTGGGTTTATTTTCCAGGTTAGTTGTTCTTCCAATGAGACATTTCAAATTTTCTTCTAGTTTTTTTTTTATTCTTTTGACTTTGTTTGTTTCTTGATGTCATAAGGAGTCATTAGCTTCCATTTGCCCAATTCTAATTTTTAAGACATGATTTTCTTGAGTGAGCTTTTGTAGCTCCTTTTCCATTTGGCCAATTTTACTTTATAAAGAGTTCTTTTTCTCAGTGAATTTGTGTACCTCTTTTTCCAAAAATCAATTCAACCTTTTAAAAAGTTCTGTTCAGTGCATTTTTGTATATCTTTTTCCATTTGGTCAATTTTGCTTTTAAGATTCTTCTCTTCATTGGATTTTTGTGTCTCTTCTGGTTTTTTTTATGGTCTTAATTTATTATTTTTTGTCTTTTACCAAGCTATTGACTCATTTTTCATGATTTTCCTATATTGCTCTCATTTCTTTTCCCAATTTTTCTCCTACCTCTCTTATTTGATTTTTAAAATTCTTTTTGAAGCAACTTTGAGGTACCACTACACCTAGCAGACCGACCAATATGGCATCAAAGGAAAGTGATAAATGTTGAAGGGAATGTGGCAAAATTGGGACACTAATACATTGCTGGTGGAGTCGTGGATTGGTCAAACTATTCTGGAGGGCAATTTGGAATTATGCTCAATGGTCTTTAAAAGAATTCCTTCCCTTTGACCCAGCCACACCACTGCTGGGTTTGTACCCCAAAGAGATAATAAGAAAAAAGACCTGTACAAAAATACTTATAGCTGCATTCTTTGATACTTTTGTGGCAAAAAATTGGAAAATGAGGGGATGCCCTTTGATTGGAGAATGGCTGAACAAATATCTGATGGTGATGGAATACTATTATGCTGAAAGGAATGATATGCTGGAGGATTTCTATGTGGACTGGGACGACCTCCAGGAATTGATGCAGAGAGAAAGGAGCAGAACCAGGAGAACATTGTACACAGAGTCTAATATATTATGATACAATTGAATATAATAGACTTTTCTATTAGCAGCAATGCCATGATCCAAGACAATTCTGAGGAACTTATGAGAAAGATTCTGTACACATCCAGAGAAAGAACTGTGGGAGCAGAAACACAGAAGAAAAACATATGATTGATCACGTGGTTCGATGGGGATATGATTAGGATTTTGACTTTAAATGATCACTACTACAAATATGAATAACATTAATATGTTTTGAACAATGATACATATGTAACCCAGTGGAACTACTTGTCAGCTCTGGGAGGGAAGAGGGAAAGGAAGGGGGGGGGAATCATGTATCATGTAACCACAGAAAAATATTCTAAATAAATTAAAAAATTTTTAAATCCTTTTTTTGAGCACCTCTATTATTTCCTTTTTGGACTTTTGGAGCAATTCCCGTTTTTTTTGTATTGACTTTATTATCTTCTGACTGTTTTTTGTTGTTTCCTGTCACTAAAATAACTTTCTATTTTGACTTTAATTTTTTGTTTTTTGTTCATTCTCCAGCAATTTTCTTTCATTAAAAAAATAATGCTGAGCTTTGTGACTGTGGCAAAGGGAGTCATGATAGGTTGGACTTAACTAAAAACAACTGAACAATCCCAGTGGAGTATACCAGTGATGTATACTTGGCTTTATAACATTGAATATTTTCATTAATGACCTAGATAAATGCATAGATGGCATGCTTACTGAATTTGCTGATGATGGAATAGTATTCCAGTTTTCAGGTTCTTTGTGTATCTCGTGGCATGATGTAAGGAGAGGTATGTTTAATACTCTCCTGGCTTGTGCTCTTGTCTGTGAGTAACTCCAAATATTCTTTCCCCCCTTGTAACTGTGACCAGTGTCTCCTGTTCCTCTATGGTCACAAATTCTGGTGTTGGCTAGTACTCCTTTTCACTCTGAGATTGTGCTCCTGGACTGCAACTTGACTCTCTACATGGGCAAAGCAACATGAGTCTTGTACCCATAGCCAGCAAAGAGACCCCTCTTTCTCCTTCTGAGCAGTTGACCCCCCCCTTACCATCTGTGGTGGAGAGCTCCTAAAGCCTTTGTTGCTGCTTCAGCTGGGCCCAAGGTCTGTTGCCTTAGTGAGGTCTTCCCTGGCCCCCTCTGTTCCACCTCTACTCTGGTGTACTAGGTCTCTAGGGCTGACCTTCTAAGTTGTTTTGGGGTGAAAAATTACTTCACCTTGTCTTTTTTTTTTGTGAGTTATGCTTCTCCAGAATTCATTCGAAGGCATTATGTCATAGACTTTTTGGAGAGCAATTTGAAAGAGATAAGATGAGTCCCTTTACCTTTTCTGCCATCTTGGTTTTGCCCCTTGTAGGTATCCTTATTTTCTTTTCTTTGATAATGCTATTAAATGGTAGATAAGGGGATCTTTAGGTATAGCTCCAGCAGGGTAGCTAAATAGTACAGTGCTGGGCATGGAGTCAGGATGATTCATCTTCCTGAGTTCAAGTCTAGTCTCAAATACTTATTATTTGTGTGATTCTGGGCAAGTCACTGAATCCTGTTTGCCTCAATTTCCTCATCTGGAAAATGAACTGGAGAAGGAAATGATAAACCACTCTAATATCTTTGCCAAAAAAAACCCCAAATGAAGTCATGATAGGTTGGACTTAACTAAAAACAACTGAACAATCCCAGTGGAGTATACCAGTGATGTATACTTGGCTTTATAACATTGAATATTTTCATTAATGACCTAGATAAATGCATAGATGGCATGCTTACTGAATTTGCTGATGACACAAAGCTGAGAGGGATAACTAAAATGCTAGATGGCAGGGTCAGGATCCAAGAGAATCTTCACAGGCTAGAATAGGGATGTCAAATTCAAATGAAAATAGGGTCCATAAGCTGTACAAAAGGATCCCTGCGGGTACATGTTGACTTTATTTTAAAATATATTTACTCTGTTTTATTGTATTTTTATTTACTTTATCAAATACTTCCTAATTATCTTACATTTAAGTTCTTAAAATCAAGCATACGAATGTTAGATAGAGGGTCATGGTTACTTCCTTGGTTTATTTGAAAAAAAAACAAAAAACAAAAAAACAAACAACTGGGAGTTTAGTAGACAGCAAGATCAATATGGCGTCTGACTCCAAATCCAGTGATCGTCATGGTCATGGTGTTTGGCATATAGTAGGCATTTAATAAATGCTTGGCTGACTGTTTATTGACTAATAATCAATATTCAATGCCCAAATGCTCTCTCATGCCTGTCAGAGGAAGTACGAACTCCTTGGCTCAGCATTTTAGATCCTGAATAAAATCTCACCAAATCCTAAACAATCTGACATCTGATTACTCCCTAGCACACATACTCTGCCTGTGCTCTAGATAGATGGTCTCTACACCGTCCTGACTTCCTTACCATAATTTAAACTGTCTGGTATGTTATCCTTTCTTTCCTCTGCTTCCCTGAACCTGGCATGTATTTTTGAGGTCCAGCTCATTTATTGGCTCCATTCTCACTTTCTTGTCTACTCTAGCCTTCAAAGATCTTTCATCCAGTTTTATGGAGAATGATATACTATTTTACTTGTTACTAACTAGGGTAGAATTTGCCTTCTCCTTTAAATTGCAAACATCAAGCACTGACCACAAACAGATCATAAATATTCATTATTTCCACTTTTAATCTGGACCACATTGTTTTGGACTCTTGAAAAACCAAGTTTGTTTTATACTTAAAATTTGCTTTGGACCCTTTCTTTGGAGCAGAAGTATGCAACATTAAATCATTATGTGTTCTTAGTTAATTTTGTTAACTAGGATATGAACTATGGCTCTAATTTTTCATATTGTCATTAGGTCATATGAAATCTCTTGAACTAAAAAAAAATTTTAATTACATCTTTCACCAGGCACTAGAAGACGACTAGATTCATTGTAGGTGCCCTTTACTCCCACTACACCCACTCTTGTTTCTTTTTGCCTAAACCATTGTAAAGTCTCCTAATTGGTCTTTCTCCATCTTCTTTCTAATCCATCCTTCCACCATTATATAAGTCATCTTTGCACTTAAAATTATAGTACAAAAGCTGTAGGGAATTTCTGTGCCCCCTTTGTAATCCATTCTTCATGCCACTATATATTGGAAATTATAGAAATTCATAATGTACTTCTTAGACCCTATTATGCTTCCACAAAACCAAAACAAAATGAAATGACAAACCACAAAAATTAAGTGCCCCAAGGATAAAGAATAAATTCTTGTTCTTGCTGTTGAAGGACCTCCAAAATTTGATACCTCTTGACCTTTCCAATCTCATATCATGCTAGTCCCCAAAATATATTTGGTTTCATGGTTAAACTAAAGTGTTCTTTAACTTTTCTTTTTTCTTTTTTAAACCTTTACTTTCTCTCTTAGAAAAAAATGGCTCAGACCTTAAGCATACCCATCCTTCTCTTTTGTTTTCTGTTTTTGAACCCTTACCTTCCATCTTAGAATTGATTCTTTGTATAGGTTTCAAGGCAGAAGAGAAGCAAGGGCTAGGCCAGTGATTCACAAAGTGGGTGCTACTGCCCCCTGGTGGGTATTGCAACAATCCATAAAGGTGGTGATGGCCACAGGTGCATTTATCTTTCCTATTAATTGCTATTAAAATTAAAACAAATTAATTTCCAGGTGGCTAAGTAATATTTTTTCTGGAAAGGGGACGGTAGGCCAAAAAAGTTTGGGAACCACTAGGCTAGGCTGATCCTTGATTTACCCCATTTCCACTCTTACAGAAATTAGAGGTAAGTGACTTGTCCAAAGTCATCCAGCTATGATGTGTCTGAGGAGAGATTTGAACCCAGATCCTCCTGACTTCAGACTTGTCACTCTACCCACTGTGCTGCTGCACTACCCCAATTCTTTAGTTTTTCTTCTTGTCAAGTCTCCTATCTTTTTGTTTTGGCTCAAGCTATTCCTTGTGTCTGAAATGGTCTTTCCCTAATGCCTATCTCTGCTTGAACTCCCTCTCTTCCTTCAAAATGCTATTCAGGCACCACCTCCTCCATAAAAATCTTTCCTAACTGATCCTTCTTCTCTAGGTGAAAGTACTCTTTCCTTCCTCAAATTCCTCCAAGGCACTTTGCTGGTATTGGAGGTCATGATTAGTGTAAATAATGACTGCCCTGAGGCGATCGGCACTGTTGGAATTAGCACTAGATATGATAGTTCCATGTGCCAGTCCTTGGAATTGATTCCATTCTTCCTTTTCCCTTCTTTGGCCATGCCAGTGTTCTATATAGCTCTGTCTCTGTCCATTCTCTTCCTCCATTCTCCTTAGACTGGGAGCTATTTGAGAGGAGAATTTCTGCTGCATCTTCCTTTGTACAGGTTCCAAGAAGAATGCCTTGCTACTCAAAGTTGCTGTTTCAAGGCATGCTTTTGTTGGAATGAATGGAATTGAATGAATGAATAAACAAGTGAATCAACTAAAAAAATATTGACTGAATGTTATGTACCAAGCCCAATATTTAACACTGGGACTATGATGACCAAGGGCACAAGAGACCCTGCCCTAAAGGATTTTACATTCCAATAAGGGTAGAAAATACATATAAGGAACTGCTGAAATGTTTCCTCTAGTTCTTACTGGTGGAGACAGTGAGGCGTGCAATAGAAGGGCAGCTAGGGGGCACAGTGGATAGAGTTGGCAGACCTGCAGATAAACAGGGCCCAGGCTCAAATCTGGCCTCAGATATTTTCTAGCTGTGTGATCCTGGGCAAGTCACTCAACCCCAGTTGCCTTGCCTTTACCATTCTTCTGCCTTGGAATCGGTACTTGTATGGATTCTAAGATTGATCGCAAGGGTTTAAAAAAAAAAAAAAAAGAAAGTGAGGGAGGAAGTGCATTAGACTCCAGATCCAGAACTATTATCTGGGAATAGTAATAGCCTTTACCTCCCATGGCTATTGTGTGGATTAAGTACATAATCATTGTAAAGTACTTAGCAGAGTGCTTGGCACATAATAGGAGTTATGTAAATGTTAGCTATTATTATAATTCATATATCATCACTTGAAACTTCTTCCCATTATATGTATATGTGTATACATCCCTCTCAAATTTATATATTTTAATTTATATATTTATTATATTATATATAAAACTATCATAAATATAATATAATATATCATATAAAAATATATGCATAATAAAATATAACATAAAATTATGAATATAAAACTATTATATTTAAAATATTATATTATATATAAAATGTATATATAAAATTATATTATATATAAAACATTATATAGAATATACGCATAGAATATATATATATATATAATGTTCTAAACAATTCTGTAGTGTAGATGCCATTATTATTCACATTTTACAGATGAGGAAATGGAGCTTGACAGAGATGAAGTGACTTGCCCAGGGTCACACAGCTAGAAAGAGTCTGAGGTAGGATTCAAACACTCTTTCTGCTCTAAGTCAGAAATAATATCTAATCTCTTCTATCTTGCTTCCAGCTCTGATTCTATGAGTCCAGGAGAGCAAAAGCCCAAAGTCACTGCCATATGCTAAGTTGAAAAAGGAAGGATGGCAGGCAGACTTAGTGGATGCAGAGCAAAGCTTAGATACAGGAAGTCCTGTGTTCCGATGTAGCCCCAGATAATTCCTAGCTACATGATCCTGGGATTTCACTTAGCCCCATTTGCCTTCCCCTTACTGTTCTCCTGCCTTGGAACCAATACAAAATATTAATTCCAAGATGGAAAGTAAGGCTTCAAAAAGAAAAGAAAAGGGAAGGATGGGCATGCTTAAGGTATGAGCCTTTTCCCCCAGAGGATGATGCTTTCAGCACTTTTGGCTACCAGAGCTTCTTCCTCCTCTAGCCAGAACATGGAAGGCAGCCATTCCCCATCTGGCATTCATAACATGAACTGTCCCAGCCAAGCACTGCAGACCTTGGAGGATACCGGACTCACCTGGAGGCTGAGTACTTGGGCAGTGTGGGACCAGTGTGGTTCT